>NW_012114477.1:3940867-3944291 GCF_000951035.1 Colobus angolensis palliatus | reverse complement strand
GTGTCTGTTCATATCCTTTGCCCACTTTTTGATGGGGTTGTTTGTTTTTTTTCTTGTAAATTTGTTTGAGTTCTTTGTAGATTCTGGATATCAGCCCTTTGTCAGATGAGTAGATTGCAAACATTTTCTCCCGTTCTGTAGGATGAAGATTTTTACATTTTCCTATGTGTTTTTATTTTCCCATGCTCTTTAGTTCATCAAGTATTTGAATTACGTGTGATATGATACCTTTCATCCTGAAGGACTTCCTTTAATATAAGTGGAACAGTAAGGCAGGTCTCATAGCAATAAGTTCTCTCAGCCTTTGTTTACCTGAGACGGTCCTTACTTCACCTTCAGTTTTGAAGAATAATTTTGCCAGATACAGAATTCCTGATTGACATGTTTGTTTTTTCCTTTCAGCATTTCTAACATGTAATCTCACTGCATTCTGGACTTCACTGTCCCTGAAGATAAGTCAGCCACTAATAGTTTTAATGCTTCTCTTTACACAATAAGTTATTCCTCTCTTTCTGCTTTCAAGATTTTCAATAGTTTATAATAAATCTTGGGGTGGCTTCTTTGTGTTTATTCTATTTGGAATTCAATGACCTGCTAGGATGCCTAGATTTTTTGGGGGGCGAGGAGGGGGGTCAAATTTGGGAAGCTTCTAGCCATCGTTTTCCATACTTTTAAAATCTTTTGCTGGGCGCAGTGGCTCACGCCTGTAATCCCAGCACTTTGGGAGGCTGAGGCAGGCAGATCATGAGGTCAGGAGATCGAGACCATCCTGGCTAACATGGTGAAACCCGGTCTCTACTAAAAATACAAAAAATTAGCCAGGCGTGGTGGTGGGCGCCTAAAGTCCCAGCTACTCGGGAGGCTGAGGCAGGAGAATGGCATGAACCTAGGAGGCGGAGCTTGCAATGAGCCGAGATCACACCACTGCACTCCAGCCTGGGCAACAGAGCGAAACTCCGTCTCAAAAATAAATAAATAAATAAATAAATTAATTAATTAATTAAAATCTTTGTCTTTCTCCTCTTCTTCTGAGACTACTATTATGCATATATTGGCATGCTCGATTTGCCATACATGTCTCTGAGGCTCTATTTATTTTTCCTCCTTCCTATTTCTCTCTGTTCTTCAAATTGGATAATTTCTATGGATCTGTTTTCAAGTCTGCTGACTCTTTCATCTGACATCCCAGATCTGTTGTTGAGCCCCTTTGGTGAATTTATCATTTCAGTTAATTTACTTTTCAAATGAGGAATTTCCATTTGGATCTTTAAAAATAATTTATCTCTTGTTATTGATATTTTGTATTTAGGGAGTCATTATTATTACACTCTCCTTTAATTCATTAAACATTGTTTCTTTTAGTTCTTTGAACATATTTACAATAGCTGTTTTGATGTCTTTGGCCATTAAATCCAAATTCTGAACCCACAAAAATACTTTCTACTGTTTCCCCTCACCCTTAGTTTGGATCACAATTTTATGTTTATTGCACATCCTATCATTTTTGCTGAAGACTGCACATCTTAGATGATATGTTATAGTAACTCTTCATTCTGATCTTTTCTTCATCATTTAGTATTATAACTTGTCTTGACTAAAATTACGGAATCTGTCTCCTCACAATGTGGGACCACTGATATCTCTGCCCAATTTTTAAAAATTTGGGTTTTTATTTTAAAGCTGACTTTCTAGGAGTTGCTCCTGCGTCCACGTAGCTTCGAGTCAGCAGAAGTTGTTATCAAACATCTTGAATATTTAAGCCTTTTCCGTTATCCTGTTGGATCCGTGTGGGGGTTGGGAAATGCATTCAGCATTCAGGTAGTTCCCAGTTGTGCTTCAGCCTCTACTTTCTGTTTGGCCCTTTCACATATTTTCTGCCTGTACACATGGCTTCATGTTCAAATAAATAGGGATATGTAGATAGCCAGGGCCTTCTCCAGTCTCTCTTGTTCTTGTGTTTAGCCTGGAGCCAGGAATATATGGGAATTTATCAAGCCCACTGTGGCTGTTCTATTTCCTGTATCTCCTGTTAAATTTCTGGCTTGTTTAAGGGCTAGTGCTTGCCTCAATCAGGACAACAACCTTAGGCTTAGCTGTGCCATTGGCCCTCCTCATTTGTTTCCTGCCAAAATCGCTAGTGTTTCTGACAGTGCTCCCAGGCATGGGTTTTTTCCATGCTTTGCCCCATACAGGTGAGCCCCTTCTGGAAGCAAAGCTGCTGTTTTTCACAGCTGCCTCACCCTGGAAGGACTACTGCAGAGAGAGAGAGACAGAGCTGGGCTGGGTGGTGAGTGGGAGAACCTGTAATCAATATTGCCACAAACTCTCATTGTTTCTACCTGAGATCCAATAGGTTTTCTTGAATAAATGCTTCTCAATTTGTCGTATCCCATTGTCCAATTTCCAGAGTATTGAACTCGTGGTGATTGAAAATTTTATCCATTTTTATCATGTTTTGGGAGGGGGAGAGGATTTATTAAGCTTCTTCCTCTACCATTCTGGAAATATCTCCCTTACATGCTGCTTATATGACCTTATTAAATCTCCACTACATCCTTGTCGGATAGGCGTGATTACCCCACGTTGTAGAAAGCAAACTGAAGACCAGAGAGGAGGAAAGACCTGCTCAGGGTCACACAGCTAGTGAGTGGTGGAACTGATCCCAGCATTGGAGGGTGGAGAGAAGATCAGGAGCTGATTCGTTGGGTTCAAACCCCCTACCATCACTTCCTAAACACGTGAGCTTTGCCAAGTCATTTCATTGCACTGGAAGGAAACTCGGTTACGATGGGTTGAGCACATGCTTTGGCAGGGTTTGAAGTGTATCTGAGAAGTGGGAGCCTTCATTCATGTTTTGCAGCACCATTCCAAGGTTTTGACCAAAACAGAGGTGACTATGAGGATGCAATAACTCCTAACATTTATTGAGTGCTTACTACGTGCCCAGTGCTATATAAAGCCCTGCACAAGCACAGCCTCAGAATTTTCTAAAACAGGTGCTGTTATTGTCCCCATCTTTCTGAATGGAGCCTGAGGCTCAGAGTAAAGCACTTCCCCAAGGCCACACAGTTTATGGAGTGATAAAACCAAGATCTGAACCCAGATGGATCTAACTCTGGATCGTGATTTTTTTCCCCCAAAACATCTGCCGTAGACTTTACCTTCAAGGTACACTTAGAAAAATTTCATTGGTCTTATATTTCCTTTTAAAAATCCATCCATCTTATCTTCAGTCAATTTTTTATTTGTTTTTTTCTTCTTGTGCAGAGAAAAAAGGCCTTATATTTTGGATATATTGGTTTTATTCATTTCTACCACCTACAGCTCCCTTGGAACATGTTTGGCTAAAATGTGATAAGTGAAACCACCGAAATTTTGGAAGAGTGTCATGGAATGTTCTTCCAGGAGGTCAGAAGATGGAGCT
>NW_012114477.1:3912249-3939492 GCF_000951035.1 Colobus angolensis palliatus | reverse complement strand
GTGAGCCACAGCGCCTGGCCCATCTTAACCATTTTAAGCATAGAGTTCAGTGGCAAGAAGTATATTCTCAATGTGGTGCGACTATCACAACATCCGTCTGCACGATGCTCTTCCTCTTGCAAAACTGAAATGCTAACCCATTAAACAATAAGCCTTCATTTCCCCCTCTCTCCACCCTCTAGCCACCATAATTCTTTATTCTGTCTCTATGAATTTGGTTACTCTAAGTACCTCATTTATAAGTGGAATCATGCAGTACTTGTCCTTTTGTGACTGACTTCTTTGGCTTGGATTAATGTCCTTGAGGTTCATCCATGTTGTAACATGTGTCAGAATTTCTTTCCTTTTTAAGGCTGAATAATATTCCGTTGTATGGATAGACCACATTGTGTTTATCCATTCGTCCATCAGTGGACATTTGGGTTGTTTCCCCCTTTTGGGTATTGTGAATGATGCTGCTGAGAACATAAATGTATAAATCTCTCTTCAAGACCCTGATTTCAATTCATTTTGGTATATACACACAAGTGGAATGGCCAGATCATCTGGTAATTCTGTGTTTAATTATTTGAGGAACCTCTGTACTGATTTCCCTAACAACTGCATCCTTTATTTCATTTCGTATCTTTGGTTTTCTGCTCTGTAAAATAGGAGGATGGAACAAATAGGTGTGTGTGTGAAGGTAGAGTGGATGGCATACAGTAGGTGCTCAGCATCTGCACCTTCCTGTGTGAGGTGGGGCTCTGTTAGCCGAAACTCACAGACAGGTGGGGTCATCCTCCGTCCTGGCGCATCAGCCATCGAGCCAGCTTGACTTTCCCCTTTAGGATCCTCTTACCTTCTCTGCTCTCTAACTTCTCTCTTCTTTTCTCCCCAGGCCGTGGAGGAGCTCTTGGAGACCCTGGATCTGGAAAAGAAGGTGGTGGCTCTGGGGCACAGCCAAGTGAGTAGAGCTGCTTTCTTACAACATTCTGCCCATCACATCAGGGACCCAAAGATGACCTGATTCTTGTCCTACCTCCATTGTCCATTATCTCTGTATGTCTCCTTTTCCCAAACTGAAAGAAGAGCTAATGATTTTCTGCCCTGCCTATCTGACAAGGTCATGAAGATAAAATGTCATAATATGGGTTGAAATCACACTGGAAAATACCATTTATTGGAGGCTTCACTCCTGGGGACCCCAAGTGGTCTGGAAGAATTAGCATCCTGGTCCTCAAGGTGACCTTCTGAGCCTCAGAAAGAGCTGCCATTAAACCTGGGAAGAACTGCTCGTCTTCACTCACAGCCTTTTAACTTCTACTTTGCAACCAGCTCTAACACAGCTATCGTCAGAGCTAATGAGCAGCAGTAAGGGAAAAGAAAGAACGGGCTTAAGAAGAAAGCCCGTGATTATTCAAGTTGACAGAAATAGCTTTTCCCAAACTGGTGTTGAGCCAAAAGCTCTTCCAAATATGCTCAAAAGTTTATAGCAGAGTTTCACACTTCCCTGATATGCTTATATACGCTGAAGTTTTCCAGGTGGGAAACATGGTATTTAGGGATTCTCAAACTATTTGACTGTGGAATCCCTCGCCTTTTGTTTGTGTGGAATACCCAGTACCGTCTTCTGGAGCTAGTGTTCCATGGCTGATAGTTTGGCAAGTGGGGCACGGAGATCCTAAACTCAAGGACCAAGGAGGTGGGGCAGGGGAAAGGGACACAGTTTAGAAATACAACCTAGAGGCTGGGCGTGTTGGCTCATGCCTGTAATCTCATCACTTTGGGAGGCCAAGGCAGTCGGATCACCTGAGGTCAGGAGTTAGAGACCAGCCCGGCCAACATGGTGAAACCCCCGTCTCTACTAAAAATATGAAAATTATCTGGGCGTGGTGATGTGTGCCTGTAATCCCAGTAACTTGGGAGGCTGAGGCAGGAGAATCGCTTGAACCCGGGAGGCAAAGGTTGCAGTGAGCCGAGATTGCATCACTGCACTCCAGACTGGGCAATAGAATGAGACTCTGTCTAAAAAGTTAAAAAAAAAAAAAAAAGGAAGGAAAGAAAGAAGGAAGGAAGGAAGGAAGACTGGAGAGGAACAGACCAAAAGAAAGACTACTCCACACGTTTCCCCACCTAGTTGCTTACTGGTTGACTAATGCCGTCTAAGAAACCTTTGTCAATTGCCTTCCACCCCCAGGAGCTATGTGAGGTGCTGGGAGGGTCCTGCTCTCCAGGAGCCCACAAGGGTGGCATTACTGGCTATTTGTACTTCATGGAGCCCTCCCTGTCATATGCATCCCTGAGAGTGTTCCTGTCCTCAGGGAGCTTACAATCATCTACACTGGCTACCAGCCTTCAGCCCACCCTAAACATGCTAGTGTCTCCCCACTGGCCTCTTGGTCCTGCTAAGGTATATGGTGGAAGCTATTATTCCACTGTGGTCTCAAGATAATTTCTCCTGATAGGAGTTGCAGCATCTCAAGTCTTTGAAGGCTTTTTCAATAGAGACGATAAACCTGTCAGTTACTGGACTCCCACGCAAGCCAGGTACTATGCGAGGCAACTTCATGTTTTGTTCTTTGATCCTTACTCACAGTCTTCTGTGAGATATCAGGTGTGTTCCTGCTTTACAGATGAGGAAGTGTGCCCCTGGGAAATAAGCCTCTTTTCAAGGTCCTATCTATAGCCAAAGGTTCAGACTCCATGCAAACCTGCGTTGGCCCAAACGCCGGGGTCTTTTCCATGCACTCTGGGTCCTACTGTTTATGAATGGAAATACGGTCATGTGTGGTTTAACAATGGGGATGCATTCTGAGAAATGAGTGGGTAGGCAATTTCTTCATTGTGGGAACATCACAGAACGTACTCACACAAACACAGATGGGATAGCCGACTACGCACCTGGTAGATGCCACAGCCTATTGCTCCTGGCTGCAAACCTGTACAGCATGTGACTGCACTGAATACCGTAGGCAGTTGTAATACAATGGTAAGGATCTGAGTATTTAAACATAGAAAAAGTAGAGTAAATGTGTGGTGTTATAATGTTATGGGATCACTGTTGTATATGCATGCGTCTATTGTTGACTGAAATGTTGTTATGCAGTGCATGACTGTACATGACATATTCTTTACAGATAGGTCTTTACGGTCCTGAATCTGGGGAATTGTTCTTCGTCTCCAGGAACTTCATCCTTCTAGCCCAGCAGTTCTCAAAGTATGGGCCCTGGACTAGCAGCATCAGCATCACCCAAGAGCTTGCTAGAAACACATTCTCGGGCTCCACCCCAGACCTAGTAAATCAGAAACTCTGGAGGGGGACAGGGCTGGCAGTCTGTATAACAAGCCCTCTAGGTGATTCCAATGCACTCAAGTCTGAGAACCACTGGTCTAAATAATGACGCAGTTATGTCATAAATGTGAAAATCAGTGCCTATAATCCTGGTAGCTCTTGCAGAAGAAGAAAGAAAACAGTCGTTACACACAGTTTACAGTGGCAGGAGCAAGAAGTCTGTATGCCTAAACATTCAGATAATAAAACATGATTATTATTGAATAGTACTTGGTCTTGACTGAGAAACTGTCAAGAGCAAATCAAGGTCAATGTATCCTTTTGGAGGCCAGGCTGGGGGATAGACCGACAGCGTTAGGGGCAGATGGAGCATCTTATGCATTGTGGGGTTGGCACGTAATAATGGAGAAGGCTATGAAGCTCAGGGCACAAGAGAATCAGCTGACCCAGTCCACACCCAGGCACCACCGCTTCCTAACTGCGTGAATCTTGAGTGACTGGTTTAACTTCCCTGAGCCTCAGTTATCTCATCTGTAAAATGAGGCCATTACTTTCTACCTCCCAAGATGACTGTGGGGATCCATAAAGTGTCATTTAACAGGTGGTGTCTGCCACTACTTGCTGAATACATTTGTCAGTGGGGCAAGAGGCTTATCAAACAGGATAGCATTTTAATGTTTACAGAATTAAACGGGTCGGGCGCGGTGGCTCAAGCCTGTAATCCCAGCACTTTGGGAGGCTGAGACGGGCGGATCACGAGGTCAGGAGATCGAGACCATCCTGGCTAACACGGTGAAACCCCGTGTCTACTAAAAAATACAAAAAAACTAGCCGGACGAGGTGGCAGGCGTCTGAAGTCCCAGCTACTTGGGAGAATGAAGCAGGAGAATGGTGTAAGCCTGGGAGGCGGAGCTTGCAGTGAGCTGAGATCCAGCCACTGCACTCCAGCCTGGGCGACAGAGCGAGACTCCGTCTCAAAAAACAAAAAAAAAAAAAAGAAAAGAAAAAAGAATTAAACTCCTCTAATCTGTAACGTGACTAAGAGGAGAGGAGCTAATTCCTCGGCAGTACCATATATGGAAGCTGTTGCCATATCAGATTTTTTAAAAACCTGGGCCTTCTGCATTTTTAGAGGAAAAGCAGTTTACACAGTTGTGTCCCCTGTGGATTCCTTAAAGGTGGAGCTTTGGGGATGTTACACGCTGTTTGCATCCGATAAGCTGCTGGACCCATGAAAAGCAAATAATTTAGATTTTTCTTCGTGATTTTTCAGCCTCTGGTGCCTTATCAAGGCTTGTGCCGAGGGCCATGGCATTTGTGGAAAAGGTGTGATTCCACATACAGTCGGCCTTCTGGTCGGCAGTATGCTCTTTAAGTGGAAAAAAAAAAAGAAAAGGGAGAAATTGAGATAAGATTCTGCACAGGCTTATTCCCATTCTGTGTATGGTTGTTTCCAATTATCTTTTTAATGAAAGCTTCATAATCAATAGTGGTTTTGGCAGCACCTGCCATCTATTGTAATATACGAACTGGTGCTGTCAAATACGAACTGGTGCTGTCATCACTTTGATCATCGATTTTTTTTTTATAGCAGCTTTTGGGACTCACTAGCTTGTGATATTAATACAGTCATTATTGAAGCAATCTGATAGGTAATGAGCCAATCGTGTCTTTATTTCAATGAGAGTAATGGCCTTGGTGGCCCTGTCTGATAGGAAGTGTTCTGCAAAGCCGTGGAGGGTTAGGAAACAGAGTTAGTACCGACTGGGTGTGCTAATTTTTATTTTCCCATTGAGAAAAGGCGTAGTGCAGGATGGTCGGAGATGAGTGGTCTCCATTACGAAAAATAGGTTTAGGGTAATGGAGAATCGATCGAGACCCTTTGTTCCACCTGGAATCAAATTGCAATTGAACCTCGCACTTCAAGTGCTTGTATCATAATGAATGAGAAAAGGCAGCCTCATATTGACAGACATTGAGAATGGGTGCAGGAAATAAACCTGAAGTTCTGGGCTCAGGTCTCAGCTTTCTTGGCAACTGATTGTGTAAACTTGAGTCAATTTCATAACCTGCCTAAGCCAGTAGATTCCTCATAGAGCTGTTTGAGTATTAAAAAGAGACCTAGGAGAAAGCACTTTGGAAAATGTAGATGCCGTGCAAATGTTCACCCTATTCAGTGATCATTGTAGTCTTGTCTGAAGTCAGACAGAGGAAAATAAATCCTGGTGTTGCCACTTGCTTGTAAAGGATCGTGGGCAAATGCCTTTTTTTTTAAGCCTTAGTTTTTTCCTCCATATAATGTGAGAATCATAATAACTACCATATAGGATTAGGCATGTGAAGCGTTTTACCTGCATGTCAAGTGGTTGTTGAGTCCAGTTCCAAAACACAGTAAGTGCCCCCTAAATGTTATCCATTAAATGATAATGTCATCAATTAATATAGAGTTATCCAGTGTCTCTGGATAACCCTCTGTGGTTATAAACCACATGTGACGAGGAAACACATGGGACTCTTTTTAGAAATAAGCAGCATAAGGGCATCAGGAAAATGACTCCTTCCCCCGTCACTGACTCAAATCCCACCGTAAGAGCATTTTTCCTCTGCCTCTCGGAAGATGAGAAAACGACCACAGCAAACCAGAACTACCCTTACGCATCGGCAGGAGCAGGCCTGGCCCAGAAGCTTCACGTTCTCATAGAAAAGCATTTAATTCAAACCTCCAGGACTCTCTGCCTTGATCTTTTGCTGACAGTCAGTCCTGGGGTCCCAGCTTCCCTCATTCCTGTTCCCTGCAGTCTACTAGAAGGTGGCTCTGTGGGGTGCCAAGGAGGCATTGATCAGAGTGCTGCAGAGGCCATCATCCATTATTGATGAGCTACGGCCTGGAAATCGTGTACCAAGAGCTGTTTCCTGCTAGATCCCTCAGCACCTCTGTGGGTGGCACCAGCCCAACCCCATCTTCTCCAGATCAAGAGGACTGTCATCCCTCCCCCCACTGTCTCTGCCCGTCCTTACAAAGCTGGACTGAGATGTTTCTTTTTTTCTTTCCTTTCTTTTTTTTTTTTTGAGACGGAGTTTTGCTCTTGTTGCCCAGGCTGGAGTGTAGTGGCA
Source organism: Colobus angolensis palliatus (assembly GCF_000951035.1). Lineage (NCBI taxonomy): Eukaryota > Metazoa > Chordata > Mammalia > Primates > Cercopithecidae > Colobus > Colobus angolensis. The sequence goes on along the minus strand of NW_012114477.1, from coordinate 3,933,107 downwards.
CTGTCTCGGCTCACCACAACCTCTGCCTCCCGGGTTCAAGTGATTCTCTTGCCTCAGCCTCCGGAGTAGCTGGGATTACAGGCACCTGCCACCACGCCTGGCTAATTTTGTATTTTTAGTAGAGACAGTGTTTCTCCATGTTGGTCAGGCTGGTCTCGAACTCCCAACCTCAGGTGATCCGCCCGCCTTGGCCTCCCAAAGTGCTGGGATTACAGGCATGAGCTACCGTGCCTGGCTGGAGTGAGTTGTTTCTAAGCCACTGCTTCACTCAGATTGCTGGGGGTGCTTAATCGAAATATTCACATTCCCAGGCCTGGCCTTAAACCCACTACCCAGCCTTTCCTGGGGTCTGGGACTCTGCAAGTACTACACTTTCCAGGTGGTGACTGTGTACAGAACAGTTTAGGCAAGTCCATCCTAGCAGTGCTTCTCAGAGGAATGTGAACAGGAATCCCCGGGGGATCGTGTTAAAATGCAGGTTCTGATTTAGCAGGTCTGGAATGGAGTACGAGATTCTGCATTTCCGACAAGCACCCACGTGGTGCCAATGCTGCTGGTGTGTGGCCCACACCGAGTATCCAGGGCCTAGGGGCAGGGATAGAGGAGCCATCAGCAGACAAAATGCTTTGATAATTTAGACTCCCCCACCTCCCAATTAAAGGGTAACTGCCAACAAATATTGCAGGTGCGTGCAAGAGAAGTGGGGTCTGAGTTGCAAGCACTTCCCATTGTAGACCGCCTTCTTCAGCAGAGGACTCACCTGAAACCTTCCCTCTCCCCAGGTTTTTCTCAAGGCAGGTATGATCTCCAGGCTTGAGAGGCAACGAGAGAAGCTGGTATCTCAGAGCATCGTTCTCTTCCAGGCGGCTTGCAAGGGCTTTCTGTCTCGCCAGGAATTCAAGAAGTTGAAGGTACTGCATGCTGTTTACATGCGGAGTCTGATCCAACAGGTCTGGAGCGGGCATAGGGTCTGCATGTCCCTCAGGATGATGCCGGTGCACCTGGCCCAAGGATCCAGCCTGAGCAGTGAGACTTTAAGTGAGGCTTTGCAAGATGTTATGACTGTTTCTGGGACATTGACATCAAATTATCCATGAGGTCAGGCTTGCACTAGGTAGCCATGAGGTTGTCCAAGCCCTCCTGGGCCGGTTCATGCTTTCAACCTGTCTTGTTTCTGGAGGAATTCACTTTCACAGGTCAGCAGACAGGGCATGACCAGGGGCCAGCTACTGAGGTTTTGGGGACCAAAGGCCAAGTCGAACTTGAAGCGCTGACTCATTTAGGGTCACCATCTTCAGAGATCCCTGTAGACTGAATTTCCTCTCTGTAGCTGCACAATAGAGAGAAAACCACATGGCTCTGGTAACAAATAAAATATATGTTCGAATTCCACCTCTACCTCTTAGTAGCTGGCTGAAAGTGAGATGAAATGATGTGCACTTAGTACAGTACATGGCACATAGTAATTGCTCAATAAACTTTAACTGCTGTTACCTTTGGATTGTTATTCTTAATTACTACTACCACTAGAATGGAGTCTTGTTGTATGTGCCTCCAGTTTATGTGAACTTGTAAACTCAAGTATAGTACTTGGCAGAAAGAGAAAAAAGATGAGACCATGAATAATGAAAATATTATAGGCAACCCCACTGGCCTTCTGTACTCAAGTAGCTCACACCTTGGAATGACGTAGAATAGAGTTTCAGAGCCTGGGCTCTGCAGCCAGACTGCAAGGGTTCAGACCTGCTCTGGCACTGAGAAGCTGGGTGGCACTGGTCATGTGACTATACCTCTCTGAACCTCACTTTCCCCATCTGTAAATACATAAAATAACATGATCTTCCTAGGACTATACTGAGGACCGAATTGAGGTGTGTGAGATGCTCAGGGAAGTTCCTAGCACTTAGGAAGCTCAGTGTGTGCTGCACAAGAATCAGCTGCTGTGATGGTGATGAAGGAAAAGCATCTTTTGGCCTCTCTGCCAGTCAGTGCTGCTCTGGTTCCCTGCAGTGATAAGAATGAAGTGGGTCTGTGCTTCTCAAACTGCGGTCCCAGGCCAGCAGCATGAGCATCACCTGGGGATTTGTAAGAAATGCACATTTCCAGGCTCCATCCCAGAGTGGCTGAATCAGCACCTTTGGGGGTGGTGTCTAGCCATCTGGGGTTTACCAAGCCCTCCGGGGGATTCTGATGCACATTCAAGTTTGAGAAGCTTGGAATTACTGTTTAAATACGCTGTAAAAATGATCTCCTTTCAATATAAGCTAATAACATTATCTTGGACATTGTTATTTGTGGGCGGTTTTAGAGATTTTTCAGTGATAGTTTTTGCTTTGCATGATGACCTTTAAATCTAATCCCCGTGTAAGATGTACCCTATTGTATAGTTTCTTTTACTCTTTCTGCTATTATTATTTGGCCATGCAAGACTAAATTATGGCATCATGGTTGATGCAGAGAGCCTGACATATCAAAAGGACTACAAGAAAGGAAGCCTGTGTGTGTGTGTGTGTGTGTGTTTTAAGGTATCCAGTCCCTTCCACCAGGAAATAACCCCACTTTCTCCAGCCCCTTTGCTACCCTCTGCCTCCTCTCCTTCCTTTATCCTCACCTGGGTTGGAAAGGACCCTCCAGTCTGTGTTCTCCTTCCCTGCAGATTCGCCGACTGGCTGTGCAGTGCATCCAGAAGAATGTGGCTGTGTTCCTCGCAGTCAAGGACTGGCCATGGTGGCAGCTCCTTGGTTCCCTCCGGCCCGTACTTAGTGCCACCATTGGAAATGAGCAGCTCCGAGCCAAAGAGGTCAGTCTGTATGGCAGAAAGGGTGCTGAGTGGCTGCTTCCCACACCCCCCTCCTCCTGCTTGCATCCAGGACCCTGTGCCCTTATTCCTGAACATTCTTGATCTAGGAATGCTCAGCCTAACAGCCTTGATGCCCCTTCCAGATGTTCCTCTGCCTCCATCAACACAGACAATCCTCCATCCCATGCCCAGTTCCTCTGTAGGCTGTAGGTTAAAGATGCTATTACCACCCTGGGGGTTCGTGAACACTCACTACTTACCCCAGAGAAGCTCAGTGGGCAGAGTCTTTGAGTCCTTATTTATTTATTTATTTATTTATTTATTATTATTTTTTACCTCTCAGACAACACTCTTTTTCTATCATTCTTTCCTGTCACCATCTTTTATAACTGTTTCAGTTGGTTTCTGGTTCATGCTTTTTGTTGTTATTATTTTGCAAAAATTAATAAATACACACACACATTTAGTTCTTATATTTCTTACATAAAAAGTAGAATACTGGCTGGGTGTGGTGGCTCATGCCTGTAATCCCAGCACTTTGGGAGGCTAAGGTGGGCGGATCATGAGGTTGGGAGATTGAGACCATCCTGGCTAACACGGTGAAACCCCGTCTCTACTAAAAATACAAAATATTAGCCGGGCGTGGTGGCGGATGCCTGTAGTCCCAGCTACTCAGGAGGCTGAGGCAGGAGAATGGCGTGAACCTGGGAGGCGGAGCTTGCAGTGAGCCGAGATAGCGCTACTGCACTCCAGCCTGGGCGACAGAGTGAGACTTCATCTAAAAAAAAAAAAAAAAAAAAAAACACACTATATTCTTCTTTGACTTTTATTTTTTACTTGAAAGGTATTCTGAAAATCTTGCCATTTCCATTCTTGTGGAGCTCTTCCTTGTTCTCTCTTTATGGCGGCATAGCCTTCCTTTGTGTGTCTGCTTCATAGTTCATTCCACCCGCCTGCTGTGGGTGGGCAGTGAAACAGCTTCTGAATGGTGCTGTCATAGGCACAGTGCTGAGCCACTGGCAGAAAGGCCATCCCTGGAGAATGAAGTGAGCACGGTGTCCACACTTGGGCATACCCAGCCTCAGGCAAAGCAAGGGACTCATTCTGATTATTTGTGTTCAACCCCTAGACAGGTCTGGGCTGGACCAGACTTGCATGAACAGAGACACTGAAATTTGGAAGTGGTGAAACAAAAAGTCTCTTATTGGAACCTAGCACCTGTATCTTCATGGATGCTGGCTGAATTACTCACTCCATTCCCCAACCACTCTTTAAAAATTTTTTTTTCATCTGTAATTTACAAAGAGTAATCGTACATATTTATGGGCTATAATGTGATGTTTTGATATATGTTTACAATACGAAATGATTAAGCAAAGCTAATTAACAAATCCATCACTTCATTTATCATTTTTTTGTGGTGAAAGCACTTAAAACCTACTTTTTTTTTTTTTTTTTTCTGAGACAGAATCTCACTCTTGTTGCCCAGGCTGGAGTGCGATGGTGGTATCTTGGCTCATCACAACCTCTGCCTCCCGGGTTCAAGTGATTCTCCTGCCTCAGCCTCCCGAGTAGCTGGGATCTCAGGCATGTACCAACACACCTGGCTAATTTTATATTTTTAGTAGAGACAGGGTTTCTCCATGTTGGTCAGGCTAGTCTCGAACTCCCGACCTCAGGTGATCCACCCACCTCGGCCTCCCAAAGTGCTGGGATTACAGGTGTGAGCCGCCGTGCCCAGCCAAAACCTACTTTTTGCAAGCAATTTTGAAATATACAGTGCATCATTATTTATTATAGTCACCATTCTGTGGAATAGATTGCTAAAGTTTATTCCTTCTAACTGAAACTTTGTGCCCTTTGCTCGCTCCTAACACAGGTGGAACTTAATCTCTGATCTGGAATGGTTTCTGTTAACGTGTTTGTTTTTGTAGGAGGAGCTTACAACGCTAAGACGGAAGCTAGAAAAATCAGAGAAGTTGCGGAATGAACTCCGGCAGAATACAGATCTGCTAGAAAGCAAGGTATCCCCATCTCTCCCCTTGGGTCCTTCTGGGGGTTCTTTATGTATGTGAGATCCGTTTAAGGGGGAGAACAATGATATGCCTGAAAGTGTGCTAATTGCTTTACAAGCACTCCAGAATTACCTGTGAGGCACATACTGTTATTGAACCCATTTTACAGTGGAGGAAATTGAGGCCCTGTGATATTAAGTATCTTCCTCGAGGCTGCACAACCAGCAAGTGTAACTGAGATTCAAACCCATGTCACCTGGTTCCAAAAGGGAGAATTTCTTAAAAAAGCCACAAAAACACAAATCATAGGGAAAAAATGATAAATTTTACTATATTGAAATAATGAACTTTTGTTTATCCGAGCATAAAATGAAGATATATTACTTACTTGGAGTAGGAATTTGCAAACTGGAAAAGAGTGTCCAGAATATGTAAAGAGCTTCCTCAAACCAATTGGAAGAATCCAATAAGAACAGAAAAACAAATATAGGTCAATAATATGAATGGGCAGTTCCCAAGTAAGGGAATCTTGTTTCAAGAGTTCAAGTATTCAGGAATTCAAATGGCCAATACACTCATGAAAAGACACTCAACCTAATTAGCAATTAGGAAGTGCAAATTAACACCTTAATAGGTACTGTTTCACACATCAGAATGGAAAAATCAAAGAGTGTGGTGTAGCCAAGTGTTGACAAGGCTGTGTAGCAGTGGGAATTCTTATTTACCGCTGATGGGATCGTAAATTGATCTCATCACTCTCGAGCAATTTGGCATTATCTATGAAAGTTGAACGTGTCCATGCCCTGTGGCTGGCAATTCCACCTCTAGGTATTTGTGCTAGAGAAACTTATCCATGAATATGTGAAAATACAAGAAGTTCATAGCAACAGCCTTTGTTGTGTTGGAGGAATGTAAACACAGGAAAATAAACACTCAAATGGGAGCTTATTAATATGAGAATAGGTTAATATGTTTTGTGATAGTAAAAACTGGAGCTCCCAAGAGTGAAAATGAATGAAGAGACAGACAAAACCGTGGCTCACTGGCCAAATTCAGTGCACCACCAGATTTTGTAAATAAAGTTTTATTGGAACACAGTCAATGCTCATTCCTTTATGTGTAGTCTATGACTGCTTTCATGCTACGATGGCAGGGCTGAGTAGTTGCAACCTGAAACTACTCAGCCCTGCCATGTGGCATGTGAAAGCTAAAACATTTACTCTCTGGATCTTTACAGAAAAAGTTTCCTGATCCTTAAACTAGAAAATGTGTATCAACATGGATTGCTCTTACAAACATAGTGCCAAAAGAAAATGATTCAGTTACAGAAGAACACTTGATTGATTAGGGTTATATCCTTGTATACTTATGGTGTCATTGTATTTATGGGAATCATAACACCAAATGCAGAGTAGGGGTTACCTGGGGTATGGTCATGTGACTGGAGGAGGTTATGTTGGTTGAATGTGTGACTGCATTCCCTATGCTTTCTTTCTTTAGTTGGGTGTTGATTTCATGGGCTGGGGGTGACTACATGAACCAGACAGTTCTTGCTCCAAGAAGGTCACTGCAAATTAGAGACAGACTTCTAGACAAAGTCATATGCTGTGTTAGTCCATGTAATTTATAAAGAAAAGAGGTTTGATTCACTCAGGATTCCGCAGGCTGTACAGGAAGCATGGCTGGGGAGCCCTCAGGAAACTTACAATCATGGTGGATTGTTAAGGGGAAGCAGGCACATCCCACATGGCTGGGGCAGAAGGAAGAATGAGAAGGGGGAGGTGCTATACACTTTTAAACAGCCAGATCTTGTGAGAACGCACTCACTATCACTAGAGCAGCAAGGAGGAAATCTGTCCCCATGATCCAGTCACCTCCCACCAGGCCCCTCCTCCAACACTAGGGATTACAATTTGATAGGAGGTTTTGGCAAGGACATGGCCAAATCATATTATATGCTATTGTGCTGCATGTGGTCACAAGCCATGGCTAGACCAAAGGGGAGCTTTTCGAGGAAAACCTGCTGTTCCATGTAGACTTTCAGGACTGGGGAAAGGGAGGCACTTATCTAAGGAATAAAATGTAAAGGGTCACCAAAAACCTCAGCAAAATAAATAATATTTTAAAATTGTAAAGTAATGCAAAAAAAATCCCTGATGAACAAAATATCAACATTTTAAGTAAATGCAAAATTTGTAGGCCACGATTAGGGTGAGGCAAGTAAGCATCCTATACAGTGCGAACCAATCTTTATTGAAAATGTTGATATTTTCTTCATCGTGGATTTTTTGACTAATTGAGATTTTTTTTTTTTTTTTTTGAGACGGAGTCTTGCTCTGTCGCCCAGGCTGGAGTGCAGTGGCCGGATCTCAGCTCACTGCAAGCTCCGCCTCCTGGGTTTACGCCATTCTCCTGCCTCAGCCTCCGGAGTAGCTGGGACTACAGGTGCCCGCCACCTTGCCCGGCTAGTTTTTTGTATTTTTTAGTAGAGACGGGGTTTCACAGTGTTAGCCACGATGGTCTCGATCTCCTGACCTCGTGATCCGCCTGTCTCGGCCTCCCAAAGTGCTGGGATTACAGGCTTGAGCCACCGTGCCCGGCCGAGATTTTTTAAATATTGCATTAAAATCATTCATACTTGATTTCTGAGAGTTTTTTTTTTTTGGTGCCTCCTTAAATGTTGCACCCTAGGTAAGTGTTTTACATGCTTCATCCTATTCTCAGCTCTGTTTCTCCATGAAGCTCTGGGTACCTCCAAGGATTCTGTTAAAGACCAAATTAAACCCATGTTTTCACTCACTCAGCAAATACATATGAGTATCTCCCATGTGTTAGACATTTGACTGGACACCTTGATAGATCTAGGAAGAAAGTAAAGTCCCTGTCCTTACACAAGGTCTCCAGGCCGATAGAGGGAGACAATAGACCACAAGCAAGCTTGTCACAGATCATGAAGTGGTATGGCTATGAAGCAGGAGGTGACAGTGATGGAGGTTGAGCATGGGCTGTATTTGCCTAAGTGGTCAAGGAAGAATTCCACGGAAGGGGATGTTTGATTCCAGATCCAAATGATTTGCTGTAATCTATATGCAGATCTGGTAGAAAGAGTAGATATGGCAGGTGCCAAGGTCCTGAGGCAATGTGAGATAATATTTGTCAGTCCAGGACAAAATTTAAAGCTTTCTACACCCGAGAGCACCTTGTGCTGTTACTACTTGCTTATAATATTGTTTGGCTTGGTTGATGGACAATGGTAACTATAAATGGATTTATGATTAAGCCAGTAGAACATACTCTTCTTCCCGTATTGATAACCCAAGTTGAGCCTGAGATGGCTCATGTGGGGATGTGGAATGAAGTTTGGGAGGAGGCTATCTCTTTTCTGCTTCTTCTCATCTTCCCTGTAAGATTGTGTCCCTTCTCCCCACATTAAAGTGTCCACCGTGGAGTTGGCCAGGGAGAAGACAGAAGCCTTGCTCCTTGCAGGAAGGACCACATCCACACAGAGAGTTAGGAGAGGCTGGGCTGAGATGCACCTTGAGCCTGTGCTCCTCTTATGCAAAAGACTGTAAGGGGGAGAAGAAATGACACACACGTGCCTGATGTCTCATTCATGTCTTGCGAGAGCAAGCTGTCTGACCTCTCTTGCTGGCAGCAACAATGAGTAGAACAGCAGAAGTGAAAAATCGGAGAGCTGTGGGCTGGTTGGGAATATCAGGGACTTCCCTGTGGAAATTCCCTCCCACTGAGCTGACATTTGAGGTAGTCATTAATCACGAACTGTCAGGTCGGATTTGCCATGCATCAGTTGTTGGGGGAGATGTGCAGGGAAGAGATGAACATCTTTAGCATCCAGAGCTACAGTTTATGGGACACTTGGAGAAGGAAGGGTGGGGACTCAGGCTTCTGCAACCCGAACCAAGCAAACAAATGCTAACACCTACAGCATATTCTGCTCAGCCTCTTTAACTCTTTGATTGTATCACGGTTACAAGAAGATGTATGGGGCCTTGAAAAATTAAGATGAAATTTAAAAGTGAAGAAAGCCAGAGCAAAGGGAAATAAGAGTTGATGACCGTATGAAGCTGGGGGAAGAGGTAGAAAATGGAAATCCGTCTTTGGCCTTGGATGCCCTTTCACTTCATAGCCTTCACATGTGCTGTTCACTCTGCCTGGAACACTCCCTTCCTCCTCTTCACCTGGTTAATACCTCTTCATCGCTTGTCACTCATTTTAGGTGGCACTTCCTCTGAGAAGCCCTCTTCAACACTCTAAGGGTGAGTTAGGGCCCTACTCTGTGCTACCACTAGCCTTGTTGTTTCCCCTCACAGGATTAATTGACTCTTTCCTAGTGACCTCCTATATCTGTGTCCCAGCTAGACTGAAACCCCTAAAACAGGGATCAGTAATCCCTGCTTTCATCCCTGTTCATCAAATAATCCCAGTCCCTGACACAGGATAAATAAAGAATGGTCAAATAGAAGCATTAAAGTTGGGCTGAAGAATCCAACACTGAGCTTCCTAGCAGCCAAAGCTAAGAGGGAAACAAGATATTTCATAGACGTATTGCATGTAGATTAAAGAAAAAGAAAGACCTGTTGCATGAGATAAGTAACTTTTCTGGGTATTGAGGTGTTAGGGAAATTTATTCCATGGATTCTCATAAAAGGGGCACTAAGGGATTTAGCAAAGTATGACTTCAGCAATCTTCACACAGTAATTGAGAAGGGATTGGGTAGGAGCACTTTTGGTACTATCATCCTGAACTGCAAGCCAAGAGCGTGATGTCAGTTCTATCAAAAATGAATCAACTGAAGTCAAAGCAGTGCTTTATCCAGGAAGCACATTTGATGACTGAATATTATGATGACTTTATCTTCCTCAAATCTTTCTCTCCCTTCCCACTTCATCTTCCCCAACTTCCAATGCTACTACTGGTTTATGTTGGTCGCTTTTAAGTTAAAAAGAATTTTTAAATGGTTTTAGAGGGTACAATGGCAGTTTTTTTTTTTCACATGGATGTATTGCATAGTGATGAAGTCTGGGCTTTTAGTGCAACCACCACCCAAATAGCGTGCCTTATATTATGAGGTCATTACTCTTTTTTAATTAGTTAATTAATTACTTTTTATTTTGATTTTTTTGAGACAGAATCTCACTCTGTTGCTTAGGCTGGAATGCAGTGGAGTAAACACAGCTCCCTGCAGCCTCAACCTCCTGGACTTAAAGCGAACCTCCTATTTCAGCCTCCTATGTAGCCAGGACCACAGGTGTGTATCACCATACCTGGCTATTTTTTTCAATTTTGGTGGAGAGAGGGGTCTCACTTCTTTGCCCAGGCTGGTCTCCAACTCCTGGGCTCAAGCAGTCCTCCTGCCTTGGCCTCCCAGAGCGCTGGTGTGAGCCACCACACCAGGCCTGTAATTACACTTTAAAGAGCATCCTGGTCACCTGGGGAGCTGTTAGTCCTGTATCTTCCCCAGTCCACCTCCTGAGGGTCTGATCCAAGAGGAGGTTCTTGGTTTGGGGGGGTGGGGAGCCCTCCAGCCCCTAGGTGATCCTGATTCGGCAGGTGACGTTGCTTTAGAGCGGTGGTTCTCACACTTGCAAATGTGTCAGAATGCCCTGTAAGACTTCTCAGAATACAGATTGCTAGACTCCAGCCTTAGAGATTCTGAATCAGTAGGCTTGTTGTGGCCTTGGGGAGGCTGCATTTCTAACAAGTTCGAATGTTAAAGGTGCCTGTCCTTGGACCACACTTTGAGACACGTTAGGCCAGAGAACAGCTAGAAGATATCTTCTTCCACGTGCATCTGCTTTCTTGGAAGGGACTTTCTGTTAACAGACAAGGAGCAGACACCCTTCCAGGGCCGTGCATTATGAAGACACCCCTGCTGCGGTTCATGGCCTCTGCATGCCACCCATTTGTCCCTGGAGGGGGAGAAACAGTAATATCAACATTACTAAAACATGTTGTGTCTCGTCAGTGAAAACTCCATTTGACTAGGCTTATTAAAAAGACAACATTATTGCAAAATGATTTAAGTGCTTCATTTGAAGAAGAGGAGACGAGGAGCCGCTAAGAAGCTGGCTATAAATACTCTTCAAGCATGCAAAATCTGCCTTGATGCAAACTGGGTTTTTTTTTTTTATTTTCATAAGAAGGCAGTGCTGGTCTTCTTGTTGGAAGCACCTGTAAGGTTTTGGGAGCACATGGGATATATAATGAGGTGGGGTGTTTTCCCCCACCCCTCTGGAGTAGGTTCTGGATTTCCCCCCAAGACCTTATTAATGGCAAACGACAGGCCCATGCACTCCTGATTTCTGGCCTCATTAGCCTGAGAGGTTTCGCTTTTGGTAAGACATTGTGGAGACAATCCACCGACGGGGACTGGAGGTGTACATAGGTCAGAAAGTCTGTTTGCAAAGTGCTGAGGGAGTTTGATCATGGGTCATCAGTGTGGCTTCCAGCTTGTCTCTAGCAGGGGGTAGGAAAGTGACTTGTTGGGGTCATGTGGTCACTGGTGACTGAGCCCAGACTACATCCCAGGTCTCCTGACTCCTCGCTCCATAGTCCTGCCACAGCATGATGCTTCCGTGAGGAACTGGACGGGTAGCTCCCTAATTCCCAGGGAGAATTAGACAGCCTGGTTTCTTATCTGTCTTAGGCTATTAGGATCTGTTGAGCCTTCACTGCTGGGACATGCTGGGGAGGGTCTCCTGGTGGACAGTGGCAGAGGCATGATGGTCATATTCATAGATGGTCCTGGTGGAAGTAACGAGGGCCTCTCTGCTAAAGAACAGCTGGTGTATTCTTTCTGACTGTGTGCCTCAGTTTGCCCATACAAAACCGAGTCCATAATCTCTTCTCTACCTGTCTTGTAACACAGATAAATAATTTGGGTACAAGGTGAGGAATAAATACAGTGACCTGACCTTGTATGTCCAGTTTAGAGGGCAGAGGGTTGAGCCAGCTTGAGTTCCAGATGATTGACTTTATACCTTTATTGCTACAAGACTGTGGGCAAATTCTTCAAGTCTCTTAGCCTTTGTTTCATCATCAGTAAAATGGCAGCGGTAATCATTACTTCATAACAGTTATAACACTGCCTGCTATCTAGCAAGCCACATCACCACTATTACCAATAAATGTATTTTTAAAAGTGTTCACCCTCCCCCCCAGTGGAGTGAATTCCTCGAAGATAATGACACATCTTAGACAGTTTTATACCCTTCTGTGTCTAGCACAAAGCATTCAATGCAAATTCAGTGAATGAATGGAGTCATACTGAATTTAATTAGAAACATTACATTTAATGAGTGATGTTCTGTGCCAGCTGCTGTGATAAGTCCTCTCAGCATTGTGAGCATTTACCTGCATTATCTAATTTTACCTTTAACTCAAACTGTGACGAAGGTGTTAGTTCCCCATCTTATAGATGAGGCAAGGGAAGCCCGAAGAGCTGAAGTGATTCGCCCTGCATCACACAGCTGGTGAATGGCAGAACTGTGATTTGAACCCAGGGCTGGCCAACTCTGAACAGACTGTGATAGAGGAGAAGCATCTAATCAATCAGGTGGGAAGTGGGGTCAGGGAGGGCTTCACAGGGGAGAAGGCTTGAAGGATAAGCAGGAGCTGGCCGGGTGACAAGGTGAGGGGACATTCCAGGTACAGGACACAGCAAGAGCAGAGGCAGAGAGCAGAGCCTGGTCTGGCAGGTGCAGCTCTGGTAGTTGGAGTGTCTTGTATGGCGGGGGGTGTGTTTGGCGGGGGTGGGGGTTTGCTTATGGGCTAGAGATGAGGCATGAAGCCGGACTGGATTGCAGGGGGTCAGGAGAATCACTTTTGAGGTTTGGACTTCATCCTGAAGGGTAGAGCAGGACCAAAGGACATTTTCAAAAAGGGGTATGTGGGTGTCGTGATCTTAGGGTTATTTCCTCTTTCTGCTGAAACACTTGGGAGGCCCTAGTGGCCCTTGAAATCCCCTTCTAAAGCCCCCGAAAGGCCATAACGGTCCCTTCTTTCTAGAGGGACCCTCAAGGCCAGTGGGTGGCGTGTCACCCTCATATGCCCAGCTCAGAGGCATAACCTTTCTCCTGGCATTCTTACAAGATTGACCCATTCCCACTGATATCCAGAGCCTATAGAGCCTCCCATGTATGAATTGCTGTCATGCCCTTATTCGTTCAGTCGACCCATATTCATTGAGTCCTCAAGAGTCAGTTTGGCAGCGTGGTTAAGTAGCCACCACCTGGCTGGTGTCCTTGGGTGAGTGTTTGCACCTTGGTGCCTCAGTTTCCCCATCTTTCACCTGGAGACAACATCAGTACCCACTTCTCAGCATTGTGAGCATTCTGTGGGTAAACCTGTGCATGTGGTAAGCACTCTCTGTGGTGGCGATGGTTATTATTATGGTTATTATATGTTACTATTACTTAGTAGCGAGTGGTGAACCCAGCTGGGATGCACAGCAGAGGGCTGGAACTGGTGCCCAACAGGCATCTCTGGGGAACCCGGGAGCCTGCCACTAAGCTGTAGATTTGTTCTGAATTTCCCCTGCTGACTGAGACAACTCTGGGGCAGTACCATGAGAATGAAGCCATGGCTTAATCTCCTTGACCAACATCCCACAAGCCTGCTGGTGCTGCAGTTGCACTGGTCCTGTATCTACTGCCTCATTTTGTCTTTTCATCACTCAGGTTGAAGGGGGTGGGAGTGGGGGCTCCCCTTCCACTGGGCATCCACCCAGGCTCTCTTTGGCCAAAGTACCCAGTAAGGGTGGTTGAGGTCCAGATCTTACTTGGTCTTTGATCTGTACCCACTGGCTACTTAATCTCAGCTCTCTGGGCTATGGCTGCCTGATTTGTTCCAGGTGGATAATTACTTTACTAACATCCAGATGCCAGAGGGGTGAGGGAGGTTAAAGAAAGGGTCAGATGGAAGATGTGGGACAGAAAATAGCGGGTTGTTATGAGCCAGGTGCTGGGAGTCAGGCAGCCCGAGCTGGGCTACCTCTGCTACTTACCAGCTATGATCCTAAGCAAATCACTCCCTCTCTCGACGCCTCAGTTTCCTGTTCTGTGAAAAGGGAATAACAAAAATGCCCTTCTTATAAGGTATTTGAAGGGCTTAAAGCAGATGACATATGCCAAGTGCTCAGTGCATACCTATCCTCAGCATTTCAAGAGTGTGAGCTGTTTCTCACACAAGGGGTTATAATGAACAGATCTTCCTGTGCAAATGGCAAAGTACAGGAGGAGAGCGAAAAGTTGCTGTTTCCTGCTGTCTGCAGGTCAGATGGTTTTTGGGCTTGGGAGTCTGTGAATATAAGAGCTGAGGACAGGATCAAGCCAAGACCCGTGTGTGCCCCTGTGGTTTATTTATCTCTCTGACCGGCCAGTGGGGTCCTTCCAAACAGGACCTGGCACACAACAAGTGCTCGCATAGTGCTTGGTGGATCTGTGAATAACAAGCAACATTGACAGTCCCAGGGACCCCATGTGTGTCCAGTGTTTAACATCCATGAAATCCCAGTTACTCACTGCTCTCCCAAGCTGCCAATAAGGCCAATGCACAGGATGTATTTTTTCTGTTCCACTCTATACAAAATATACAACAAATTTATTAATTCCTGTCCCCTTCTCTCTGGCAGACCCTTGGAGTAATTGTCGCTCAATAGAAAGAATATTTCTGTTGATATGGCCAAGTGGTAGATCTGGAGAGGTTTTCAAGATAATTTCTAGTTAATTGGTTCTTGAGTAATCTGCAAGGACTCTTCTGGGTTTGCAGACCAGACTCCCCCCTTCATTAAACTGGTTTTCAATTTGCAATCCCCTGACAGGTCTGAGCATGGTGCCTGCTCTTCACCTTCATCCAAAGCCCCTGTGTCCCAGGGTGTGGGAAGGGATAGGGATTTGTGGGGACAGGGGAAGGTCAGGGGCCACTTGTCTCCGTGAAAAGCATGTGTCATTCCCGCCAGTATGAAAATACTAATTGTCCTTTGGGCTCCAGCCTTTGGGTTCTGTGAAACTCAAAATGAATGCATCAAATTAATTGTGTGCTCCCCTTGCTCAGGCCGATTAGCATAAATTAAATTTCACACTAATTGGCTAAGGTGGAGAGAACACAATCCTGGTGCTTGGAATTAATGCTGATTTCAAGGATGGTGGTTCGGGCTGTGACCTGGGATATTCCTGGATCGCACCGCCCTGTATCGTGTGGCCAGTGCAAATCAGCAGTCTTGCAGCAAGAATGATCTTGCACAGGTAACCAAATTTAACCCCTCCAAATCCAAGTGTGAGGCCAAAATTAAGGGGCGATCCTGGCAGTTTCTAGGGCAGTAATTCTTATATTTTATCATGCATAAAAATCACCCTGGGGCAGGTTGAAATGTAGATTCCTGAATTATGCTTTAGAGATCCTGGTTTGGGGGTCTGAGAGTCCTATAATTTGCATTTTCTTTTATTTTTTAAGAGATAGGGTCTCACTCTGTCACCCAGGCTGGAGTGCAGTGGTGGTGTGATCATAGCTTACTGCAGCCTAGAACCCCTGGGATCAAGTGATCCTCCTGCCTCAGCTTCCAGAGCAGCTGGGACTATAGGGACACACCATCTCAGCTGGCTAATTTTTAAAAGCTTTTTTGTAAAGCCAGGGTCTTGCTATGTTGCCCAGGCTGGTCTTGAACTCCTGGCCTCAAGTGATCCTCCTACCTCAGCCTCTCAAAGCACTGGGATTACAAACATGAGCTATCATGCTCTGCCCTAGAATTTGCATTTTACCAACTATCCGAGATCATTGCCACGTAAGGACTTCCCCGGTGCACAGTGTAAGGAACAGCAAGAGAAAGATCCATGCTGGAGACAACCAGGAGCACCCTAGGAGAGTCCCTCATTAATCAACTGGAGGTCCTGACTTGGACCTGACTGGTCTGAATTCAAAATCTCAGTTCTGCCATTTACACGTGATGTGACTTTGCAATGCTTCCCCCAAGCCTTCTTTCTCCTCTGTGTCTATTAAAATGTGCATTTTGGTCTCAGCAGTTGGTGATGCGGTCAACAGGGTGGGAAGCAGATGGGCTGGAGAAGTGAAACAGATGGGGAGCATGGAATGCACAGAGCAGCCTCAGATTCTGGTTTTTTTTTTTTTTTTCACTCTTTTTGAAAGATATTTTGTTTTGTTTTCTGATTATAAAATCAGTTAAAAAAACAATAATACAGAAATGCATCACAAGAAAATTGGAGTTCCCTGTGATCCCATCATCCTTCCAGGAGAAAAGAAAAAAAATCCCAATTAACAGTTTGGGAGTGCTTTGTTCTGTGCAAACAAAAATGAGATGACACCAAACATTCTATTCTGCAAATTTGCCTTTTTTTTTCCCCTTTGGCAATATATCTTGGGGATTTTTTTTTTTTATGTCAGAACATAGATCTGCATCTTCCTTCTTCATGGGACAGCTGAATAAATTTTGAGCCTGCCTAAGCTACCAAGAGAGGCTAGCTCAGGAAGGGCAGCTACATTGCTCATTTTAAGAACTATTTACCTTCTCAGTAAAAATAATGCAGAGTTGCCCCTAATATCAGTCATGATGCAGAGGGTCCGATGAAAGAGTGAAGTGTTCCAACATCTTCACATGCAAAATTTGCAGCAAGAGGACATGTGACTACATGTAATTCAATGCATTTTACAGCTCAGGTGACCAAGGCTCCAGAGCAAGAGGGATTGTCCAAGGTGTTAGTTGTTGAGCCTGGATTCGAACCTTGCACCCTACCTCTTTCTTTTCTTACAATTCTACTGCCTCCCATAAGAGGTTTCTCTGCCTCTTAGCCACAAACACTCCACTAATATATTTCTCCTCTACGTATTCTGCCGTATCCTCAAACCCTGAATACTTCATTTTGGAACAATAATGCCACAGAAGCCCTGTGGCATTTGGCATCGGTGGCTGGTCAGTTCATCAGAAAAAATAATTCAGTGCAGCTGGGAATTCGTTTAAAAATTCTATTTTAAAATTAATTACATGTATAATTGAAATCATTGCATTTCTGAGGCAGGACCCATTGATTTCTTTCTTTCTCAGACCACACTCGTAATGTACAACTGTATGATTTCCAATTTTGGCTTCTTTAAAACAGAGCAAATGGCAAAGTAATTTGAATACAAAAACCTAATTTTTTACTTCGACTTCCTTTTTAGTTGTTGCAATGCCTATTTGGCAGCATTTTCTAAAAGCAGCTTACCTTTATTAATTCCTTCCAAGGCATTCAACCTAGTTTTCATGGAAACTCTGTCCAGCCATATTTTGTAAGTTTATGTAGTAGCGAACGGAATAGATAGCTACGGTAAAAATGCAATAGGCAAAAACAGTTTGGGAGCACACACACTGATACTGGATGTGCATGCTGTCACCTGCTAGGGGCAGATGGGCCATGGAGAATTGCAGAGAGGTGGTCTAGTGGAGAGCGTTCTGGTGCTGTGGGTACCCATCAGTGTGTCTTACTGAGGGACAGTGTTGGTACATCCAGTGAGATGATTTGCTAAAAGCTGGTTACAAAGAGATTCCACTAAAATGGCCATGTGTAAAACTGAGCACTTACTATGTGCCAGCCACCGTGCTAAGCTTTCAATGGATTATCTCCTTGAATCCTCAAAATAATGACATATGTTGTTTTTCCCCCTTTAAGTCTGAGAAGACTGAGAACTAGCAAGGCATCCTGCTTGGTGTAAAGTTACACAGCTAGTGAGTGTTGGACCAAGAGTTCTACCACATCAAGACCAATAAAATTCTGAAGTCCATCCTCTTAACCACTTGATTATACTTAAGGGTTGTTTTCCCATGATAGCTGGTGATTTGTCCAAAGGTGGTCCTCTGCATGGGGAGAGAAGGGTTGGTGGCTCCGCTGAGTGACCCTTCCTTGATCGCACCGTTCCCCGTCCCAGATTGCTGACTTGACCACTGAGCTGGCTGATGAGCGCTTCAAAGGTGATGTGGCCTGCCAGGTGCTGGAGAGTGAGCGGGCAGAGCGGCTACAGGCCTTCCGGGAGGTCCAGGAGCTCAAGGTGAGTGGTCAGGGGTGGCCGGGGGTGGCTGAACACGGTGGCTAAAAATGGTTGGGTCTGTCCCCCGACCCTCTCTCATTGGGGATCAGTATGCTTAAGCAAGATGCACAGATTGAATGACTGCTAGGCTCAAGGTCCTGGGGGACACTTAGGTCTCCTAATGCTTGGCCTTGGGAGTGTTATGGGTGGATAGTCCCTGGCTAGAGAGGCAAATAGGAGAGGATTATGTAGAAGGTGGACAGTCTTTGGCCTTGGAGGTGATTTGGTGAGAAATGTGCCAAAGGTGGCTAGCTCATGGTCCTGGATTCTGCATGGCTCAGGGGACTGTGCAGAGGGTGGCCAATCCGAGCCTTGGAAGCACCAGGGGTAAGATGACCAGCCCAGGTCTTCTGTCCAGCTCTAGTTTGGACCTTGAGCCGTTTCTTCTAGAGCAAGCATGAACAAGTCCAGAAAAAACTGGGAGACGTGAATAAACAGTTGGAAGAAGCCCAGCAGAAAATTCAGTTGAATGACTCGGAAAGGAATCCTGCTGGAGGAGGTGAGCAGCCTGGGACCCTCGGGGCTGGAAGCTGATGGACAAAGTTGTCTTTTCCATTTATCCAGTCACTCATAGATAGAGCACCTTTTAGGTGCTAGACATTGCATGAGGGACTGCGACTCTGGCAGAGCAAACAGGCCCAGCGTTACTCTCTTGGAACTTACAATCTAATGAAATAAGCAGATATTGATCAGACAATCCAGCAATATCCTAGATAGCAAATTATCCATATGATATGTGCTGTTTAGTTTTAATGCAAGTAATGATTTTTAAAATAGTGGCTTTATAGGCAAGGTATGTTTATGTTTATGTGAATATTTTAAAAATAAATTTTCGGAGGCCTGGAGTGGTGGCTCACACCTGTAATCCTAGCACTTTGGGAAGCTGAAGTGGGAGGATTGCTTGAGCTCTGGAGTTTAAGACCAGCCTGGGCAACATAGTGAGATCGCATTTCTACAAAAAACTTTAAAAATTAGCCAGGTGTGGTGGCATGTGCCTGAAGTCCCAGCTACTTGGGAGGCTGAGGTGGGACGATCGCTTAAGCCTGGGAGACCTAGGCTGCATTTCAGCCTGGGTGACAAGGCAAGACTCTGTCTCAAAAAAAAATACAAATAAAAATAGAACATAAATTTTGAGGAAGGCAGTCTAGTGGTTAAAAGTTGGAACCTATGAAGTTGTATTTCTGGATTTGGATTTTGGGGCAAAGAAATTGTGCCTCAGTTTCTTCCTCTTTCAAATGGAGATTGGCTTGAATAATTGATAGAAAATGTTTAGCCACATGTGTAGCATAGAGTGATGAATAGCTAGTAGCTGCTTTACCGTTATTATTATGAGGAATAATGAGATCATAGTCCATCCTTATAGCAACCTGCAGAACAGAAACTACAGCTCTCCCCATTTCACAGAGGGTAAAGCAGTGTCAGACACTCAACAGTTACTGAATGGCGAGAAGGCAAGGGGACTCTTGGTTTTACCCAGGGATATTATACATTTGTTCAGTTGTGCCAGGAGTTTCTGGGAGTGTCCTTCTTATACAGTTTCCTGGAGACTTTGTGATTGGATGGCCTGGTGACATCTTTGCCAGCTTGTCACCGTGCCTCTTACTCTCCCCAGCCTAATGGAGTTGGGTGAGAAGGATATCAAGTGGGTCAGCTTCTATAAAATGTCAGCATTATTCCCTCCGTGTGTCCAGGTAATTTGTGCCCTTGAAATGTCAGGGACACTCAGAAGAATGGAGATCAGGGGTCTGTGGAGAAGAGACAATGCGTATTTATTTTCTGTTGAATTCTTGTTCTTCTTCCATCCTGGCTACCCCCGTGGCAGGCATTTACCGGGGAGGTTAATACAGATGAGTTTGAGGCTCTCTTAAAAGCAAGACCCAACAAGGTAGGGTACACACAGGGAGAGGGGAACATGCTGGTATAGAATCAGTAGTGTGGGACAGTCTCTGGCCTTGGAGGTAATTTCTAAAAAAATCCCCAGAGGAGCGCCAGTGTCAGTTCCATCTACGTGAGATTCATGTCCAAATAATGCTTCCCAGTTTGTTTTTCTCTGTTAAGACTGGGGTGTTAATGAGAGGGGGACATGTGCTTAGCTCATGAGCACATTAGTCACAATGCTATGTGGGCTCTCAGCTCTGGATGCTCATTCCAAGGAGCCAACCCACAGATATTTTGTTTTTCATTATGAAAGTAATACATACCCATTATAGAAAATGTCTAAAATATAGGAAATTTGAAAGAAGCAGTAAAACATTTTAATCATATCATTGCAGTGGTACCACAACCATCTCTATGGTTCAAGATGAAGTATGAATTATTTAAAAAATATGTTTTCTTTATGCATGGCTAAATATTTAAAGAGAACCTTTTATGATATGCACTCAGCACTGAGCTGGACACTGTGGGGGTTACAGAGGAATTTTAATTGGGCCCTGCTCTCAAGATATTTGCAAAATAAATGGGGAGATCAGGTAAACTCAGGAATACACGTTGATTAAGGGTGGCACTCATGGGCAGGGAGATTGGAGGTAGAGATGAGCCTTGAAGAAGAACAGTTTCCCCTCTTGTTCGTGTTGCCCACTCATGCCACTTGCTCTATAGCACATCATGGCACAGAGTACATGGGAAGCTGCAGAAATGCTTTCTGCTGCTGCTGCTTACTTTTGCAGGCCATGCTGCTTGTGATTGTGAGGCTTTTCCTGGTGGAGAGACAGTGTGCTTTTCCCATCATGATGTTTTTACTTTGGTGGAAGCTTGAACAAGCTTTAACTCTTTATTATTATACCATCCTTCCTTTGGTTAATGATGTAGAAATCTCTATTGACATCACCTCTTTCAAGAACTTAATCCTACCATCCATCTATCTATCTATCCATCCATCCATCCATCCATCCATCCATCCATCCATCCATCCATCCATCCATCCATCTATCCATCCATCCATCCA
>NW_012114477.1:3892056-3912165 GCF_000951035.1 Colobus angolensis palliatus | reverse complement strand
ATCCATCCATCCATCCATCCATCCATCTGTCCATCCATCCATCTACCCATCTGCCCATCTACTCACCCACCTATCCATATACGCTACCATTTATTTATCTCTCAATCCATGCATTCATCCACCCATGCACCCACTTCTCTGTCTACAGTAACATCCATCCATCCACCCACTATTCCACCTACACAACCAACTATTTATCCATTAATCCTCCACCCTATCATCTAGTCAAACATCCTATCCATTCAATTATCCACCTTTCCAGTGGAAGTTATCGAGCATTTACCAAATGCTAGGCATTATAGTATACTCTGGGAACACAATGATGAACAAAACAAGTTTGTTGTCTTATTAATTTGAGTTCTCTTCTTGATTTCTATAAGCTTCTTTATGAAAGCCCTGATCATACTGGGTTTCAGCTGTCTTTTTACTTGTTTCCCCTGCTTGATTATTCTGGAAGGTAGGTGGATATGGCTTCTTATTCATTTCACTATCCCTTGCATCTTGTACAAAGTAGTGTGCTCAATGAGTGTGTGAATAGATGGATGGAAGGACAGATGGATGGATGATAGGTGAATAAGTGGGTGGTCTTTATCTTTGGTCATCCGCTTGTGGAATGTTTTCCACAGCTTCATTAACTTAATGGGCATTATTCTATTATTCAGATAGTCAAAAGATAAGACGTATCAACCTAAAATAACCCATTCTAATCAGTCTAACAGTTTTAATCAAACCAGCCAATAATTTTTTTGAAGTGTTTACCAAATCAAAGGATTTGGTATCCATCTTATCTTGTGGAGACATCTTCTGACCAGTTTAGTAGTCTTGAATTATTGCTAATTTACTTATTTGTTAATTGGACCAACAGCCAATGATTATATACTCTGTACAACCCAATAAATTTGGCTAGTAGGATGACTCTTTTTACCTGATTATTGTATTAGGTTCATTAAGCAATCCATGAGCTTATATCAACATGTATGGGAATCAGCTTGTAGGGAACTCTTCCAGAGGGTGTGAAGGACTCACAGATGACTGAAACAGCTCCCTTGCCCTTAAGGATTATGAAATTTCCTTGGAAAAGGGAAGATATGAATGTACTTATAGAGACAACTAAACAGTATAAGGCAACCAACCTTAGAAGAGTGAGCAGTCAAGAACCTTAGACAGTTGGAGGTGGTCAGGACAGGCTGCCTGAAGGAAGCGTTATTTAAAACTCAGAGTTAAAGCATAGTTTCTTGGTCCAAGGTTGAAGCTCAGGGGCTCTGTGAATATTGTGAAATTGCATGCCAAGAGCCAAGAAAGTGGAGGAGAGCCACTTTCACTCCTGCTTTATACTCATTTGGCCTCTTACCCTGGCCTCCCTGACTCCGTTAAACAGCAGACGAGTGGCAAATGCGCTTCGACTGTGCTCAGATGGAGAACGAGTTCCTCAGAAAGCGTCTGCAGCAATGCGAGGAGAGGCTGGACTCGGAGCTGACAGCCAGGAAAGAGCTGGAGCAAAAGGTAAGATGTGGGGATAGTCTGGGCCACAGAAGTGTCAGAGAGTGGGCAGGCTCTCACCTCCACTGTGGGTGATCGAGGTATTAGCTGACCCTGGGGAGGGAGGAAGAGGATACCAGGCACTTCAGGTTTTTCCATCTCCACTGTTATTACAAATGCTGGTCGCTGCAAGACATGAAAAATATTGTCTGTACATGTGGATCTTCTATCCAGAGACTGCTCTGTGGTGTAAAGAACATGGATATTAACTCAGGATATCTGAGTTCCAGTTCCATTTCTACATGAACCCTGTGGAAGTCACTTTAACTCATGTTTCTTATCTATTACATAATTAGCAGTGGTCTTAAAACTGTCATATTTCCCTGTTGCCTCTATTCTAATCTGCTACCTTCGTCTGTTATCCAGACCAAAGCAACAACCTCCTAGCTGTCCTCCTTGCCTCTGGCCTCTCCTCTCAACCACCTGCCACACTGCAGCCAAAGAATGTTTCAAAGTCTCTTTCAGATTGTTCTATGATCATAAAGTATGCTGACTCTTATGGTGGATTTTTTTCCTTGCGTGTTTTGTAAATTTTGTTTTTGAACTCATCTTCAGCAGGTTTCTCTGTTCCTCCCGCAGTAGTCCCAGGTGTTCTGCATTGTGGAATGTTTTTTTTTGTTTTTGTTTTTGTTTCTCTCCCAGTGAATTTTTGTGTGTGTATTTAGCTATTTTTTATCATGAGTTAATCTTCAGCAGAAGATTTAATTTTTTTTTAACATTCTATTGATTTTGATGGGAGCCCTTTGCTAACAGGGTCATGGGTGTGTTCCGCTAGAAGAAACCCTTTTTCACTTTCTTTGGCAGCAGTCCCTGAGATAATGCTAAATTCTTGGTCTCAGATTTTTTGCAGCATGTAAAAATTGTCAGTTGGATCTCTAAACCCACATGAGGCTTAGACCTGGGGTTTAAAATTCTTATGAGAATACTTCTTCCCCCACCTAGATCCAGGATGAAAGCAAGCTTTCTTACCACCTTTCAGGCCAGGATATGGAGCTTTTATTTTCTCTTCTCACTGAGGTGCATGCAGTTCTTTGAGGGGTTTGTCAGTGCAACGGTCTTCATTCCAACTCTTCACCTTCCATGAGCCCAGAGCCTTGTCTTCTGTCTCTGTCTAGACATTGAAACACAAACCTCTATCCTAAAGGACATTTCTGGATCTCTCAACTGTTCTTCCCCCTCATCTTGGCTGCCATAATATTAGTATGCACCATTATTGTTAGGGCTTTGTGCCCTCTGCATTTCTGATATCCTGAAATGTCCTTCTTTCTTGAAGGTGACATTACAAATATAATGCAATCTTATCTATATATAATATAATCTTATCTAGCCTTTCTAGATGAATGTACAGATAGTTTGGTCTCTTTGCTTGTCTTCTGTGGCCTCCAACTATCCCTCATCTACATTCTAATCAGTTCACACTCTAACAAATTGTGTGCTAGTAAATGACTCTGGAAAAAAGAAAAAGCCCTGATTTGTAGCACTTGCCAATTTCCCTGGTGTAAATACTCCCACCATGGCCAATTTCAAACTACCATTGTGATGTCACTAACATGGAATTGGAAAGGGATGCACAGAATTGGCTCTGTGCATCTCTTTCAAATTGGTACCAGCCGACTCCAGCACAGCACTGATTCCAGCCACACTCCGTTTTGTTTTTTTTTTTTCTCCTTCCAAAAATGTCTGATTCTTTCTCACCTCTGGGACTTTGCATATGCTATTTCTTCTTCCCAGAGCAATCTTTCTTTTTCTCTCCTGCCTAGATATCTCCAACTATTCTTAAGATCTTAGCTTAAATGTCACTCTCTCCAGAAAGTCTTTGCTGACGCAGATTGAGTTGGGAGTCCCTGGGTTGTCTCCCAAAACATAGGCCTCATCATGCTGTACTGTAATTGCCTACTCACTTCATACTCTCTCCCATTCGATATAAGAGCCATAGGGTGGAGGTTATATTTGTGTATCTATTCTATTCTCAACGTGAGCAAAAAGTATCATGTGATTGCCTTGCAGAGGTGGGCCTGGGTGAGATCACATGGGATTTTATAAACAATGGAAGTGACTCTTGATATCCTCTATGCTGGTGGTGATGGTTTTAGTGGTCACTTTCAAGATGAACATTGCATCGTGGTCCTCAAGAGGCACTTGAATCATAGATAAACACAGATGGACAACTGCAGGAAAGCAGCCCAGTTCTTTAATAACAAATTATAAAGTTGAGTCAGTTTCCCTAGGGAAGGGGTATATTTATGCTACATTAAAAAGTAATAAAACTGCAACCTTTTCTGAGCAGCAGAATATACAAAAACATCCCATTTGCCTTCAAATACTGAATTTAGAATTACAGGCTTCATTAACTCAGAGTTTTGCTTATTTAAAGCAATTCTTTAATGAGACCATTTCTTCAAAGCCAGTGTGCTGAGTTGCATGCTCTGCTCTTTCCCAGATCTAAACTAGGACATTTGGGAGAGTGTTTCCTGGAGGAAGATGCAAGAGTCTTTACGTTTGTTTGTTTAAGGCCGTGTGCATTCAGGTGTTAATTCAGTCCATGCAAAGTGCCATTTGCTGCTTTAACCTTTAAGGCTTGTCACTTGGGATTCCAGGTCACATTTTTTAGGTGTGTCATTTTGGCTGCTCTGTGGCTAATCCTCACATATCCCTTCTGATCATGTCGGCTGGTGGGGATATGAGTTATCTGGTGGCTCAGGGGGTCATCAAGTTGAGGCAGGGTAGGTAAAGTCTGTGGGAGCATTGGCTGGAGATTTAAAGTAAAATCAACCATAAGAGAGTGGTGGAATTATCCCCACTTTACCTCTGAGCAAACTGAGGCTCAGAAAAGTAGCATCCTGGAGGTGGCCCAGGAGGAAGGTAGTCAAGACAGGGTCTCCCCATTCCAGCATCTGCTGTTTTCTCATTACACACCTTGGAAATAGCAACTCCTTGAAATACAAAGTAAAAAGCCCATTCCATGCCCACAGAGCCAGGTAATTCATTCTATTACTCTTACAGCTCGGGGAGCTGCAAAGTGCTTATGATGGGGCCAAGAAGATGGCTCACCAACTGAAGAGGAAGTGCCACCATCTTACCTGTGACCTGGAGGACACCCGCGTCCTGCTAGAGAACCAACAAAGTCGAAACCATGAGCTGGAGAAGAAGCAGAAGAAGTGAGTTGCATCCGTCACCATCACCTGGGCTGCCAGGGTGGGCTACATTGGAGCCGGGGTCTTCTCGGGTATCCAGGTTCTCCTTCTAACTCCCTCACTTCGACTCCCTTGTTTCGCTCTAATCTTCCTCCCTGTCCCCTCACACCTTATTCCTGTATGGGTCTCCCAAGAATCCAGCAAGAAATGATTCTTTTCTCTTAGCCAGCCTCAGCTATGTTGCCAATTGACGGTGTGACCTTGGGGAACTTTCTTTGCCTTTCTGGGCTTTAACATCCCCATTTGTCGAGTGAAGGGTTTGTTGCGGAGGATCAAGACAGCATGGTGATTAGGAGCCCAGGCATTGATACTAAAGTCATCTCATTCAAGTCCTGAAGGTGCCTCTTTCTAGATGTGTGACCTTGAGCAGGTCATTCAGCCCTTCCCAGCCAAATTCCTTACCCATAGGCTGGGGATAAGATCGCCCCTTTGTGGTGAGGACTAAATGATGCAGTCAGTATATCTAAGTGGACTGATCCTGGTTCCTATTCCCATTGGTGAAAATTGGGCTAGAGAATAAGGAGGAGGCCAAAATATGGCCTTCTCATTTAGGATTTGGACTCTCAGATCATGTGAGCCATTCTGGCAGAGACTGGGTCTTGTGCACCAGCAAGATGCTAATCTTGAATCTGCGCAGTGTGGTTCCCATACTTGTGTTCCCGTTGGGTTGCTGTTACAACGGAGTGATGGTGGAGCCTGGATTTGTACCCAGATTCACACACTCATGGGCTTCTTCCTGCAAAACCAAAGAACCTGTGATGCTTGGACACCTTGGCTGTGTCTGAAGTTCTCCAGCTCACTCGGTGAGGGTAAAGGTATACAGGGGTCCTGTTTAGAGCCAGCCAAGACCTAATGGAGGTGTCACAGAAGGCAAATAGGTGGGAAGCAGCCTCTTTTAGAAGGCCCATGATAAAATACAGACAAATGTTCCTGTGTAAGCCGAGATGTGATTTTGTGGAAACTGCCTCCTTTCCAAGAAGTAGGAAGCAGAATTATATTTCCATGGAGGTGGCATAGATTTTGAACTTGATCTGCATTAAATATCTTTCTCTTATTTATCCTCCAGCTTTCCTGAGCTGCCTTCTTCATCTGAAAAAGTTCTTTGGGGGATTGTTAGCTTGCTCTCCACCCCTAAAATAAGAAAGGTTTATTTTGTGTTTATTGATATATCACTCTGTTCCCCTTTCCACCTCCCCATGGGTGCTCTGGCTGAACCTTACCCTTGCAGTAGGGAAAATGGCTTGGCTCCATCTTGGCCACCTGCTGTGTGACCTTGGCAAATAACACCATCTCTCTGGGCCAGAGAGTGACTGATGTTTCAGATGAGTCCTTGGACTTAACAGGTCATCTGATCTTGAAGAATGGGTCTGACGTATAACCCTGTCTGTGAAACAAGAGGTTTGGACTCCATCATTCCCCAGGTTTCTCCCAGCTGTGACCCTCTTCGCCCCTAACTATGGATTCTACTCCTGTTCTGAAAGGCTTAACAGAGGGTTTCAGCTCTCTGATGAGGAAGGGGCCAGCCTCTGGAATTTGCACAGCCAGAAAATTCCATCTTTCTGGTCTTTCCTTTTCCATTTGGACAGAATCCCTCATTACAGGGACTTATGAATCTCCCCAGGATACCCCCCAAGGAAAGTTCCTATTTCTTCATATTTGCATGTCCTCCTCTCAAAACTTAGCTTTCTTGTGATGCCCTCTACTCTGTTACCATCTCTTGGCAGAAGTTAATTTATGTTTTGATGCCAACTGCAGATAGCAGGCATTACCTTTCCAGGTAGATTAGCATTTATGTCTCAGTCTAACTGTGGAAGTTTGGGCAGAATGATTATGGTGAAGGAAAAATCTAGAAGTCAGTAAATACTTCCTTGCATCTCTCAATGCTTAATCGAAATGTAGATGCAGCTGCCTCCTGAGTTTGCTGGGCCCAGGACAGAGGGATGTCTCCCCATTGGTAGAGTTCTCTGTTTGCCACTTTGGCTTCTAAGTTCAGAGTGGCCTGGAATGGTTTCATTTTGGTTGGATTGTTTGTGGCATGATTACCGTATGGGTCACAAAGCTTGGTTCTGAGGGCTGATAAAACCCCAGGTAAGCCCTGACTAGACTCACTGACTCCCACACTCAAGGGAGGCTGGACCCAAGGCCCTTTCTTAGCAGGGTGAAGGTTGTATGTAAATCTCTTTGGCCTCAGGTGATTGGCTGGTCAGTGTGAGCTGTCTGGTAGGAGTTGGGGTCTGTAGCAGCTACTCTTTGGCATCAAGTGGCCTGTTAAGTCAAGGACTCCTCTGCACCATCAGTTACTGTCTGGCCCCCACTGTCTTACCTCACCTGTCCCAGGAACGGACAGGTAGATGGGAGACTAGCTAAGACACTAGGGAAGCTGAGCCCAAGTCCACTTCCACCACTTTGGAATTTGGGGCTGAATCACTCCTCCTCTCTGAACTTCAGTTTCCTCCTCAGTGAATGGATTGAATGACATGTTTCTTGCTGAATTGTTGTAAGAACGACATGGATCCCAGCCCAGGATCTGGCACATTGGGACGGCTGGATCATCATGCTCATCACAATGCTTCCATTCAGAGGCAGCAAATAGTGCCCTTTGGATGATGTCACCAACAGCCAATCAGAAAGCTTCTGAGCTGTTCCAACAGGAGGGCTCCCTTATGATTGGGTCTCTCAGGAGTCTGAGACTTTGAGTGATAGTCTAATATTAAGGAACATTGGATAGTCTTATAACAAGGGAGACTTTCTTGTCATCAAAGGCCAAACCCCATGTCCACTTCTGCCATATCAAGATCTCTGGGGCAATGGGACTTCCTGTTCGGGCCAAGGGCAAGTGACTCAAAGTCACACCTTACTGAGGCTTGGCAAGGGCTTCTCTATTGGTTTCCTCGTCTGTGATACTGCCAGGAGGCTGAGACAACTGAACAGAGTGACGTAACATCCAGGAAGTGCTTCTCACCCAGTGGTTATCACAGAAGGGCAGGAGGGCCCCTAACAAGGCGTTAATTCCCTGGATGGCATTCAGTAGGACTGACTAGTCTTTGTGTTTTCTGCTTGAGAAACAAATGAGGACAAGAATGTATAAATGTCCATCATTTTATCAATAATCAGCATGCTTTAGTATGGCATAGGAGAGTATAAGCCAGACAATATGTTAAAATGTGAAATATAGAATATCCTCATTCTACTTACATTCATTTGTTCACTGGTTAGGAAATAGTGGATGTCAAATGGGACCTGATAGATTTAAGGGGTCTTGACATAGACTGGCAGACCAGGTAGATCAGGTTTTTTGTTTTGTTTTGTTTTGTTTTTCTGAGACAAGGTCTTGCTCTGTCACCCAGGCTGAAGTGCAGTGGCACAATCATGGCTCACTGCAGCCTTGACCTCCTGGGCTCAAGTGATCCTCCCACTTCAGCCTCCAGAGTAGCTGGGATTACAAGTGCATGCCACGATGCCCAGGTAATTTTAAATTTAAAATTTTTTAAATTTAAAAATTTTAAAAATAGAGATGGGGTCTCACTTTGTTGACCAGGCTGGTTTTTAACTCCTGGCCCCAAGTGATCCTCCTACCTCGGCCTCTCAAAGTGTTGGGATTACAAGCGTGAGCCACCGTGCCTGGCCATTTTAAAAAATATATCCTTTATATCTGTATATAGTTTTATTCTATGTTCATTTTTGTCCATGTATTTTTATTAGATTTTAGGGTTAGCATTTAGATTAGCATTTTAGTAGGGAGCTGATGAGGGCAGCAGAAGTTTCAGTCTAACGGTGGAAATTCAGGCAGAATGACTATGGCGAGGGAGAAATCTAGAATAGTAAGTTCATGTATTTTTGTGACAACTCTATCTAAACCCTAAAAATTGCTCTGTGATTTTTCGGATTCCCATCCTACATCCACAGCCTTACTTAAAAGCATTGAGAAAAATTTCCAATTCCTCATTCTTTTTTTCTCTTTCTTCTTCCTTTTCGCTCTCTTTCTCATGGTTCTTGGGAAACTAGTGGCCTCTCTGCAGCCCCTCCCTGCCCCTGCCTCAATCACTCCCCTACCCACCTGCCTGCAGAGCCCTGACGCATGTTCTGCTTTGGACAGGTTTGACCTGCAGCTGGCCCAGGCCCTAGGTGAGTCTGTGTTTGAGAAGGGTCTCCGTGAGAAAGTGACCCAGGAGAACACCAGTGTCCGGTGGGAGCTAGGCCAGCTTCAGCAGCAGTTGAAGGTAAGGGATGGGGGACACAGAGCTATCTTGGCTCTTGGTGGCTGAATCTCAGGAAACTCCAGCGTGCACCTGCTGCAAATGGTGACAGAGAGAAAACTTCACAAGGGTATCCTGGTCTGTCAAGCAGCTGGGTCCCAGTGTGTCTTAATAAAATAGGAAATAGTTGCTGGCAAATTGATAGTCAGCCTTTATTTGAGCAATCTTGATGTCTTGATCTTGCTCCAGTTACCTACACAGGTTCCGAGGTGCTTACCTGGGAGGTATGACACGCTCAGCAGAGAATGAGTTAGCTATAACTTTGTCCAGGAGCAATGCCCTGGTCCATGCAGGCTCCAATGCAGAGAGATTTTACTAAAATACAGTACAGGTGCCTCACTCAGCTGCTCCTCATCCTTTTGCGGTTCTCTACTACTCACAGGAGAACCTCTGGGCACTTTAGCCTGGCATTCAACTCCTTCATGATCTAACCAAGAGTTATTTGATCCTGGAGCTGACTTTCTAACCTGGAAGAGTCATTTCTGAGCACTTTGCCTCCCTGCTCCAACATCTCAATCCCAGCCTCAGAAGGCACACGGGGAAGCTTTAGCTATGTGCCTCCACTTCCCTTACAAATGGGGTCAACCCTTCTTGTAGGTGCTCTGAGATTGAACTCTAGGGACAATCTACTCCAGTCCCACCTCCCATCCCCAGCTCCACGCCTGTATGAGCAGTACTGAGAGCAGCCCTTGCTGGTGTCCCACAGGGGGCGCTGTGAGGGGCCGTGCGGTCCAGGTGGAGACGGCAGCCACTGGAAAGTGGAAAGCGCCACTCCAGCCCCAGTTGACTGTAGAGGTATCTCTAGGGGAGGAGGGAGACATACTCATGTGACTCCGGACCTCTGTCCTCTTTGTCTCTGTAGCAAAAGGAGCAGGAAGCCTTGCAGCTGAAGCAGGAGGTGGAGATGCTACAGGACCATAAACGGGAGCTGCTGGGGTCACCCTCTCTGGGGGAAAATTGCGTAGCTGGCTTGAAGGAGAGGCTCTGGAAGTTGGAATCCAGTGCCCTTGAGCAACAGAAAATCCAGAGCCAGCAGGAAAACACCATCAAGCAGCTGGAGCAGGTAGGAAAGCCCTGTCCCAGGGCAACACCCTGTCCCATGTCTCCAATGCAGAGTGATGTTATTAAAATACGACATGGGTGCCTCACTTGACTGCTCCTCATCCTTCAGTGGCTCCCTTTTATCCCAGGGAACTTTTAAGCTCCTAAGTCTGACATTCAGATCCTTCCTGATCCAGTTTTCTCCTGCAAGGTTCAGTGTCACCTCCTCAGAGAAGCCTGCCTTAATCACCTTGCAAATAGCTCCCACTATGTTACATTCATTTCCCATCTCCTTAGCTGGGTTACTTTCCTTTGTGGTACCTGCCATCATATTAGATAGTATTTTTTAAAAGTTTGCTTTATGTCTTTCTCTCTCTTTAGGATATAAGCTTCATGAAGTCAAATAGTTTTTCTGTTTCTCTGGCTTCTTAGTGTAATCCTAAAGCCTAGAATGAGGCCAGGTGCATAGCTGATGCTCAATAAATAGCTGTTGACCAAATATGTAACCTTCATTGAGTACTGTCTGTGTACTAACCTCAGCCCTAAGCTCTCCCCACACATCTCATGAATCTCCCCAAGAACCTTATGTAGGGAGATCTTAGTATTATCCCCACTTTACATGTGGAAGTTGAGACTCAGAGACATGGAGAAAGTGTCAAGGATGGGATTTGGAACCTATGCCATCTGACCCCACACCGCCTTGAATGTCTACTATGTGCCAGGCATTGTGCACAACTTCAAGGCAGATTGAAGTGCTACTCTTTGGGAAAAATAAAATAATAAAATAACAAAGGGAGTAAGACAAAAATATAAAATACTCTTGTACCAACACCCTCTGCAAAGCACCAGATGAATATTTTATTTGTCTGCTTGCTTATTTATATGCTTATTTATTTACCTCATTCTATAAATAATTTGAGGCAGCTTACAAGATATATGTATAATAGAATATAAAAAATATAAATAAAACAATCCAAACCAGAAAAGTACAAATTAAAATTGACACTAAGCGGGGCGGTGGGGGCAGTGAATTAATATGCAGATAAAGCAAAACACATGGTCTCACACATGTAACAGTTTTAGCTCTAAAATTCCTGGTGGTCAGAGAGGAACAGGAAATGTGAATTACATGCCTGAGATAAACAAACAAACAAACAATTTTTCTAGGGGAAGTAACGCTTTTTCTGATGCTTGGCTCTAAACGAATTTCTCTTGTGGGATTTTGTAAAAGGCAATTACTTTAAAGTGTTTTTTTAAAAAATGCTGGGGCCACCCTTATGCGAGAAAATGTGATCAGGTGTCATGAATGTGTAAAGCAGATGAACTCTGAGCAGCTCTGTTGAACTGAAGTGGGGATGGGTAGGACAGGGGTTGGGGGAGCCAGGGGTCAGCTCTTGCTTCTTGCTGACCACTACTCCATCAAGATGGAGCCTGGTGAGTATCAAGACATGTGGGTGGTGGGTATGGGGGAACAAGATCCAGAAAGTCTTGGATGCTCACTAAGGAGCGATAAGGAAGACAAGTTCTTTACTCAGTCAGCCTGTATTTATTAAGTACTTCCTCTGCATCATGCACTCTGTGGATGCTAAGGGTGCAATTGCAAATAAGACAGACACAATCTCTGCCCTCCCAAAGTTTATAGTCATGCTTAGTGTTAGAGGAATGTTAAACTTGAAGATCTGGCCATGACAGCAGGGTTGGGGGAGAGATCAGGGAAAACTTCCTGGAGGAAGTGACGTTTACTGAAGTGGGAAGCTGGAGGATGAATGAGAATTGGCTGAATGAGAGAGTTCCAGGCAGAGGACCAGCCTGTGCAAAAGCCTGGAGACAGGATACTCGTAGGATATTTAGGGAGCTGTAATACGGGGTCTTTGAGGCAGCTTGTTGCCTATATGACCTTAGGCAAGCCCCTGTTTTCTCCAGACATCAGTCTCCTTGTCTGTACAATCAAATATGGAGCCTTATCTCTCCCCTAGCTTCCTGCCAGCCACAGCTATGAATCAGTGACGGTTTGTGAAGAAGGTGGAGTATCTGTGTAGGTCTTTAAAGGGCATGGATGACGGTGCAGTGCCATGTAGCAACCCAGTGTTCCTTACGTGAACAGGATCTTCCCAGAGCCAAGAATAAAACAAGCCCTCTTGAAAAACTGTGTTAACTCTTTAAGATACCACTGGGGAACCACTTGATGCTTGGAAGCAAAAAATATATTACCCTGGCCTCAGGGACCCAAAACTTAATGCAACTTCCTGAATTTCCATGCTCATTTCACCCAGGAGGTGAGGCTGACTCAACACTTTTATCCATCTTCAGCTTCACCCATAACCCCAGGCTGCATTGTGCCCTTGTAGACATCCAGTAGATATTTATTGATTATAATAGAATACCTTTTCCAAGGAATTTTATGTTAACTCGTATAAGTTTGACATAAATGGTATTGCAGATGTCAAGAATGTCCAAGAGGCTAGAAAAAATGAAAAAGAAATATTATAGTTACTTGCTCAGGCTCCTTCATTTTGGATTATCTTCCCATAACCCCTGTCATTTTAAAGGAAAAAAAGGCATGAAGTTGACATTTAAAGTGAGCCTACTCTATGCCAGGAACTGTAACAGGGCCTCTGACGTACACTATCCTTTTTGCTCCTCACCACGGCATAGCAGGGAATATTATCGACGTTTTAAAAGACCCAGATTGTTTTTTCTGAACTTAATTTCCATGTTGGGGACAGCACTTGTGAAGTTCCAAAAGCATGGTGAGAAGTGCTGGGACAGTAGAGTAAATGATCAGAAAGTTATAATTTCTACAAGGTAACCCATTGTATTCGTCTGTTTTCACACTGCTGTAAAGAACTGCCTGAGACTGGGCAATTTATGCAAAAAAGAGGTTTAATTAACTCACAGTTCCACATGGCTGGGGAGGCCTCAGGAAATTTACAGTCATGGTGGAAGGGGAAACAGGCAAGTCTTACATGGTGGCTGGCAAGAGAGGGCGTGTGAATCAGGAACAGTCAAACCCCTATAAAACCATCGCATCATGTGAAAACTCATTCACTATCATGAGTAAAGCGCAGGTGAAACCACCCCCTTTGATCCAATTACCTCCCACCAGGTCCTTCCCTTGACGTGGGGATTATGGGAATTACAATTCAAAATGAGATTTGGGTGGGGATGCAGAGCAAAACCGTATCACCCATCTACACTATTGAGTTCCAAATGCTTTGTCCTGGTCCAGTAGCATTAAAGAGTATAGATAGATAAAGGAAAGCTACAAAGCTTTCTTGGGCCCTGTACCCTGGGGATTCTACTCCAGTAGGTCTAGGGTGAAGCTTTGCAATTTGTATGTTTTAAAAATGTGTTTGCAATTCTAATGTGCCACAAAATTTGAGAAGCCAGGACTTGGGCCAATCTGTCAATCATGCAGATCAGGAAAGTGTAAGTCTTGAACTAGACCTAGAACTCATGACTTTTTTGCCTTCCACTCTAGAATCCTTTGTATGACTTCACACAGTTCCGGCATTATGCACAGATCTATGCCTGTTGCATGTGTTTTGGAGGTTCTTGTTTAAAGACCCAGCTCATTCATGGGATCACACCTCAGGTTGCTGGGGAGGGAAGGGATAGTCTTTTCTGTTTTTGAAATAATGGGGAAAGAGAAAATAATATTTATGTATCAGATACTGTGCTAGGTGCTTTATATCATCTCATTTAATTCTCATAGTAGCATTCTGAGACAGTTGTTTTCTACAGAGAAAGGGGACTAACCCAGAGGTAAAGTGAATTGTCTAAGATAACATTTTGGGCAAGTCATCTTCTTTTCCAGGCTTTCATGTCTTCATAAACTTTTGTCCTGCCATTCATCTACCTATCCACCCACCCAGAAAACCATCACTGATGCCTGCTCCAGGAATGAGAAATATGTTTCATCTTAAGAGTGTTGAGAAGGGGGCCAGGCACAGTGGCTCACGCCTATAATACCAGCACTTTGGGAGGCCGAGGCAGGTGGATCACCTGAGGTCAGGAGTTTGAGACCAGCTTAATCAACATGGGGAAACCCCGTTTCTACTAAAATACAAAAATTAGCCAGGCATGGTGGCACATGTCTGTAATCCCAGCTACTTGGGAGGCTGAGGCAAGAGAATCGCTTGAACCCAGGAGGCGGAGGTTGCAGTGAGCCGAGATTGCACCATTGCACTCCAGCCTGGGCAACAAGAGGGAAACTCCATCTCAAAAATAAAACAGAAAGAGTGTTGAGAAGGATTCTGAGGCTGCATCTAAACTCAGTGGGAAAGTGTGATTGATATGTGATGTCTGTTATAAGCACAAGAATGGTTAGAGGCAATATTTAATCTATTTACCCACCATTTGTGACCTCCTAGGGAAATAACTTGACTCTCATTTATGTATTCCAACAATGAAAAATGCAGTTGGAATGCCAAGGATGACACGGAGGGCTTGGAGAGTTAGAGTGGGTCACCCTCATATGCTGTCCTTGCTGTCTCCCCAGCTCCGCCAGCGGTTTGAGCTGGAGATCGAGCGGATGAAGCAGATGCACCAGAAGGACCGTGAGGACCAGGAGGAGGAACTGGAGGATGTCCGTCAGTCCTGCCAGAAGCGGGTATGTGAGCAGTGAACACAGCTGTACCCTTGGGTCCTGGAAGGTCTGGTATGGATGCCCTCTTCCTTAGAGTGAGGAGGAGGACAGGGTCTGGGATCTGGGGACAAGCTCTTTCTGCAACCACCTGAGACCTTAGCTTCGAGGTGCCTTCAAGAGTGTAGGAGCAGAAATGCCTATCTTAAATAGGATCTTGGAACTTCCAGAAGCCTCTGGAACCATCCAGCATAATGGCTCAGAGGTTTCTACTAAGTCCTCGTAATGCCATGTGACTGACGCCAAGGACTTCTAAATTTCAATAATAGAATCAATTCTTTCTTACTATTTTCCTTACAAGTCAAACCATTTCTTAACATTTTATCCAAGGTCTTTGTAGCCATTCCAAACAGTGTGTAAGAAAGGAATAACCCCTTGACATGTTATCACCTAGAAGCCATCATTATTACTATTTTAAGTGTTCTTTCATAGCTCTCTTTCACTCTGTACACACACATGCAGATTTGCGGAGATACCATTTTCACTAAATGAGGCTATGCGGTTCTGATGCCTGTCGTCTCTGCAGTTTTCATGGCCTCTTTTCGTGTCTGTAAATACAGATCTAACTTAAATGTTTAATGGCTTAACAGTTTTTCACCCAAAGCATGTCCTCTAACTTATACAATAAATCCCCTATCATTGGACATTTAGGTTGTTTCCAGTTTTCTGCCCTTATAACCAGTGCCGAGATAAACATTCTTAGAGCTGTATTGACGGATGTGAATGTAGGATCTACAAAGTGGAACTGCTGGAAAGCTTCGGGTTAAGCCTCGTTTAACAGGTTCTCACATTATAGAGTACATACTCTATACGGACCTTCCCTCCCTTCTCATCCCCTGAATCATACCTGTGTACAGAGTACACTCAACTCTGCCTTGCTTGATGTATAGTTTTTATTATTTTGTGTATTTTTGAAGATGATTTTAGCTTTTCCAGTCTTTATTCTAAAACAGGTATAGAGTGCTTTGTATTTCTCTCACTCCTAAATGAAATTTTTGCAACGAACTTGCTTTCGATAGAAGTGACCATCAATCAGTACTTTTTCCCCGCTCCATGGGTCAGGAGATGGAAGCTCTCAGTCCCTGCCCATGTTTCTTCAGGTGAAGGTTGCATACATTTCTGGTTTATTCTAAGAATGCCTCGAAGTATGGTGTGTGCCCTCAGCCAGGGCTCCAATGAGTTGGAGATGTGACCCAGACTCTCCTGAGGCTTTTCTCTGGATAGATTTATAAAAGGAGAGAGTGAAGTCAGAAAAAGGTGTTTTTCTCCTTATGACAAACACTGATATTGACTTCTCATTCTGGTGACTGCTCTGTTCAGTCTATCTCTCACGTTGGCAGGAAATCAATAGTTAGTGACCTGGGTGGGAATGCTGGGGCTGTCTGGGGTGGCAGAAAGAGCTGGGGTCAGGAGACAGGACACTAACTCCTCTAAACAGCAACTAATTTCAGAGTATGCACTTTGGATTTTCCCTGGGACTTAGTTTGCCCACCCGTGAAATAGGATCTCTGATGGCATGAGGTGGAAATGGAGGTTGGAGGGGATGAGATAAGGTACACGAGAGAGGCTGGTGGGGTTGATCTGCAAAACGCAGCCACAGTGGGGTATTTGCTTTAGTGGGAAATGTCTGTGTTTGCTGGGTAATCGCTGAGAAATCAGAGCCAGTTGCAAATTAAATGAGTTGCTTATAGTCAGATGTCTTAGTTCAGGCTGCTGTAGCAGAATACCATTGTCTAGGTGGCTTAAATGAAAACACTTATTTATCACAGTTCTGGAGGCTGGCAAATCTGAGATCAAGGTGCTGGCAGGTTCAGTGTCTGGCGACGGCTCTCTTCCTGGCTTGCAGACCACTACCTCTTGTTTGTAGACTCACATGGCAGAGAAAGAGAGAGAGGACAGCTCTCTGGTGTCTCTTCAGGCACTCACCCCACCATGAAAGCTCCACCTTCATGGCTTCGTCTAAACCTAATTACCTCCTTAAGGTCCCACCTCCAGATACCACTGCACTGAGGGTTAGGGTTTCACCATATGAATTTTGGAGGGCCACATATAGTTTATAACACCAAAAAATCTCAAATGCAACTTCTTTTATTGCATCATTGTGTATTGAATAAAGGAGGGGCATGCATTTTTCATATATTGGTTATAATATTGTGCAGAGCCTTTAAAAATCAGAGTGCAAGTGGCCATGGCTACAGGAGGGAGGCATCTGTTCTATTGGGGACCTGGGGGAGGGGGTTTCACAGTCAATGGCGAGAGGTTCCCCATCATTGACCAGCCCTCCCTTCTGTTGTCCAGCTCTCAAGCTTTTAGGCTCCTAAGTTCTCCCACAGAGACACCACCTCCCAATCACTAGGGCAGGCTCATGGAACAAAGCCACAAGCTCTACGTTTTTCCTCCTCCTGAGGGTCCTTGCCTTGTGGGATTTGTCCGGATCGAGTTCATTTACCCTGTGTATGCTTCTGCTCTGTGTATCCACAGCTCCGTCAACTGGAAATGCAGCTGGAGCAAGAATATGAAGAGAAGCAGATGGTCCTCCATGAGAAGCAAGATTTGGAAGGCTTGATCGGAACCCTCTGTGACCAGGTAAGGGGGAGACATCGGCAGACATTCAGGAGTGTCTCAGGGACCTATTTGAGAGATGAACTCATGGGGAGAACAGCTTGAGGGATACCCTCTCCTCCATGAGCTCTGTTCCCACCATATTCACTGGCTCTTCAAAGGAGAACTTCAGGTGCCTGCAAACAGCAGGGTTTTTGTAAGAACCCGTGGGGAATAAACAGAGCGGGTCCAGCCAGGAGCAATGGAGGAGGCTGTCTTTGCCTTCAGCAGCTGTTGGGATCAGAGTGTAGACGGTCCTTCCTTTAAGGGGATGTATGTGAATGGCCACTGCACACATGACTGCCCTCCTGAGAACGTGACATTTGCTAGAAGCAGTCAGCCTTGGAGCCAGGCAAATGTAGCTTTAAGCCTCAGAGGGACCACTTCTGTCTACATGGCTTTGAGTGAGCTAGTTAACCACTCTGAGCTTCTGGAGAGTGGAGCCTTGTAGGGCTGTGGCTATCACTGTACACTAGGGTTCTCAACCGCCCGTCAGTGTACACCAGGGTCCTCAACTGCACCACTATGAACATCTGGAGCTGGATCATTCCTTGAGGTAGAGAGCTGTCCTGTGCATCACAGGATATTGTGCAGCATCCCTGACCTCTACCCACCACATTGCGGTAGCACACACCTCAGCTGTGACCACCAAAAATGTCTAGACATTGTCCGGTGTCCTTTGGGGAAAAAAATCAACTTCCCTCACTACTGAGAACTGTTGCTGTAGTAATGCAACCAGCAGAGCTCAGAGCCAGCTCCGATTTCAGAGTTGCAAGGAATGGCTCTTCCACCTCCCAGATACTCTATTCCCTTCCTGTGCTGCTGCTACATGAAATCCCAGCACTGGAGAGAAATACCTGTGGCTTCTATGATTTCTTTTAAAGTATCAAAGGAGTGTATTTTAATGTATTTGCTTAACATGGGCCCCATGACTATTAATTAGTAATGGTCTGGTTATCAATATCCTTCCCTAGATTCATTAACTTTATTCACGAAACAACGTGGGTCCACTTCAGATGATCATCTTGGGCAGCCAGGCCTTGGACAAAATAAATGCTTATTATGTATTGAAAAACAAATTGATTTAGTGAGTGATTTCCACAGCAGGAACATCACAGCAGCAAGAGTAAGAGTTGGAAACTGAGGGAGTCAATATAATCTTCCTTCTTCTCTGGGTTTTCTAATTTTCCAGCCAAGAAATTGGGACCATTGAATTCAGAGCCATTGAGGTGACTTTCCTTCAGCATCAGGGCGAGAGCACAGCCCAGTACCAGATTCTAGAATGACAGTGGGGAATCACTGGGAGAAGGTTGCATTCTATTCAGCACAGTTTGAGAAAACAGAATAGATAATCTAATAAAGCAAGGTTTTTATACATACTGCAAAAATAAATTTTACATGTAAAGAGAAGGTAAGTTTAGATGAATAAAAAGCCAGCTTTGTGTTAGTCACCAAACTGGATCCTTTTAATAAATTAGCACTTTTGATGATTTTAAGTGTTTTTGTTATGACCTTTGCCAAACCCATGGAAAAGCAGAACAAATAATGTAATTGGTGTTTATGAACCAAGTAGTCAGGGTTCACCTAAATTAACATTTTGCCATTTCTTATTCAGATGTTTTTAAGGAAACAAAGCATTTTAAGAACGGTTGGTGGCCTCTTTACGTCCCTTCCTAATCTCACTCCTGGCTCTGCTTTCCTCTTTCTTTCCTCCCTCCCCAGATGAAACCATTCCCTAGGGTTTGAAGTATGTGATTCCCCTGAATGTATATTTCAACTTCAGCCACAGGCAGCAATATGGTTCTGCACTTTACTTTGTCCCCCTCTATATTATGTTTTTGAGATTAGTCCGTAATGATACATGCAGCTCTAATTAATTCATTTAATTTCTACACAGCATTCATTTTTAAAAATCTCCTTCTTCTGTTGGTGGGTAGTTAGTTACTTCCACCCTAAAACCCAAAACTGCAATGCATAGTCTCATATCTGTCTCACTGTGCACACGGGCGAGAGTCTCTCCAGGGTATGTAGCTGAAAGAGGAATTGCTGGCTCCTGGGAATGTACAATTTGGGAATTATTAAATATTGCTCAGATTGTTCCCCAAAGTGATTGCAGCAGTTTTCACCGTCACTAGATGTGTCTTGAGATTTTACTTCTTCATGTGCCCACCAACGTGCAGCACTGTTAGACATTTTTAAACATTTTTTCCAGGCATCGGGTGCCAAATGGTATTGCATGGCCCTCATTGCTAGGGATGCTGTGCATTTTTCACATGTTGGTTGTGGCCTTTTCTCAGGTGAATTGCCTATTCATAGAATTTTGTCTCATTTTTCTCTATTGATCGTTCATGACCTTTATACAAGATGCGAATCCATTTTTGGTTATGTATTTTATAAATATCTCCTACACTATGCATAATTGTTTCACTTTGTTTATAATGTCCTTAGCTTAATAAAAAATATTTTTAATATAGTTGTGTTAACCATGTTTTATGGTTTGTGCTTTTATATCTTAAGATACTCTTCTTTTTTTATTATTATTCTACTTTAAGTTGTAGGGTACATGTGCACAACGTGCAGGTTTGTTACATATGTATACATGTGCCATGTTGGTATGCTGCACCCTTTAACTTGTCATTTACATTAGGTATATCTTCTAATGCTATCCCTCCCCCCCCTTCCCCACAATAGGCGCCGGTGTGTGGTGTTCCCCTTCCTGTGTCCAAGTGATCTCATTGTTCAATTCCTACCTATAAGTGAGAACATGCGGTGTTTGATTTTCTGTTCTTGTGATAGTTTGCTGAGAATGACGGTTTCCAGCTGCATCCATGTC
>NW_012114477.1:3884482-3886766 GCF_000951035.1 Colobus angolensis palliatus | reverse complement strand
GTTATCCATTCATCCATTCTTTTTTCAAGGTTTTTAGTTGCTTTGCGCTGGTTCCATAGTTCCTCCTTTAGCTCTGAGAAGTTTGATCGACTGAAGCCTTCTTCTCTCAACTCGTCAAAGTCATTCTCCATTCAGCTTTGATCGGTTGCTGGCGATGAGCTGCGTTCCTTTGGAGAGGGAGATGTGCTCTGATTTTTTGAATTTCCAGCTTTTCTGTTGTTGCTGTCTGATTCTTGCTCTGGAAGCTTCGTCTCAGGGGTGTACCCAGCAGTGTGAGGTGTGAGGTGTTGGTCTGCACCTCAGTTGAAAATGCAGAAATCACCCATCTTCTGTGTCACTCATGTTGTGAGCTGGAGGCTGGAACTCTTCCTGTTCGGCCATCTTCAAGATACTCTTCTTTAACTGAGTTCATAAAACTGTCATCATGTGTCTTAGAACTTCTAAAGTATTGCTTTTGACTTTTTTTTTTTTTTTTGAGACGGAGTCTCGCTCTGTCACCCAGACTGGGGTGCAGTGGCGCGATCTTAGCTCACTGCAAGCTCCGCCTCTTGGGTTCACACCATTCTCCTGTCTCAGCCTCCCGAGCAGCTGGGACTACAGGCATAAGCCACGTGCCCAGCCAATTTTTTTTTTTTTTTTTTTTTGAGACGGAGTCTCGCTCTGTCACCCAGACTGGGGTGCAGTGGCGCGATCTTAGCTCACTGCAAGCTCCGCCTCTTGGGTTCACACCATTCTCCTGTCTCAGCCTCCCGAGCAGCTGGGACTACAGGCACCCGCTGCCTGTAGTCCCACTGGGGCAATAAAGATCTCAACAGATTTTTAAAAAAGTTATACTTTCTGTTTCTTGTTTCTTTTTCTTACCTTATTTCATTTGCTTGGGCCTCCAGCATAAGATTGAATGGTAGAGAAAGATGTTTGACATTCTTTTCTTGTTCCTGACCTTAATAGGAGTGCTTCTAAAGTTTTGCGATATACATATTTGCAGTGTATTTGTTAATTACAGTGATGCATTGCTTAGTGACAGGGATACTTTCTGAGAGATGCATCATTAGACAATTTCATCATTGTGGGAACATCCTAGAGTGCATTCACACAAACCTAAATGGGATAGCCTTCTACACACCTAGGCTATCCGATATAGTCCATTGCTCCTGGGCTACAACCTGTACAGTGTGTTACTGTACTGAGTTTGGTAGGCAATTGTGACACAGTGGTAAGTATTTGTGTACCTAAACATATCTCAACACAGAAAAGGTACAGCAAAAGTATGGTATTATAAGTTTATGGGACCACCATGGTATATACAGTCCCTCACTGATGGAAATGTAATGTGGCACGTGACTGTAACTTTAATAAGGTTAAATCAGTCTGGTATTTGTGATTTTCTAATATCTTAAAAAACGATGTTTTATTGTTGAATATTGTGTGCTTTTTCTGCAATTGTTGATAATCTAATGACCTGTCTCAATCTATTAATGTAGTATATTTTAGATATTTAATGTATCCTGATGTATTTCCCAGATAAACCGTTCTTAGTGTCATATGTTTTCAATACACGGCGATTGTTACCAGTTTATTAAGGGTTTATTTAGGATTTTTGAAACCAGGCACGTAAGTAAGATTGGTTTATAATTTTTTTCTCTTAGACTTTGCCAAATGTTATACTAATCTCATAAAATGAGTTCACAACTATTTCTGAGACAATTTTTTGTAAAATTTGGATCATGCAGTTCTTGCAGATTTGATACAATTTGCTTGTCACCCTATTTGATTACTGTGCCAAAATGCTGTAATCATAACTGAACACAACTTCAGGTATTATTATTTTCCTTACTGAGTGAACTTTGGTAACTAAAATGTTTCTAGACATTTATTATTTCATCTAATTTTTCAAATAGGTTGACATAAAAAATGCTCATGGTATTTTGTCGTGATTTTAAAAATTCTACTGTATCAGATTATTTTCTTTTTAATCATAATAATGTTTACTTTTGAGTTTTTTGTGTTAATGATGATTAGTCTTGTTAGAGTTTTTATCTGTAATCCCTTCAAATAACCTGCTTTTGTTTTATTGCTTCTTTGTTGTGTATTTGTTTCTTTTTCCTTCTTTTTTCCGTTGATTAGTTGTTTTTTTATTTTTTTTTGAGATGGAGTCTCACTCTGTTGCCCAGGCTGGAGTGCGGTGGCACGATCTCAGCTCACTACAAGCCCCTCTCCTGGGTTCATGCCATTCTCCTGCCTCAGCCTCCCGAGTAGCTGGGACTACAGGCTCCCACCACTACGC
>NW_012114477.1:3854755-3881201 GCF_000951035.1 Colobus angolensis palliatus | reverse complement strand
CCCGGCCTCTTTTTTCTTTTAACCTGTAAGCTATCTAGAACTTGAGTTTCAAGTTTGTTAACATTTAGGATGATGATTTAGGATAGAATAACTTTCTATTGTTAATTTTTAATTTAAGGGCATTTTGGACAGATAACATGGTAGAATGCATAACGTCTTTTCTTTGAAATTGTAGAGATCTCTTTGTTGGTCTACTTATTGGTAGAGTTTAATAAACTATTGTGTGTGGCTGGGCACAGTGGCTCACGCCTGTAATCCCAGCACTTTGGGAGGCCAAGATGGGCAGATCATTTGAGATCAGGAGTTTGAGACTAGCCTGACCAACATGGTGAAACCCTGCCTCTACTAAAAGTATAAAAATTGGCCAGGTATTGTGGTGGGCAACTGTAATCCCAGCTGCTCAAGAGGCTGAGGCATGAGAATCACTAGAACCCAGGAGGCCGAGGTTGTAGTGAGCCGAGATCACGCCACTGCCCTCCGCACGGGTGACAGAGTGAGACCTTGTCTCAAAAACAAAAATAAAACCAAAGAAACAAAAATGAACTATTGAGTGGAAAATAATGTGACTCTTTATGAGGCATAGGGTTCTATACATGGCAAATGAATCAAGCTTGTTAATTTTTTATTTCAACATTATATACAAATATAAAAGCATAAGCCATGAAGAAAAGTTTTAAAATACATGATTATGTATTTTTAAAAACTACCTCCTGCTAACTTTGGTTTTGAGTTCTTGATCAGTTTCTAAGAGAGTCCTGTTATATCCTTACCACGACAGTGGTTATTCCAAGTTTTGTTAACAATTCTGTCATAGTTTCTCTTTATGGTTATATATTTAGGTGCATCTAAGTTTTGTATTCCTTTATTTTCTTGAAGATCATGACTTCGATTCTTAC
Source organism: Colobus angolensis palliatus (assembly GCF_000951035.1). NCBI lineage: Eukaryota > Metazoa > Chordata > Mammalia > Primates > Cercopithecidae > Colobus > Colobus angolensis. Next base: position 3,880,305 of record NW_012114477.1, on the reverse strand, counting down.
CTGGTGTCTTTCTTTCTCCATGAATAAGTTTTGCCTTATTTTATTTTGCTTGATTTATTTTAGTCAGTTTACCTGCAAGACCTTTTTCTATTTCATTTTAAAGATTTGTAGGGGTGTGTGTGTGTGTGTGTGTGTGCATGTTCATGTGTTTTCTTTAAACAGATAATTTCAATGCAATATTTTAGTCTAGCTTTTCATATAAAAATTTAATTTATTTGCATATGTTATAATGACTGATATATTTGAAACTATTTTGTATTATCTTATTTTGTGTTTTTTTAGTTTCTTGTTCCTTTACATTGCTCTCCCTCTATTCCTTTCTTACTTTTAGATAGATTGATGTTTTCTGTGTTCTCTTTTGAACTATTGGTTCAGAAGCTACAAACTTTATTTCTGTTCTTTTGGTGGTTACTCATAAATTTGAAGATATATGCTTAATCATAATTTTTTACTAACATTAATTTTCACAGTAATGCTGTGGGATAGATATTATTATTTCCTTCATATAAATGAAAGAAGTAAGGCTCGGAAAAGTAAAGCAACTTGCCCAAGATTGCCTAGCAAGTTAGTACCCTAGGCGTTTTCTAAATGAGGTCTATATTATTTGAATGTCTATCATTTTAAAAACCTATTATGATTCTGCTTAAAAGCAATAAGGTCCACTTAGCTGGAACCATATTTTTGTGGACCATCTTTTTTTCATAGTGTTCTCAGGCAGCCAGTTCTGCCATTAATTTGTGAAACCCTTAGCAACATGCATTCTCTCTCCAAGCCTCAATTTCCCCATCTGTAAAGTGGTTTGATTATCCCTAACAGCACGTCTAGATCATATTTTAATAGTGCTTGGAGATTCTTTTGACAATGGACATTTAACAAGTTCCCCAAACAATTTGCCTTTATGATAAATGGTGCACCAACTAAGACTGCAACATAGTTACTCATAACAACACTAAACATCATGTAGATTTATTAGTTAATTATTGACCATCTTTATCAAAGTTTGAATCTTTGTGCTACAAAATGGAAACTCGCAGAATGACATTTATTTCCCATTAACCTAATGAGTGGTATTTTTTGCCCTCCTCTCTTGTAGCAATTTATTATAAATGGGAGGATGACTAGTCTGAGATTTTCTTGTGAATTTTGTTTGCAGTGCTTCCTCTGAAAAGTGCCAGCATTTTCAGGGCCTTTCAGGCAGTGAAGATCGTAGAATCTGAGCCATCTGTACTGCATGGTCAGTGTCAACATCAGGGAATGTCCCTGACGCTAACTCACCCCACAGGAGAATTAAAGGCACTTTAGGGTATGCGCAAAACAAAAACAGACACAAATATAAGAAATGTGCAAAGCCCACTGCCTAAGTGTAATCATGGTAAGAGCCTGGGTTCTAGAGTAAGTAAATCTGGGTTCATGAAGCAGCTCCACTAGGCACTGTGGTGCAATGGTTAGAGACTTACATCCTAATGTTGAGCTGCCTGGATTCAGATCTCTGCATAGCCACTTAGTAGCAGTATGGCGTTGGGCAGATCATTTGCTCTTTCATATCAGTCGTTCCTCCATGTAAGAGCCCTGGTGGAAAACCTCTTTCACTTTGTAACCTGCCCCCCACCCACTCCAGAGTTTTGTAACCTCATGGCAACCACCCGGAAATGCAGAGCCCAGATTGTTTCTCGCCTCTCTGCCTCTACTTATTAAGTGCCTTCTACCCAAAACATCCTGCCTCTACCTCCCCTTGCTAGGAGTAGCTACCTTCTACTTCCCAATTCCATCCCAGCCTGAGCTGGATAATGCTCTTCTGTGCTCCCATGATATATTTTTTTCAGAATTAAAGACTAAAACACACCTATCTAATGGTATATTTTACTACAATTACCACTCTCCAGCCAGAAAAGACAAATTACTTCATCTTTGCAAACTTCAGTTTCATTATCTGTAAAATGGGAATCATAATACTATACACCTCATCGATTCATCGTGATGACTAAATGCATTAATAGCTATAAAGTGTTTAGAATAGTATATGACACTTAGAAAGTGTCTATAAATGTAAGCTATTACTACATTTGTAAAGGCAATAGTAATAAGGTCTATTTAAGGAGATTGTCACAGGAGTTAAATGCAATAACACGTGACAAAGAGCCTGGCACAATGCCCAGCCCTCAACTCAGTTCAGCAGGTGAGATTGTGTGTGTGTGTGTGTATAATAGAACAGCATTTTGAACCTACCAAAACAATACATTTCAGATATAAAGACTATATTCTAAGAACCAACTCATTTGTCAAAGAATTCAAAACCAGCAGTAGAGAAATAGAAATACAAAATTTGGAGGAATACATTCTAGGTCATCAGACAATACTCATAATCCTTTATATTTGCAAAGCACTCAACAGCATACAAAGTGCTTTGGAATCCATTATCACGTCTGATCCTTGTCTTATCTCAACACGAAGTACAGGGTGTTTTTTTAACCTCTCCTTTTGTGGATGAGAAAACTCAGGTTCAGAGATGTGGCATGACTCAGCCACTGTTCCATCGTCAGCAAATGGTGAGCCAGGGTTTAAAGTCTAGATCTGCTCATTCTCAACCCCGTGTTTTTTCTAGAATATTCCAGGACATTCTGAGCATCCCAGGAAATGGTTAGCATTTGATGTGGAGACACAGATTTCCAGGTGTGTAAAAACCACATCCCAGTGTTGAGGCACCTGTACCCTGTTTTCCTTAAAACTCCCCATCTGATGGACAGGCCAGTATTGTATCCTCTGGTCTCCTGAAGAGTCCAAGAAAGGAGTCGTTAGTTTCTTTCAGGGATGTTAACACGTTGTCTTTTAAGTCAGTGCTGTTTCTAGAGAGGTGACCGGCTGTTGAAATTTCATGTAGGGCCCTGATGTAATTCTGCACCTCTTCTGCTTTGGCTTAGCCTGTACTTTTTGGCCACTGAAAGCTGTCAAGGAGTCTAAGGTCACAGTCCTGGTGCCCAGTCCAGGATGTGGCTTCTTTGGGACTCCCTCAACAGCTGTCCCTGGCAAATTCAAGATTCTGGGGGAAGGAATGTACTCACCTCTGGGTAAGGTTCCTCTGCAGCAAATGATGTCATTTTCTTGTCCTTAAACTGGAAAACAGGACCAAAGGACAGAAAAGATTGACTTAGATCATCAAAAGGAGCACATTTACAATTTACTGAGGTGTAACACACATACAGAGGACTCCGTATCCTACGTGTGCAGCTCAATGAATTTTCATAAACTCATACAACAACACCCAGATCAATAACATTAATAACTCCCCAGAAGTCGAGAGGCTCTGTCCAGTCCCTGCCCACCCAGGACTGTCCTAACTTCTGTCAGCAGAACCTGGCCAGCAGCAGAGGGATTCACCTGGCACTTGAGGCTCTTACAAGATGAGGTGAGGTCATACTGATGACTTGTGTGCAAAACGTGGGATGACAGAGTGACTTTGGATCCATACGAGCTATGATAGCAGCAATGATAGCAACTCATATTTCTTGTACATTGATTCTGTGTCAAGCATTAGGCTAGGCAGGTATTTAATTTTCACAGCAGCCCAATGTGGTTGGTGCCAATCTCATTTCTCAGTTGAGGAGACTGAGGCTCGGGGAGGCGAATGGTCTTGTCCAAGGTCACACAGTGTGAGTGGCAAAGGCAGGATTTAAACCAGGGAGCCTGGTTCCGGAAAACTTAGACCCTGGCCACTGCTTTGCCACCTAAGCTCATGGGTCTTCTTTTGGCTTTCAGATTGGCCATCGGGACTTTGACGTGGAGAAGCGACTTCGGAGAGACCTCAGGAGGACACATGCACTGTTGTCAGATGTGCAGCTCCTTCTCGGCACCATGGAGGATGGCAAGACATCAGTCAGCAAGGAGGAGCTGGAGAAAGTGCACAGCCAGGTGGGTGTCATGGGATCCCCTTGAGAATCAGGGTGGGGAGGATGCTACGAACTGCAGAGAATGGCTCTCCCTCCCAGGTATGAGCGGAACTGTGGTGCCAGCCTCCAACTTTCACAGACCTGCAGGGAGATGGGGGGCATTTCGGGGCTGCAAGGGTCACATGGAGTGTCGGTGAGGAGGAGGGGTCTAAGAAGGAGTCCTGTTGCCTTCTTCAGAGATGATGTCTGGAGGACTTGGGCAGATCAACACTAGCCAGAATGGCTGAGTGCAGTGTGCCTAGTGTGTGTGTGTGTGTGTGTGTGTGTGTGTGTGTGTGTGTGGTGTGTATATGAGCCAAATAGCAATAGTGCCAGTCATGCAAAACCAATGCTTAACAACCACAACAGCTAAACAAACGTTGGCAGTTTGACTGCCTATTAGTATGCTAATGATATTGATCAAGACATGATGTTGACCACTGGCTACTACCAGCTGGAGCCCTCACTAGGTACTGGGTCCTCTGTATCTCCGTACATAGTGCTGCATGGTGTTCTCAGGATTGCTGAGTGAGGTGAGGATCATCAACTTCATTTCACAAGTTCAGGTGATTGGGTGGCAGAAAGGCGTGATGACCCACCCAAAGTCACGCAGCTTGAAAGCAGGAGAATCAGGATTTGAACCCAGATCTTCAGGCTCTACCATCCCTGGCTGCTTCAAAGGAGGACAGGAGGAGTGGCATGGTTGAGGATGGTAGGGAGGTGAGGCCAGAGCAGAGCCCGGGGACCTGAGGAGATGTCATGAGTGTGGGCTGTTCTGGTGGCAGACAGTGTGGCCCAGGGCAGCCAGTGTTGAGAAATGTGAATGGATCCCACAGGGTGGTGCAAGCCTTGGGGAGAGAGGTCCCAAAGCTGAATGATGTAGCAGGAACTCAGGATGTGCTACCAGTCCCCATGGGTAGCTGAAGATACCTGGGAAGGCTTAGAGCTCTGCTGGGAGTGTTGTGTCCTTGCAATTGATGTCACCTTTCCTTGGATAAGTCATTCTTGCTAAGCCCAGATGCCTTCTCCACCTTCCTTCCTGGAGGATTATCATCCCTTCCTCCAGTCAGAGGCTGAGCCAAGCCTGGAACCCGTGTTTCCCAACTCCAAACCCAGCGCTGTTCTCTCTTCCTTCTGGAGACACAGCCCATGATGACCAGCAAGTCTCCAGGAAGGCAGCAAAAGGCAGCAGACTATAGTGCCAGTGGTTGGAAACAGAGATCCCAGAGCTTCTGCTGCTTCCGGTCTCTGGTGTCAGTTTCTATCTGTAAAACAAAGCAGTTCAGTTAGAGCTTATTCGCTTAACTAGAAGACCTCAACCAAAACAAAACCAAACGAAGACCTGAATTCAGACTTGATTTGGAGTTCACCAGTCTCTCCGTTAATGCCCATATCCTCTTCCAGGATCCAACCTGGGACCGCATGCTGCATTTTATTGTCATGCCTGCCCAGTCCCCTCTGGTCTGGGACAGTTTCTCAGGCTGACCTTGCTTTTCAGGGCCCTGACAGTCTTGAGGAGCACTGGACAGGTATCCCATGGGATGTTCTCTAATCTGGGTTTGATGGTTTTCTCATGAATAGACCGAGTTTATGCTATTGGAAAGAATATGGCAAAAATAAACTTGTTAAACCAGAAGACACTGGGAGGACCCTTCCATCTTGAAAATTCTATGACTCTTAGCCATCTCCTTTATCAGATCATTCTCTTCTATGGTGATCCACCCTCCTGACTTGTCTGAGACTGTCTTAGTTTTAGCACTACCAGTTCTGGGTCCTGGGCAAGCCAGGATGGCTGGTCATTCTATCCTCTTCATGGCCATGTCAGGAAGCCAGTATCACCTGTGCTTGACCCCATCACCCTGCTTAATCCTCATGATGCTCCTAGGGGAGGGGAAGTGGCATTGTGCCCATTTTACAGATGAGGAAATGTTGTCTAGAGGTGGCAAGTGGTGTGCCCAAAGTAACACACTACGTAAGTGGCAGAGTCGGGGTTTTGAATACAAAGCTTGTGATTCTAAGTGCAGAATTGGGAGATGCTTTTGACTCACATTGCATCTTCCTGTCTGTTTGGCTGACCAGGTGGGTAGGGAACCTTGAGCCACCTGGCTTGCCTCCAGGGAGGCAGAGTTGCTATGTGATGGCTCAGCCAGGGGCCAGGCATTTTGAGTTGAAGAACTCCCTTGGCAGAAGGCCACATGCCTGCCCATCTTCCATCAAAATGTCCCCAGTGCCACAACACCTAAGCCTCCCCTCCCCCAACAGGTGGGTGTTCTTGAAAAGAAACCACAGAGATTTTGTTACTTTTTCTTTTTTTGTTTTATTAAGTATTCATGAGAATTCGCCCTCTGCAGGGTTAAAATGCATGTTCTTGGGAAAAAGTGGTATTTAATGAAGGCGCTTTGAGCTGAATCAAAGAGCCTCATTCTTCTGAAAGTCCTTCTTCCCAGTCTCTGCATCCGGCTCCTATCAAAGGAAATCCACAGCCTTGGCTTTTCGTTGCTGTTGTCATGGAAATCGTTATAAGGATGGGATCGCGTGGACCAGAGGTCAGGGTACAGTTGCTTTGGCTCCCAGCGCACGTGTCCCGGATGCCAGAGTCAGAGCTAATCAAATAAAGCAGCGATGACATTGGGCATTGCTGCATCTCCTCTCCAATATACAGTATTTGTCCTTTGCCTGAAGGCTCCAGGGACATAGGTAGGGAAAGCAGACAGGAGGAGGAAGGAAGAGGGAGCTAACTTTGCTGCTGGCTGCTACTTAAGTGCGGAGCATGATGCTGAACAATTTCATTCATTCAATATTTATGCAGCACCTACTGTGTGTCAGGCACTGTGCTAAATATAAGCACCATGGGTAGTGAGACAGCAGTGGTACCCACCATCACAGAAGTTACATCTGATGGAAAAGAAGACAAACAATGATACGAATAAATAGAATCATCCCACACCTTAATTTGAATGAGAAAGGAAATAAATAGGGTGCTAAGATAGAGAACTGCAGGGGCGTCCTGTTTAGCTTGGGTGGTCAGCTAAAATACCCTGGGAGAAGGAGAAACAGACAGGGACCAGAACATACAGGGCAGGTTTGGAAGGTTTGGATTTTATCCCAGGGGTTGTGAGAAGCCATTGGGAGGTTGTGAGTGAAGCGTGACAGAATCGGATTCATGTTTTAGAGGATTGTTCTTCTGCATGGAGATTGGATTATGGAAGGTATGAGGGGATATCCTTAGAAGGCTAACGCACCCTTCTAGGCCAGAGGAAATGGTCATCTGGGTTGGGGGAGTATTGATAGAGATGGCAAGAGGGGAGAAACGTGGGGCTGATTGGGAATCGATGGGATGTGCCTATGAGGTTTGGTTAGCAACATTTAAGTATGTTGTTTCAGAAAATCCTTGCCATAACCCTAGGAGGTGGCTATTCCTATTTTCAACCCATTTTACTAATGAAGAGGCAGTCTCTGAGAGGTTGAGTAATTTACCTAAGGGCCCACAGCAATACATGTCCTATACCCTTAACTGGTTTGCCTAATATGGGTCCTATTAACTTTTATTGTCAGGCACTTACTATGTACCGGACTTTTCCTTAGTGTGTTGGAGGTTTCTCAAATTTGACTGCACAACAGAGAAGTTAAACACCATTTTAAAATCACAGACTTCTGGATTCTGCCCCCTCCCCACCCCCCGCATTTAAAAATAAATCAAGTTTTGGTTGGAATTCAAGATCTGCATTTTTAAACAACCACACTGGGGGATTCTGGGGGAACCATAGGCTTTATTTATCCCTCAGAACACCCTTTTGAGTTCAGTGGTAGTATGTCTATTTTGCAGATGAGAAAACTGCCACTGAGGTTACATTAGTGTGACAGATCTTATTTTCACCTATTTTAAAATTAGGTAATTTTTGAGTAGAGAAAACTGGATCCAGCACTTGCTAATTCATGACCTTTGACAAGTGTCCTGACCTCTCTGAGCCCTTTTTCTAATGCGAAGCATCATCATCCCATGGCAGCCTGGGGGCTGAAGAGGGAAAGCCAGTGAAGGCTTCAGAAACTTGAACAGGTGGCCGGGCACAGTGACTCACTCCTGTAATCCCAGCACTTTGGGAGGCTGAGGCGGGGGGATCACCTGAGGTCAGGAGTTCGAGACCAGCCTGGTTAACATGGTGAAACCCTGTCTTTACTAAAAATGCAAAAATTAGCCGGGTGTGGTGGTGCATGACTGTAATCCCAGCTACTCGGGAGGCTGAGGCAGGAGAATCACTTGAACCCGGGAGGCAGAGGTTGCGGTGAACTGAGATCACACCACTGCACTCCAGCCTGGGCAACAGAGCGAGACCCTGTCTCAAAAAAAAAAAAAAAAAAGAGAAAAGAGAAACTTGAACATGTTCTGCGACCTTTACACTCACTCACTGTGATGATGGAAAACCTAGAGAAAGGTGTTTTTTTTTTCTTTTTTTTTGAGACGGTCTTGCTCTGTCACCCAGGCTGGAGTGCAGTGGCCCCATCTCTGGCTCACTGCAAACTCTGCCTCCCAGGTTCAAGCAATTCTCCTGTCTCAGCCTCTGGAGTAGCTGGAATTACAGACATCTGCTACCACGCCCTGCTAATTTTTGTATTTTTAGTAGAGAGGGGTTTCACCATGTTGGCCAGGTTTCACTGAGTTGGTCTCTAACTCCTGGCCTCAAGTGATCCACTCACCTCAGCCTCCCAAAGTGCCGGGATTATAGGCATGAGTCACTGCACCCAGTCAAAAGGTTTGTTGTATAAAGGACATGTAGGAGGGAATGTGTTCGAATGCACCTGTCAGAGAGAACTGTACTCACTCTGCAAATATGGATACGATCTCCACTCTGGGATGAATGTGGGGCCAAGCTACAGAGGTAAAGAGGAAACGTCAAGGTCTCTGCCCTTAAGGGGCTCCTAGTCCTGGAAGCAGGCTATAACAAGCAGAGTGATAAACTCTTTATTGGAGGAATATTTGGATTAGCTAAAGAGGAGGCCCTTAATTTTGCTTTGAGAGAGGAGCTGGTAGCTTTGACTGTGTCTTTAAAGATGGAAATGAATTTCTGGTTAGATAAGGTACACGTATGTAGACATTCTAGGAGGAAGCACTGGTGCATAAAAGGGCAGAGGCATGGCCGGGCGCGGTGGCTCAAGCCTGTAATCCCAGCACTTTGGGAGGCCGGGACGGGTGGATCACGAGGTCAGGAGATCGAGACCATCCTGGCTAACACGGTGAAACCCCGTCTCTACTAAAAACTACAAAAAACGAGGTGGCGGGCACCTGTAGTCCCAGCTACCCGGGAAGCTGAGGCAGGAGAATGGCGTGAACCCGGGAGGCAGAGCTTGCAGTGAGCTGAGATCCGGCCACTGCACTCCAGCCTGGGTGACAGAGCGAGACTCCGTCTCAAAAAAAAAAAAATAAAATAAAATAAAATAAAAGGGCAGAGGCACACAGAGACAGAAAGCGTATTCAATTTGACGTGGTATTGCTGGAATATAAGGTATCCAGGGGTAAAAAGGGCAGAGAGGATAGTGCCAGTAATGGAGGCTGGAGCCCGTTCATGAATGGTTTAGTGAGCTTGGCTGAGGAGCTTCCGTTTTGTCCCAAAGCCATAGGGAGGTATAGAAAGCTATTGAGCAGAGGAAGGTGTGGCCAGAATGGCTTGTAAAAATTGGCAAGATTTCAGGTGCAGTCGTTCACACCTATAATCCTAGCACTTTGGGAGACAGAGGGAGGTCTTTTTCTCTGAGCCCGGGAGTTTGAGACCAGCTCTCCAAAAAAAGAAAAGGCAAGTCCCCAGCTAAATCACAGGAGCCCTGATGTGCAGAATATCAGGCTCTACCAGCAGCAACGGAGTTTCCCTTAGCTACAGCATCTTCTCTGCAGATGGGCAGGCACCACCTCTGTCCATTGCCCCCGCATCTAGAACCCTAAGATAATCATTTGGTTCTTTTCTCCCAGTTTCCCTCCATTGGGAGCTGTGGATACATCTCAGTGAACACCTGAGACTTAAAACCCTCCTGATACAGCGCAGAAGACTCCTGAAAGTCACGTATAGGATTCAAATCCTGCCCGTGCCACTTACCTTGCTGCAGATCTTGGGCAAGTCACCTGCCTTGCATAGAGTCTTTCTTGCCTAATAAGGGGGTATGATAATCCCAGCTGATTGGGCTGGTAGAAAGAACACTGGACCATGGATTTGAAAGGAGTCATTAAATTGAAAACTCCAAGACAGTGATCTCCTGGCCAGGCGTGGTGGCTACATGCCTGTAATCCCAGCACTTTGGGAGGCCAAAATGGGCAGGTAACCTGAGGTCAGGAATTCAAGACCAGCCTGACCAACACGGAGAAACCTCATCTCTACTAAAAATACAAAAATTAGCCGGGCATGGTGGCACATGCCTGTAATCCCAGCTACTTGGGAGGCTGGGGCAGGAGAATCGCTTGAACCCGGGAGGTGGAGGTTGCTGTGAGCCGAGATTATGCCATTGCACTCCAGCCTGGGCAACAAGAGTGAAACTGTCTCAAAAAAAACAAAACAAAACAAAACAGTGATCTCAAAATATAACATAACATCCCCATTGGCTCTCTCCTTTCATTCACCGGTGTCAGCTATTGGAAAATTTTAGTTTCTGAGCACATGATTTTATACGACCTCGTGGAACAGGGAAGCAGACAAGGTGTGGGGTTGATCTAAAGACACCTGTTTTTTTTCCAGAGTCAATTTCTAATTAATTCCCATGGAATGTTTCCACTGGAAACAAACTAATCTGGAGACAGAAGCAATTCCAACAACCAAGATATATAATTGAGATAATCGCTGTGCACAAATGACATCTGTGAACAGCAGATGCTAACACCTGGCTCCAAGGAGAAAGTGGGAGATGGCGTCTGTTCCAGGGCAGCGGTTGCTTTTTCTCTCCCCCTATTTGATTCATGCTTATGACCTTTGTCTCTTCCACAGAGGAAATACATTATTTGCTTTCTGTTAAATAGAGAAGGATTTGCACTGAACTCTAGTCCTTGACTTAATTCATGCCGGGGGCTGTATTCACCTCTTCCTGCTGAGAACAAAGCTGCCGCCAAGTCATTGTACCCTCTAAATAGCTCTGAAATGCATCCCCCCATCTCTCTCTGCTTGTATTGCAGTCCACCTGAATATCTTGTACTTGGATTTCTCTCAAGTTGGCTGGCCTCCGGTCTTGTCTGAGCGATCTTTGTACCGTCTGATCTTTGGAGAGAGAATTTTAAAATTTAAATGCAAAGTTGGGTCTTTGTATGTTCAAGATCCACGGGTAGTTTCCCATTGCCTTCAGCCTAAAGTCCAGGTTTCTTACCTTGACCTACAGGGATGCATATTTTGGCACCTACTCTCCTTTCACCCCTCACCCAAAGCTTAGAATGACTTTGTGTCCTCTCTACCTGCCCTCACCCCTTCATCTTTGCCCAAGCAATGCCCTTGACTGGGTTCTTGCTTCTTCCCCTGATCCCTCTTTGCCTGATAAGCATCTACGCATTCTGTGAAGCTGACTTTGGGTGTCCTCTCTTGGAGCCCTCTCGGACCTCCATGGGCTGGGTGAGGGTGCCGCCTCTCTTTCCTCAGTCTCTGCCCCTAAGTTAGTACTTGTCACTGCCTGCAATTATCCCTTTGTTTCCATCATTTTCTTTCCAACCCTTTAAAGACAGGGACTGGAATGAGTAAACACAGTAAGAGACTTAGCCGAAGTCACAAAGGATTGATAAAGATCCCAGCCGGCTTTGAACTGAGGGAACCCAACCCAAGCACCTGGGAATTTAACCGCTCCCCCAACACCACCGATGCCTCCTGTTGGTCTTCTGCTCTCTTGGGGCTATTATATCCTTTTTTTGTTATTTATTTATTTATTTGAGACGGAGTCTCGCTCTGTCGCCCAGGCTGGAGTGCAGTGGCCGGATCTCAGCTCACTGCAACCTCCACATCCGAGGTTCAAGCAGTTCTCCTGCTTCAGCCTCCCAATTAGCTGGGACCACACCTGGCTAATTGTTCTGTATTTTTAGTAGAGATGGGGTTTCACTGTGTTAGCCAGGATGGTCTCCATCTCCTGACCTCGTGATCCGCCTGTCTCGGCCTCCCAAAGTGCTGGGATTACAGGCTGGAGCCACCGCGCCCGGCCTATTATATCCTTTTTAATTTTTTTTTTTTTTTTTTTTTTTGAGGCAAGTTCTTGCTCTGTCACCCAGGCTGGAGTGCAGTGGTGCAATTGCAGTTTATTCCAGCATCAACCTCAAGCGGAATACAGGCGTGCACCACCACACCTGGCTAATTGTTCTGTATTTTTGCTAGAGACAAGGTTTCTTTATGTTGCCCAGGCTGGTCTCGAACTCCTGGGCTCAAATGATCCACCTGCCTCAGCCTCCCAAAGTGCGGGGACTACAGGCCACATCTTCCCTGGACACCCTGAGTGCTCCTGTAGGTCCTTCCACTTGGGAATTCTGGCTCAGCTCCGGTGTTTACTCAGATGGGGCCACACAGCCTTGTGCGAGTCATATACTGTGAGCTGCCAGCGGTGGTTTGTTAATAGCCTGAGGCTCTCTGTTAGTGCCCAGAAGACTAATAACCCTGGATTCATGCTCAGTGCCCTTAATTGGGACATTTGTCACTGTGTGTCATGCATGCTTCCATGAGACACTGGAAATAATTAATAAGCACTGGGAAGATGACCCTGATGGGAGTCTTTTGTGTGTGGGCACCTGGGGAACATTTTTCCCCAGCCAGGAACTATGGAACAGGTGGCTTCCTGTGATGTTTTATTTGAAGAGCCTTTTTTAAAAAGATTATGTTGGAGTGAATTGATTCAATATTAACATAACCTCCTGTTGGAGAAGATAAAGACAGAATTGTAATTGGTTGAAAACATGGTTATCACGGGCCTATTCACCCCACAAATATTGACACATTCAATGCTATGATGAATGAAGTGGGAAGAGACCAGTTTCATTATAGGCAGGAAGGCGGGGATATCTCCCCAAAAGGACCTGTTACCGTTTAGTCATGGAGGGCCTGTCAAGGTCGTGATAACTATTCTACAACAATGATATTGATGGGGAATATTGATTCTTTACACTCTGCCAGTCATGGTGCCAAATACATCAGCATCATGACCTGATTGTATCCCCCAAACCCACTTGAGTGCAGTGAAATGAATTCTGCAACAGCAGGAGACTTTTCTGTTCTGAACCAGTGTGTGGGAGTGTGACTGTATACCACAAGTGCTCAGTCAGTGAGTGGGGAGAGACCAGACAGGTGTTGGCTAGACTCCAGAGGAGACAACTAGTATTGTGCCCATTATGCCATTTCTTTTCTTTTTTCTGTTTTTTTGAGTCAAGGTCTTGCTCTGTCACCAAGGCTAGAGTGGAGTGGCTCAATCATGGCTCACTGCAATTTAGGATCCAACTTGGAATATAAAACTGCTTCCATTATTTTCATGGTGTCATAGTTCCTCAGTCTGTCTTTTTTTATGATACTGACATTTTTGGAGAGCTCAGGCCAGTTGCATTGTAGAATGTTCCTCAGTTTTGGGTGAACTGGAATTTGAACCCCTATTTTTTCCAATTTCAGAGTGATTTTTATTTATGCAGGTCTGAGATTTTTATTTATGCAGATCTGAGATTCCCAGGACACAGGACTTCCCATTTTAAAACCAGTAAGTCCCAGACCAAAAGGGATGAGCTTGTCATCCTAGCACCAGTGTCTCAAGCACTAAGTAATCCTGGGGAAGATAAAATCTCCTTACCTTGGCCATCCTCCACCTGGCCTTACAGTAAGGCCAGTTCTCAAAAGGTGCCTGGTGGATTTAGCAAAAAGGGTGATGAACCAAATGCCTGTGTGAGAACCTGTCCCCTTCCAAACAGGCCTTTTGTCTTCTGTCTTCCCATGTTTCTCGTTAGAGAAATTCTCACCATCCACATGTGCTGGCCTTGTATCTTGCCTTTTTTCCATCTGTTTATGCATGTGAGCTGTATTGATATTATTGCGTGTATTTTAGGCAATTAAAGTAATGGCAAAAAGTAATGGCATTAAATTAATGGCAAAAACCACAGTTACTTTTGCACCAACCTAATAACTGGTTTATTGTTTTTGCTGTTGTATGCAACTACCACAATTTATCTTATCCAGGTTGCTGTTTATGGGTATGTGGGTTTTGTTATGAATAGAGCCACTGTGAACTTTTTTTGGTGCATTATTTTATGGGAGGGGAGCAAATGTATGCATTTCTGTAGGGTGCATAACTAGAAGTGTTGTATCTCTGGGTCATAGTACACATGGTTTTTGGCTTTAGCAGATACTACAAAATAAATTTCCAAGGTACCTGTAGACATTTATACTCCCATCAGCAGAATATGAAAGCCCTACTGGCTTCCTGTTATGGCCTGCACTTGGTATTACTATCAGTTGTTGGCGTTTTAGCCATTCTGAGGGAAGGGGAACATTTTATATTTTATTTTGCACTTTTCTGATGTTCACCTTTTCAAAGTGTATCATCCATTTAGATATTTATTTTTACCTGTCCAAGGTGTATGCTTATTTTTCTGTTGGTTTGTTTGTATTTTTCTTAGTGATTTGTAGGATACTTTGGTAGAAGCTCTTTGCTACATATGTCTACTGCTATTATTTTCTCTCACTTTAGGGTTGACCATTACATTTTCTCGGTGGTGTCTTTTTATGAAGAGAAATTCTTGATTTCGATGTAATCTAATGGGTCAATCTTAAATATCTTAGAATCCAAATTTTAAATCAGTTGGTCAGGCAGAGGGTGTTCTGGTTGGCTGGATATTCTGGAGAGGTGGGAGTGGTGCAGGGTGATGGAACGTCTACCTCCATGGCCAAGACTCTGAAACTCCCAAATTTGAGACAGGTCTCAGTTAATTTAGAAAGTTTATTTTGCCAAGGTTGAAGACGCAGGCCTGTGACACAGCCTCAGGGAGTCCTGACGAAGTGCCCGAGGTGGTCAGGGCACAGCTTGGTTTTACACATTTTAGGGAGACTTGAGACGTCAATCAATATGTGTAAGAAGTACAATGGTTTCGTCCAGAAAGGCGGGGACAACTTGAAGCAGGGAGGGGTTTTCCAGGTCACAGGTAGGTAAGAGACAAATGGTTGCATTCTTTTGAGTTTCTGATAAGCCTTTCCAAAGGAGGCAGTCAGAATACGCATCTATCTCAGTGAGCCGAGGGAGGACTTTGGATAGAATGAGGGCAGATTTGCCCTGAGCAGTTCCCACCTTGAATTTTCCCTTTAGCTTAGTGACTGGGGGTCTCAAGATATTCTCCTGTCCCTACTCATGGTTCTGTCCCTCAGTGCCCAATCAGTTTCTGCTAGGATTTGAATTACACTGATGGTTTCCAAGCTCGTGTGGGTGTGTGCACACACACACACGGTGTGTGTTTTCTTTTTAGCAAAATAATCCACTTATTAAAGAGAAATCTCATTAAAATGCCCTCTGCCCTGACCATTAATAGTGTAACTGAAAATTGGGTTCATTGCTGGCCGCCTCATGTAGAGTCCAATTAACAAGGACCAGGCCTGGTACAAGAAAAGTGAGTTTATTTTTGAAGCTAGCTTGGGAGAAGGGCACAAAACATTCTACTTTAAATGTGCCTCTTTACCTTTGGAGCAAAAAGCAGACACTTCCATAAGGTAACAGGGAGAGTGAGCAAGGGTAAGGGGGTCTCCCTGCTACCAGGTAGTTACCTGGTGGGCAGTTGAGTTGGCACTTTTCTGGGTAAGAGTAAGCTGTAAAAGTGGCCGAGTGGTCATGCCTTGGGCATACCCTCCTGAGGCAACCCCCTGGAGCGGGGTCTTTCCTGGGGACATGCTTCGATCTGCAAGTCAGCTGTCTGCTCTGGAGGAGAAATTCATCTCGGAGCACACAGAGGAACTTGCTCTATAGGGAATGTTGGGTGAGGGGGAGGTGAGAGGTTATTTTGCATTTCAAAAAGGGCTAAGTAGGAGGTAGAGGGAAAGGGGAAAGAAGAAAAGAGAAAAACCCACTGTCTTAGAAAAATGGGGGTACTTGCTTGTAATTGGGCTTCCCTTGTTTCTCCCAGAGTACCCTCCTTCTGGCTTTGAAGAAAGGGACCAGCTCGGGTATGTGGGGTCTGGTGAATAAGGCTGTGGTCACCCTCCCTGTCCAGGTCATTTCCTCCTACAGAAGGGGATCCTGCCCACATGTCCCACCCCTTGTCCTTCCTGTGGACACTGTGGGTATCTGGGTTAGAGACCTATGCACGGAGGATGGGGGAGCACTCCTGGTGGTGGGCTTCTTCCCGGGGGTGCATGCCGTGCCAGGCTACAGAGTCAGGCAGCCCTGGCTCACCCTGCAGGTTCACTGATGCTGCTGAGCTCATGTGTCTGCCTCAGTCTCTCAGTACACCATATGGGTCGAGTTCATACTATGTCAGGACCCAGAGTTGAACAAGAGCCAGGTGGCCCTCCAGGAGCCTAGTGTCCAGTGGGGAGACAGACGTGGAGGCACAAGACATGGTGCTGTTTAGGGGAGCAAAGGGGTGCTGGAATGTAATAAAAGAGGGATGTGAATGAGACGGGGGTCAGGGAGGGCCTTTTTTGGATGTTTTATCCTGCTCTTCTATTTTTCTTCCTCTCTTTGGAGCATCAGTGTGATCCAGATTCATCATCACCAGAGAGGAAGTCAGGATAGAAGCTTTTGAAGTCTGTTCAGTGGTGGAGGATTCAAGTAGTCTTTAGATCCTAAAATACAAAAAATTAGGAGGACTCTTGAACCCTCAAAGAAATAGACTTAAGACAAGTGAAAAGAGGCCTGCTTTGCTCCGCAGGCGGTGAGCATATTCCACAGGGCTTACAGGAAAAAGCTGTGGACTTAAAAGAGACCTCAGTTCAGATTCTGCCTCCTTCACTATTAGCTGTGTGACATTGACGAGTTAACTAACCTGTCTGTGCCTCAGTTTCCTCATCTGAAACGGAAAACAGCTACTTCCTAAAAATGTTACTTGTTATAAATCAACACGTCTTAATCAGCTCAGGCTGCCATAACAAACTACCATAAACTAGGTAGCTTCAGCAACAGACATTTATTTCTTATAGTTCTGGAGGCTGGAAGTCTGAGATCAGGGTACCAGCATGCCTGGGTTCTGTTGTGGGCTCTATTCCTGGCCTACAGACAGACAAATGCCTTCTCTCTGTGTCCTCACATGGTGGAGAGAGTGGAAGGAACTTTCTGGTGTTTCTTCTTCTAAGGGCACGAATCTTATCATGGGCGCCCCACCCTCATGACCGAATCTAAACCTTATTACCTCCTCAAAGCCTCATCTCCTAATACCATCACATTAAGGGGTGATTTCAACATATACATTTCTAGGGGATGGGATTCTGTCTCTGGCAACATGGTAAATGTCATGCACGTCCGTGTGAAGAGACCACCAAACAGGCTTTGTGTGAGCAACATGACTGTTTATTTTACCTGGGTACAGACGGGCTGAGTCAGCGAAGGGAGATAAGGGTGGGGCCGTTTTACAGGATTTGGGTAGGTAAAGGACAATTACAGTCAAAGGGGGGTTCTCTGGCGGGCAGGAGTGGGGGTTACAAGGTACTCAGTGGGGGAGCTTTTTGAGCCAGGATGAGTCAGGGAAAGGAACTTCACAAGATAATATCATGGCTTAAGGCAAGGACCAACCATTTTCACTTCCTTTGTGGTGGAATGTCATCAGTTAAGGCGAGGCAGGGCATTTGCACTTCTTTTGTGATTCTTCAGTTACTTCAGGCCATCTGGGCGTATATGTGCCAGTCACAGGGGGTGTGATGGCTTGGCTTGGGCTCAGAGGCCTGACACTGACCTCAGGTGATCCGCCTGCCTTGGCCTTCCAAAGTGCTGGGATTATATGCATGAGCTACTGCACACGGCTGACATTCTTAATATGTTTGCATTTGACAATTTTGTTTGATGTGAGGACTGTCTCTAGTTTGAGCTGTGGGTGATTCCCTTCAGGGAAAGCCTTAATGTTGAAGGTTGGTTCTTCCAAGTACCCTGACAGGATGTCAAGGCCTGGGGTGTGTTGAGATTAGCCATCCAAAGACACCATTTCTTAACCAGAATGCTTTCCCTGTGGTGTTTGTGATGCAGTATTTTAAAATCCCTTCAGTTGTTCAACCAGACCCAGAAATCTAGGTTCTAACTACTCTGCCCAAAGACTGGAATTTTTCCTCTCCACACCTCATTCCCTATGTCTAGTCAACTCATCTAATAGCTTAACAAATCCTAGCAATACATTTTACCCAGGTATTTAAAGCAGGCAGATGGCTTCGCATAGAGAAGTAATGCTATTCATCAGTTTGTAGTTGATGTATATGTGATAGGAATCTCAATTGGCCTCACACTGAATGAAACAGAGATGGGTGAGGGGAGAGAATGCCTAGATTTAGCTCAGGAACAGAGACTTGTGTGTAGAGGGGTCTTTGGGGTGGCCCAGGAAGGGCATGGGTTTGGAGTCTCAACCACTAGCACACAAGTCTGACCTTGGGCAAATCACTTTTCCCTGGGCTGCAGTTTTCTCATTTGTGAAATGATGAGGGCTGACTGCTTCCTTACAGGGCTGTTGTGGGCTATAGTGATAATGAATTATCAAGCGGCCACGCAGTGCCTAACGTAGTGAGTGTTGAAGAAATCTCCTTCCTTTCTTTCCCCATCATTGAGTAATTGGGAAAGAAAAATATTGAGCCCACCATGGGTGAGGATCCATACACAGAACAGGTAAACAGTAAATAATTGTTACTCTATCACAGGGTTTTGGATGGAATCACTTTGATCTAACTTTTTTGGTAGATTAGCATCAATTAACACTATGGCAGTGTTTGGTTTTGCTTTTTTAAGAGATGGGGTTGCCCGAGCTGGAGTGCAGTGGTGTGAGCATAGCTCACTGCAGCCTTGCACTCCTAGGCTCAAGGAATCTTCTTGTCTCACCCTCCTGCGTAGCTGGGACTACAAGTGCTCCACCATGCCCAGCTAATTTTTTTACTCTTTATAGAGATGAGGTCTAGCTATGGTGTCTAGGCTGGTCTGAAACTCCTGGCCTCAAGTAATACTCCCACCTCGGCCTCCCAGTGTGCTAGGATTACAGGCATAAGCCACCATGCCTGATAGATAGCAGTGTTTTTTGAGTATTTATTCTGTGGCCAACATCATGTATGCATTACCTCCTTTAACTCACTTACTCATTCGTATCTGGGTTTTAGGTGGTAACCGAGTTCAAATTGGCTTGCATGGAAAAAGGGAGGTTATTGGCCGAAGTATCTGAAAAGTTCTGAGGCTAGGGCTGCCTTCAGGTTTGGCTAGATCTAGGTACCCCAATCGTGTCATCAAGATTATGTGTCTTGCCACCCATTTCACCTCAACATCAGCTTATATCTTACGCGTGTTCTATCTTGTATTCTTAGGCAGACTCTTCCATCTTGCCCAGACTTTCCAAGCTTTTATCCTGCTTCAGAAAGAGTGAACTTTATTTTCATAGTCTCAGCAAAAATCTTGGTGTCAACCATGTTTTTATTACAGAACCAACCACTATGGCCAACGGGAGGTGATGCTCTGATTGTGTAGGCTGGGTCATGTGCCCCTGTCTAAGCTTGGGGAGCAGGATCTACACCATCAAAGCACATGAATGTTTGGAGGTGGACATTTATCACAGGGAAGATGGGGTCCTTCTCTCAAAAGAATGGGGAGTAGATGCTGGGCATGTACCATACCACATTTTCCGTACAGAGCGTCTGTAGTGGGCTCTATTGTTTCTGAGGGAGTGCAAGTTAGTGGCTTAGAGTGGGAACTTGGTGACCAGACTACCTGTGTTCATAATCCAGCTGTGCCATTTAGTACTTGAATGACCATCACTAAGTCACTCAACCTCTCTATTCCTCAGTTTCCTCAACTATAACAACAGGAATGGTTATTGACCCTACCTCAGAGTGCTATTCTGAAAGTTAGATGAATTAATACATGAAAAGTGTTCAGAGCAGTGCCCGGCACAGAGTAACAGCTCATCCTCATAACCTTCGTGCATGGCATCTCCTAGGCTTGTACAGTGCACAACTGATACAGCTGTACTCAGCAGTCCTACTCAGTCAGTGCAAATCACTTTGTCCCCCATTTTTTGGATGCTGATATGGCTTGGCTATGTTCCCACACAAATCTCATCTTGAATCAAAAGTAGCTCCCATAATTCCCATGTGTCATGGGAGGGAACTGCTGTGAGATATTTGAGTCATGGAGAGTGGGTCTTTCTCATGCTAGTCTTGTGACAGTGAATAAGTCTCAGGAGATCTGATGATTTTTTAAAAGGGAGTTTCCCTGCACATGCCTTCTTGCTTGCAGCCGTGTAAGACATCCCTTTGCTTCTCCTTTGCCTTCTGCCATGATTGTGAGGCCTCCCCAGCCATGTGGAACTGTGAGTCCAGTGCACCTCTTTCCTTTATAAATTATTCAGTCTCAGATATGTCTTTATTAGTAGTGTGAGAACAGACTAATACGGATGGGAAAAAAATCAAAGTTCAGAAACCTGCCCAAGGTTACAGGCTCATAGACAGAGGTACTGGGACTGAAATCCAATTCTGCCTGACCTTTGGGTCTGCTCCTAACCACCACATGATGTTAAACATCCGCCTGGTGGTAGAGAACAGAGAGAGAATGCAACCTCTCCTTCCCTCCTGTTCTTTGACCCTAGATGGTGCTCATCTCATCTTACCCCTGTGAACTCCAGGCTTCCAGGACCCACAATCGCAGAAGAGTCAGGGCCTCACCAAATATCCCCAGACCAAAGCTTAGCAGCGCTTAATTTATGCATAAGATCTGGAAGCATGTTTCCCTCTATAAGTACAGTATGGGGAGGACTGGGAATGAACATTTTACCGTTTACTAGAAGAAGGATCCAATCCTAAGGGAATAGTAGGCAATGAAGCCCTCCATAGATGCCTGCCTTGCAGAATTTGAACAGATCTGGGGAAGCTGGGCTGATTTAATTAGAGAACAATGGAATGACTTAGTATGCGCTGGAGGAAGGTGCTTTTTCTAGCTATCGAAAGTGTTTTGGTGCTTTGTACCCACATACTCTTGCCATTGTTCTATTGATTTTACAAAAAAGTAAAAATTGGAAGGGAAACAAAAATCTAATGAACTTAAACTAAAATCAAATCAGTTGTGTTGTTGAGGGTCTATTGGGGTCCAGCCCACACTAGGTCGGGAGAGAGATGGAAATTGCGGGGCCTTCGTCTCACCCTAAACCTTTCCACCACTGAGAGGCCTTGTCCATGGGGACGTGATGGTTATCGGAGTTGAAAGATGGGAAGTGTCAGCTGTCACCTCAGGTCCTCATTGTCACACTGGTCACAAGGGTTGGAGAGTGAACGTCAATAATTCTTCCCCGTCGCCTGTCAGCCCAGCCACCTTTACTCCCCATTGCTCTCTGACGGCTCTGCCCAGAGCTCCTCAGGGGAAGGCATTTTCAAAGGCGTGTCTGGCCAGTGTCGTACCACTGAAGGATCTGATCTCCGTCCTAACATGACTTGCCACCGACTTCATAAAAACATCAGTCAAACAGCCTCCGTATGAAAATAATGTGCAGTGAATTCTTCTTATGCTGGGTCATCCATAATAGAAAACCAGCCAGAGGTGGCCCCGTATTTCTTTCTGCTCCCTAAAATGTAATAAATTGAAACTTTTAAAACTCAGCATGAAGACAGCTTGTCAGCAGCGGCCCAGGACCTGCCCTGTGGAGGTGCTGGGCTGGGAAATTCCTGGTCTGGCCCATCCAGATCCTATTAAAATCTAGACCTGCTTGACTTGTGTGCCTCTGGGTCACTGACCTCCCTCTACCCATCCCAGTGGGACAGAAAGGCCAAAATTCCTCCTTAAGATGGTCAGTGCCAAGGCCGTGCTTATCCTGACTGTGTAAACTTGACCCCTTCTTTTGGCTTCTGCTTCCTTTTCTTTCTAAAATGGAATTAAAAATTCCCCCTTCTGAAAGGAGCCCACAGCGACCATCGTTGCCGTTTTGTAATGTTTTCTCACTGCCAGACACTGTGTAAGAACTTTGCGTGTTTTCACCCATGTATCCTGCAGACATTCCATGATGGAGCCATTCCCATCTTACAGAGAAGGAAACTGAGGCATAGGAAGATGGTGTTGCTGGGAGAAGCAGACTCCCTCGGGTCTGGCTCCAGTGCCCAAGCTCTGAACCACACAAACAATGCAATCTGGTCCTTAGTGTTGGTAACATTGGTTTCCTTCCTCTGTCCTTTGGAATGAATGTGTTAATCCCTGGCAGGTTCCAGGAATGATGCATATTTCCACCACATTTGCTCAAACTCTGTATTCTGTCATTTTACAGACTCCCACCTTAGTCCAGGCTCTCCTGATGCTGCCTAAGAGGTTTCTGTTACAGCACGAAACCATTGGGCTGTTTTCTCTGCAACAGAGCTCTCTCTCTATTTTGATCCATTCTATCTGTGAGGTCAGACCTTCCAGTGAGTGGCTTTCTATGAGGGGCAGTGAAGCTCAGTGGTTAAGAGCTTGGCCTCTGGTGTTGGAGCAAGCAGGCTGTCCACAGACCAGCTCTGTGATGGTGAACAAGTCACTTCCCCTCTGTGTGTCTCACAGTCCGCCTTTATCAAAAGGTCCTAATGGTGGCACCTTTCTCCTAGAGGTGCTGTGGGGATTTCATGAAGCAAGGCAGAGAAAGCACAGTGCCGTGAACATGGTCCCCAAGCAACAGTAGCAGGTGGGGCGGCTAATGCCAAAACCATCAGGGCCGAGATAATCCTATCTCCAGCCCAGTATGAGCTAAGAAGGCCAGCAGCTGTCTCCATTGACTGCTGTCTGTGTTCATCTCTGTCTGGGGATAAGTCATCCCTCTCTCTGCTTGCTCCAAGGAAAGAAGGGAAAGGAAACAGCATTTCTGGATCATGCACCATTATGCCATCTATAAAATGGGGATAAAAATAGAGCCTGCTTTCTCTGGGGGCTCTGAGGACTGGCGGGATCATGCTGCTGAAACCCTCTGCTGAAGTAGGGGCTGGGCAGATGGGAACTGTGTCATCGTGTTCTGCTTTGCCCTGTTGCTTTATTTACAATGACTCTCTCTTGCCTCCTGGCTCCCAGCCCAGCTCCTTGGCCTGGCAGAGGGGCCCTGTGTGAGGCCTCCTCTTCCACCATTAGTTATCTGACATCATCTCCCTTGATGGCCCATCTGCTCCCGCCGCCCAGACCTTTTGTTCTTTGCACGCCGCGCTGTGCCGATTCTTCCATTTCTCTCCACTTCCACCCCTTCCGCCCCAGCTGGAGCACCTCCACTGCCTCCTTCCTGCAGGACCATGGTGGCCCTCTCACTGTCCGTCCTATTTCCAATCTGGTCCCACCCTCCCCACAGCAGCCAGAGGGAGATTAGGCCACATATCTCCTTAGAAACCATCCATGGCTTCCTGGCAGACTGAAATAAAATCTAAGCTTTGCAGCCCAGCTCACAAGCCTCAGTGATGTGAACCCTGTCCACATCTTCAGCATCTCCCCCTTCTCTCCTTCTCTGTACAGCTGTCTGGCTGCACTAGTGAGCTTTCTGTTCCTCAGCACCACCGTTAGTTCCTGTCTCTGCCTCAGGGCCTTTGCACTTGCTATTGCCACTGCCCAGTGCACTCTGCACATGGCCATCTCTCTGCATCTTGTTTTGTTTTTTTTTGAGACAGAGTTTCAGTCTTGTTACCCAGGCTGGAATGCAATAGTGTGATCTCGGCTCACTGCATCCTCCACCTCCTGGGTTCAACCAATCCTCCTGCCTCAGCCTCCCAAGTAGCTGGGATTACAGGCATGTACCACCATACCCGGTTAATTTTTTTGTATTTTTAATAGAGATGGGGTTTCACCATGTTGGTCAGGCTGGTCTGGAACTCCTGACCTCAGGTGATCCGCCCTCTCGACCTCCCACAGTCCTGGGATTACAGGCCTGAGCCACTGCGACCGGCCCTTCCTTTGCATCTTTTAGGTCTTAGCTTAAATGCTTCTCCTTCATGAGTCCTCTGACTTCTGCTTAAAAGAGGGGCTGGCTTTGCCCTGCCTGCCTTCAGGGGAGCCTTATCACCCACCTCCTAGCCATGGCAGAGGCACTTGAGTCACCTGCTGGAAAATAAGACCAGGCCTGACATCTCACTTCCTCTGTCCATTATGCTCTAACAAGGCCAATTACCTTCCCTTGCTCTACATCCATTTTCTCAGTGTGTCTCCATCCCTCCCATTTGCCAAGTGAAATGGGCCCCCAGCCCTCTTTCGCTGGGCCCAACTGCAGGAATACATTGTTCTCAGGGGCTGGAAAAGGGGATTTTGTGAGTTGTGGCCCATCCCTCTCTGAGCCCCGAATGTTTACCTTAGGTGATTTCTAAGAGTGTTTCCTGTTCAGAGATACAGAAAAGGGGGATAAGAGGGCCGACGGGACTTATTGTAGACCTCCTGAATGTTCACTCTGAATGTGCAGGCATCCTGCTGTGAGCTGAATATTATAAATGAGCTGAGTTAGGCTGGGCGTGGTGGCTCATACCTATAATCCCAGCGGTTTGGGAGGCCGAGGCAGGCAGATCACGAAGTCAGGAGTTCAAGACCAGCCTGGCCAATATGGTGAAACCCTGTCTCTACTAAAAAACACAAAAATGAGCCATGCATGGTGGCGGGCGTCTGTAGTCCCAGCTACTCCAGAGGCTAAGACAGGATAATCACTGGAACCCAGGAGGTGGAGGTTGCAGTGAGCCGAGATTGCACCACTGAACTCCAGCCTGGGCAACAGAGCAAGACTCTGTCTCAAAAAAAAAAAAAAAAAAAAAAAGGCTGAGTTTGAGTTCAGAAGAGGCAGCTGCCAATTGCAGAATGGATTTAGGTATGTGCATGAATATGGCATGTCTATGGCATGTCTATGGCATGCCCAGTGGGGCATGTCTGTTACCTGGGGCCATGTACATAAGTAATTGGATAAATCTTGATGACTCCACTTTGCTAGGATAGGAGGCCTGCTGTGTACAGGTGGGAGGAAAGGTGAAAAAGAAAAGTGTGAGAGAGAGCTTTAAGTCGGTGGCTGTTAGCCTTCTAGTGAAAGCTGTGAACCCAGGAAAATGCTAAATGCTCACATGCAGAATATTTTGCATACCATTTTAAAGGGGGTCTGTGGACCCACTTTTAACCCTGAATGCTGGTTAAGAAACTTCCATTTGGCTGGTTCCCATGGGCCTTCAAACCACCTCCTCCAGGAAGCCTCCCTCGATTCCCATCCACTGTGCCGGTGGCCCCCGCTTCCCTCTACTGCCCAAAGAGGTTGTCATTAGCGGTTCTTGCCTGTCTCCCACTGAGAGGGCAGGGGCCAGCTTGATTGTTCCCTGCATGTCCAGTGCCTGGCACTGAGTGGGCGTCAGCAAGGATTTGCTGAATGGGACTGAGGAACAGCTCCTGGCGATGCACCTGGGGTGACGTTATGAGTGGGCTCAGAACCTGGCTGCTTCAAATGCAAATTTATTTGCTTTCCCCCAGGTGTGGGTTGATGAATAGTTGTGAAGACATGAGGGTCACCTATAAATTAATTAATCCCCTGCCTGG
>NW_012114477.1:3801901-3854605 GCF_000951035.1 Colobus angolensis palliatus | reverse complement strand
CTCCTCCCTCACCTCTCACCTCCCCTCCTCCCTCACCTCTCACCTCCCCTCCTCCCTCACCTCTCACCTCCTCTCCTCCCTCACCTCTCACCTCCCCTCCCCTCCCCACCTCCCTCCCCCTCATCTCTTCTCATTTTCTTTTCTTCTCTTCTCCACCTCTTGCCTGGTCCAGCTGGAGCAGAGTGAAGCCAAGTGTGAGGAGGCCTTGAAGACCCAGAAGGTGCTCACAGCGGACCTGGAGAGCATGCACAGCGAGCTGGAGAACATGACGCGGAACAAGAGCCTGGTACCTGTCCCTTCCTGCAGCTGCAGGGACCTGGGCCACCATAGGCCTCTAGGAGCTAGTGTGGGCCTAGTGTGTGCTCAGCACTATAGGAAGTACAAGGACATTTATTGTAAACCTACCGGGTAGCACCTTGAAGGTACAGACATCCATTGTAGGCCTCTTGTGTGCTCTAGCTCTGTGACAGGGACAGGGGGACTTATTGTAGACCTACTAGGTGCTCAGCGTTCTGAACGTGCAGGCATCCTACTGTAAGCTGAGCATTATAAAGATATGAGGCATTGACGAGGCTCAACTGTGTGCTCCCATCTGCAATGATAAGCAAGGAAGTCTGTTTGGACATAATGGGTGCTCAGTGCTGTGAATGTGCATCTGATGTGAGCTTGCTGTTTGCTCAGTACCCAGTGTGGGAACACAGGTGTATACTGTGTGCCCACCCTGCTCGCCACTCTAAGTGGTTCTCAGACATTTGCTGTGGTCCTACTGTGTGCTCACCATCATGAGCTGGAACTTGGTCCTTATTGTGGGGCTACTGCATGTCCCCTCTAGTAAGTGGAGACAAGGGCATCTCTTGGCCCACTTAGGCTCATTACCAGGCGAAGATTTCAGCCATTTATTATAGAACTACCCGTGCTCACCCCTGAATGGGGACACATGGACATATATTCTCGATTTATTATTTTGGTGAAAATTGGGTGTAGGTTTCCAAGTCCCTTGTCTGGGTGTATGGGGTTGGCTTAGATTTATACTCAATGTATAAAACCCTAAAGTTTAGGTATAGAGTTTTATAGGCAAATGCTTATCTCAAGATCTCTGCGGGCCTTTTTGTCCCTTATTTTGTTGGAACTTGCCTACAAGCATTCACACACACACACATACACGTACATGTGCACATGCATATACACAGAAATGAATGTACATATTCACATGCGATCACCAGGCACACATACAAAATAAATGCCCTCCTTATAGGTAACCTATGCCTCCAAGTTTATTCATCCATCTAATACATATGTATTGAGCACCTGTTATAGAGCAGGCCTGGTGCTGGCTGCTGAGGTTATATCTGTGAACAGAACAAAGTCCCTGTTCTCAGGGAGAGTGCCGGGGTTTTGCATTTACACATATGTACTATGCCCATTTAAAATGTACACACCTAGGTTCCCAAGTGGGACTGCGCAGACATAAATTCATACACACATACACCCTGAATTCATAGTCACATGCAATACCTAGTATACACACACACAAACACACACACACAAACACCACCAAGCTGTTACACCTACCACATGCATTGGTAACCACAGCCACTCTTAAACATTGATGGTCACTCACCTCACACACCCATAGGCAAGCCCCTCTTTACTCTTCCTCTGGACCCTGCTGCCCATCCCTCACCCTCCCACCTTGCCTTGACCACTGACCTGCCTCTCCCAGGTGGATGAGCAGCTGTACAGGCTGCAGTTTGAGAAGACGGACCTCCTGAAGCGCATTGATGAGGACCAGGATGACCTGAATGAGCTGATGCAGAAGCACAAGGACCTCATTGCTCAGGTAGTGAATGGGACCTTGGTGGAAGAAGCTCGGGGAATTGGGGTGGGGTGAATGGGGAATGTTGAGAAGGTGATATGGTTGGACTGCTCCCTCATCTTAACATCTTGGAGGGATAAGTGCACAGAGATAGATAGGAATTGTACATTTCCTGTGGTCCTAATGGAGGACAATGTCACCTTCAGATGGTGTGTGCATCTCTGGAGGACATGTCCACCAAGAAAGATTTGGATTTATCCATGCCTCTATCTACCCATCCACCCACCCATCGACCATTAATCTACTCATCAATTTACCCATTCACTTTTCCACCCATCTACTCATTCACCCACTCCCCTATCCATCTGTCCATCATCCATCCATCCATCCATCCATCCATCCATCCATCCATCCATCCACCCATCTAATCATCCACCCATCCACCCAACCACCCATCCGTCTGTCCATCCAGCCATTTCTCCATCTATCCATTCATCCATCCATCTTTCCATTCATTTATCCATTCATCCATCCTACCACCCATGTACCCGTTTATTCACCTATCCAACCACCATTTTCTTTTCTTTTCTCTCTCTCTTCTTTCCTTTCCTTTCTTTTCTTGCTTTTCTTTTTCCTTTCTTCCTTTCCTTCCTTCCCTCCCTCCCTCCCTCCCTCCTTCCTTCCTTCCTTCTCTTCCTCTTTTTTTCTTCTTTCCCCTTCTTGCTTTCTTTCTTTATTCCTATCTTTATATCTATTTATTCAATATTTACTGAATCCTTGCCATGTGTTAGGCACTGTGAAAAATGCTAAGTATACTGTGGTGATCAAAAGCACATCCCATTCCCACCTTCATGTTCCTCACAGTTTAGTGGACTGGGAAGACCTTATCATATGGTCACCCAGAGCAGAGGGGAGACTTGCAAACTGAACCAAGAGTCCAGAAAGAAAATGAACACAATTCTGCAAATCCTGACCTAGGTTGGGAGTCAGAAAAGGCTTCCCAGAGCAGGTGTCATTTGGATGGAGATCTGAACAAAGAGCGGGAGTTGCTTAGATTGGAGTGGGACACTGGGGATTGGGGGTGCCTTCCAAGCAGAGGAAATAGCACATACAAAGGGCCTGTGATGGTGCATTGGAGAGACTGAAAGGAGGCCAGTGAGGACAATGTGGCACAAGACAAGCTGAGTGAAAGAAGAGAATCAGATCAGGGTCTTAGAGGCTGTTATGAGATTGAGTTTTATTTTATGTTTGAAGGGAATCAATTGGCAAGCTTTTCAGGGGCAAGAGCAGTTGGAGAGGACCAGCCAGCATGCCACCCCAGACTGTCAGCTCCATAAAGGCAGGGCCCTCCTCTGCCTTGTCCAGTGCTGTATTCAGAGCCAAGAAGAGTGTCTGGCCTGGAGGTGCTCAGTAAATCACTGTTGAATAAATGAAAGCTGAACGTGTCCAGGGGAAAGACAACTCCAGCCTGGTAGATGGAGTTAAGATGAGGAGGAGTGGGTGGATGGGCTTGGGAGATGATCAGGAGACATGAGGGCAGCATGGGTGAAACAGAAGCTTTGGGGTGAAGCTGAGGGATGTGATGTGGAATCCCCAGTGGATCTCCACGTGATGACTGCATAATGGGAAGAACAGCTCCCTCCAAGAGCAATGTCTTCCTTGCAATACACCTTCCAGAGGAGATCCAGGGGGAAATACCTGCTGCGCTCTAAATGCATCTGACAGAGGGTGGATCTGAAGGGGTTTCTGCTGGACAAAGAATAATAATAGCAAAATAATTGGTGATACCATCCACATGGTAACAACCACAAAATAGTCTATGCCACTGTCTACACTTGCGAATCACACATATTTTTTTGCCCCAAAGAGAGGTTTATCTGTTAAGTTACAAAGGCACTGTATACCTATGCCCATAATAAATAATTTAAATAATAAAGACACGGCCGGGCGCGGTGGCTCAAGCCTGTAATCCCAGCACTTTGGGAGGCCGAGATGGGTGGATCACAAGGTCAGGAGATCGAGACCATCCTGGCTAACATGGTGAAACCCCGTCTCTACTAAAAAAAAAAAAAAAAAAAAAAAAATCTAGCCGGGCGAGGTGGCGGGCGCCTGTAGTCCCAGCTACTTGGGAGGCTGAGGCAGGAGAATGGCATAAACCCGGGAGGCGGAGCTTGCAGTGAGCTGAGATCTGGCCACTGCACTCCAGCCCGGGCAACAGAGCGAGACTCCGTCTCAAAAAAAAAAAAAAAAAAAAATAATAATAATAATAAAGACACAAGAAATAGAAAGTAAAGAGGTGCTTCTACCCTCTAGAATTCCTCTCTTCAGAGGTAATGAAGCTCAACAGTTGGCTCTATTTTTTCAGAAACCTTTACTCTCCACTGCTTCATTTAGTCTCTGAACAAACCCAATACAGAAAAGCCCAGCGGAGGCTATCGGTCCATTTTATGGATGCAGAGATTGAGGTGCAGATCTGTAGATTGCTAAGACCAGGGTCCAGGTCTAGAACCTCAGTTACCTGACCTGCCGAGTAGCTCTCATCCCTTGGAATCTGGTCCTAGTGCCATGGCCAGCCCACTTCTGTCTGGATTCTCAGGCGTGTATAATAAAATGCTGGACAGTTGACCAAATCCAGAGGCTTATATAATTGGAGTGACTCAGCGAACATTGAAGTGAAAGATGGTGAGGAGGATGTGAGAGGTAATTTTTGGGAAACAGCTATTATCATAGAAGCTCTGAGAGATGTAGACATCTGTGGGTGGGGAAAGTAGGGATTTTCAGGGGTGGTTTCCCAGCAAGGCTTGTGGTCTCAGGGTGATATATATACATTTTTTTTTGTCTCACCAGTCTGCTGCTGACATTGGGCAGATCCAAGAACTGCAGCTGCAGCTGGAGGAAGCCAAGAAGGAGAAGCACAAGCTCCAAGAACAAGTATGTGCTCAGAGCCATCCTATAGTTGTATTAGTCAGGGTTTTCTTAGAGGGACAGAACGAATAGGATGTATGTGTGTGTGTGTGTGTGTGTGTGTATGTGTGTGTGTGTGTGTGTGTGTGTATGTGTGTGTGTATGTGTGTATGTATGTGTGTGTATATATATGAGTTTATTGTTTGTTTGTTTTTGAGACAGAGTCTCACTCACTCTGTCACCCAGGCTGGAGTGAAGTGGCGTGATCTCGGCTCACTGCAACCTCTGCCTGCCAGGTTCAAGCGATTCTCCCGCCTCAGCCTCCTGAGTAGCTGGGATTACAGGCGCCCGCCACCATGCCTGGCTAATTTTTGTATTTTTAGTAGAGATGGGGTTCTGCCATGTTGGTCAGGCTGGTTTCTAACTCCTGACCTCAGGTGATCTGCCCTTCTCAGTCTCCCAAAGTGCTGGGATTATAGGTGTGAGCCACTGGGCCTGGCTGGGAAATATATTAAGTATTAATTTACACGATCACAAGCTTCCACAATAGGCCGTCTGCAAGCTGAGGAGCAAGGAGAGCCAGTCCGAGTCCCAAAACTGAAGAACTTGGAGTTCAGTGTTTGAGGGCAGGAAGCTTCCAGCATGGGAGAAAGATGTAGGCTGGCAGGCTAAGGCCCATCTCTCTCCTTTTCATGTTTTTCTGCCTGCTTTATATTCGCTGGAAGCTGATTAGATGGTGCCCACCAGATTAAGGGTGGATCTGCCTTCTCCACCCCACTGACTCAGATGTTAATCTCTTTTGGCAACAACCTCACAGACACACCCAGGATCAATACTTTGTATCCTTCAACGGAATCAAGTTGACACTCAGTATTAACCATCACAGGGAGGAAGAGAGGGATTTTCCCCGGACAGTTACTTATCCTTTGGCTCCTGGAAACTGTTTTCTTCATTCTTTTATTCATCAATTCATTCAAATACTCACTCAATTCCAGTTGTGTGCCAGGCACATTGAGACCACTCTCTAGAGAGACAGACACATGCACACATACTCACAGTTATTTACTCTTGCCTGTTCTTGTGCTGGATCCAGGCATGCTCCATGCACTGAGACTCAGCCTTGCAGTGCAGACTTTTCTCCCTCTGAGAAATGGCTCCAAGAACAAAGAGATGGTCTGTGCAAGACAGGATCATGATGTTCTGTGAAATCTTCCTTTGAAGTCATGGTCCCTCCAAATGTCTCTGGTTTTCTGTGATTACCTAGAGGGTTGCTATTATCCATGAAAGTTTCAAAGCTCTTCTAGAACCCTTGCATGAAAGTTTCAAAGCTCTTCTAGAACCCTTGCATGTGCCTGCTTAAAGTGACTGCTGGAGTGACCAGGTCTCAAGCAATTTCCTGTAGGCGCTGAGTAACAACACGCACAACAAATGGAATAGCAGCAGTGGCCGTTTGCTGGCTGCTTAGTATGTGCCAGTCACTAATCTCCTCTAATCCTCCCAAGAAAAATGAAGAAACTGAGGCTCAAGGAAAGGAACTGACTTTCCCAGACTCACACACCAGGAAGAAACCTGTCTCCCAAACCCACCCTTGCTTTATCTTTTTGATGCCATAGCTTCTTACTCACAGACTAGCTTTGCTCCTTGATCAGAGCAGGGAAGGAGAGAAGGGAAGCACTGATTAAAAGTCTTGTTTTCAATTCTGAAGACATAAGAAGCATCATCTCCCAGCACCTGAGACCCAGTATCAGGGTCTGGTATGAGGGTCCAATGAGGGTCCCAAGATTGAGGCCTGGCAATTCTTGCTTGTACAGACATTTAACATGCAGCACACCTGAGCAGAGACGGAAGTGGTGTAAAGAGCTCCCCCAACCCTCCCAGGCTGGGTCCTGCACGTGTCTCTGTGCTGGTATCAGGGACAACAGGTGTCCAATAGACTTCTCTCTTGTACCTACAGCTGCAGGTGGCTCAGATGCGCATCGAGTACCTGGAGCAGTCCACCGTGGATCGAGCCATTGTCAGCAGGCAGGAGGCGGTCATCTGTGACCTGGAGAACAAGACAGAGTTCCAGAAGGTGCAGATTAAGAGATTTGAG
This sequence comes from Colobus angolensis palliatus, assembly GCF_000951035.1. Classification (NCBI taxonomy): domain Eukaryota; kingdom Metazoa; phylum Chordata; class Mammalia; order Primates; family Cercopithecidae; genus Colobus; species Colobus angolensis. The sequence continues at coordinate 3,847,793 of NW_012114477.1, read as the reverse complement.
GTACATAGTGATACATAAATAGTACTTGGGCCAAGAGCAGGGAGAGCTTTTGTGTAAGCTTCATCCACCCTTCTACTCATCTCTACTCACATGCCTTTATCTAGATATACATTACTCATCCACTCCTCACCCAAACTGCCTCCCTCCTTCCATCATAGCATCATCCCTCAAACCACCTACCCATTTACCTATCCATCCTCACGTATGTCTCTCCATCTCCTTCCACAATCATGGGTCCATTCATCCATCCTCCCTTGCATTTGTTCTTCCTTTCCCCTTCACTTTTTCTTCTCTTCCTCTATTATTTTTTCTTTAGCCCTCAACCCCTCTGTCTGCCCATTCTTTTATGCATTGATCCAGTTCTTCCTACCTCCATCCACCTACTCAACCACTTACATGCCCAATACTCATTTTGAACAGAAATTTATTTTGCACCCAGTGTGTGCTAGGCCCTGTTTTAGGTGCACAGAAGACAGATGTATGACACAGATCTGCTTTCAGAAGCATATATCTTTGTAAGCAATGTGGGTAAGATATGTATATAAATATCTGTAATATGGAGAGAGTACTATGATGTTTAGAGGATAGAGATCTTTTCAAGACTCAGGAATCAGGAAGGCTTCTGGGAGGAGGTGGCATTAATGCTGAACCTTGAAGGACAGGTAAGGCTTGGATGGGCTGGGGTGGGGTTCAGTGATTACATTCACATTACCCTTGAGCTGGGAACACAGGTGTTTACTTCTTCAGCTCTGTAGGCCAATGACATGGGACATTTACAGAAGACACACCATTGTCAAAATACTTTCACATCAGTCACTCCACTTGATGTTTGATACAGTCCTGTGAGGCAGGTAGGATAAGTCTTATCTGACGAGAAGGTGACCCCAGAGAGGTCAAGTGACTTGCTCAAGATAAAGCCAGGCAGTGCGCGGGATAAGGTAGATTGACACCTGACCTTCACTTCCTCCTGGTTACAGGTTGCAATTTCTCTGCAGCCAGCTGGCTTCATCACAGTAAGACAGTGTGTCTAGACAGTTGTGAGGCTGCATTCCTCATTCTGAAACATTTCCCCCTGATCTCCCTAGGGGCATTTGGTCTCCCGTAAGGCTGCTGTGGATGAAGAACAGAGAGAAATTCTTCTTTGCTTTGACCCTCATTGGTTCCCAGAAATTCCTCAAGGTCTGACTGTCTCTGCAGATCACCGTGGAACTTTGATCTACTATATTTTAAATGATTAAATATGTAAAGTTGGGCTTTATCATATGCCATTTTAAAACTTGGTTCTAGCATAGTGAAATGATAGCAGAGGAGAAAAGCAAATGAGTGTGGGAAAACTTCAAATGGAAAGATTCTATCTCCAAATTCAATTTTCCCCTCTGCCGCCATGATTTGAATTTAGTAGAATCCTGGGTCTTTGAGGTGTAGAGATGGGGTACCTCAAAGACACAGTTTGAGAACTCCTTCCAGTCTTCCTGCTGTTCTTGGAATTGTTGCTGAACTTCATTTGAGAGGTGAACTGAATAGGAAAGTGTTTCTTTCAGGTTATTATTCGGTGTCTGATCTGCAGGCTGTTATCCCCACTGCCTGTGGCTGCAGAAAAAGGGCGCAGAGTCCTTAACAGGGGCTTGAAATATTCATGTGGGCCCCGTCTTATGTCAACACTAGAGTATTTGCCCATCAGGATCGATTGGTTCTGGGCTTGTTGGCCAACTAATGAATTCTGCAGAACAGTCCTTGGGTTTGTTTGGTGTGGTACTCGTGATGGCCAAAGCACTTTTCTCTCTGTTGTTTCATTGTGTCCTCAAGGATTCCCCATCCCCCCTGCCACCAGGAAAGGAAAAATGTCATAATATAGTAGGGCTGAGGCTCATGAGAGATTACCTAAACACCCTCATTTTATTAATCAGGAAACAAAAACACATGTTGGGGAAAGGCTTTTGACCTCAGCAGAGTTCTCTGTTCATTGCATCAGTCCCTCGAGATAAATAGGAGCTGCTAGAAAAAAAAAAAAAAAAATTAATAATCCCCAGCCCTTATCTGGCACATCCTATGTGCCAGGCACCCAAGCCTTCTGCATACCAAGAAATTAGATTCTGACAGCGTCCCTGGGACACAGGTACTATCATCATCCCTGTCTCTCAGAAGGGCTCAATAACCTGCCCAAGGTCACACAGCCAGGGAGAGGCAGAGGTGGGATTTCAACCCAGAGGGTCTTGGGGGTGAGGGTTCTCATAAATATGCTACACTGCTTCTCAGAATAGCAGTTATTTCATTTATTTATTTATTTATTTATTTTTTCGAGACGGGGTCTCTCTGTGTCACCCAGGCTGGAGTGCAGTGGCACGATCTTGGCTCGCTGCAACCTCCACCTCCCCAGTTCAAGCAATTCTCATGCCTCAGCCTCCCAAGTGGCAGGGATTACAGGCATGCGTCACCACGCACGGCTAATTTTTGTATTTTTTGTAGAGAAGGGGTTTCGCCATGTTGGCCAGGCTGGTCTCTAATTCCTGACTTCAGGTAATCCACCCGCCTTGGCCTCCCAAAGTGCTGGGATTACAAGCGTGAGCACTGAGCCCGACGGTCGTTTTTTGCATGTTGTTAATTCTTCATTTTTGTAGCAGACATCAGCATTCTTATCCTGATTATAAAAACACAGGAAACTCGGCAAAGGATTTCTCTTCCTTAGGCTCCCTTGTTTCATACCCCTGGCCTCCAACTTCAAGGTGGGCATGTGTCTCTGCCCCTCCCAGGTCCTGGTGATCCGTCTTCGGGACAGCCTGATCAAGATGGGGGAGGAGCTTTCACAGGCGGCCACGTCGGAGTCCCAGCAGCGGGAGAGCAGCCAGTACTACCAGCGGCGCCTGGAGGAGCTGAAGGCCGACATGGAAGAGCTGGTGCAGCGGGAGGCGGAGGCCAGCCGGCGGTGCATGGAGCTGGTGAGTCCTGTCCCCATCGCGGGCTCTTAGCAACTGAGGGTTTGCAATGGGGTACAGCCCCCCTTTCTTAAGACTTCAGAATGGGAAACTCATGGGTTTGGGTCCTGGGCCTCTGGGGTGTGCCGGAAGCCAGGAGAAACCAGAAGGGGAGTGGGCTGAGACAACACTGTCATTGGCTGCAAACCCTGGGGGTGGGGCCCAAAGTGGACCAATGGCATTCACTACTGCCGGATGGCTGCCAAGTTCATTTACATATCAGATCCCAGACTTTCTTTTCCTGCCCCATTCATTCCACTCCAATGGCAGGAAGGCCTCACACAGAAGAGGAAAGAACAGGTGTTTATTAATAGCCTGTCTTTCACTGGGTCTCAACATCCATAATATCCTGTAATCCTCATGTCAGCCCTGTGAAGTCAGATTTATTGCCCCCGTTTCACAGATGAGGACAAGCCGAGCCTTCCAAAAGGGGAGATGACTAGTCTAAGGCCACATCTGGTAAACATAGAGCTGTTTCTGGGCAGTTAGTAGCAACAACAAAAATAAAAGATACAAATGATGATTCAAGCCACCATGTGTGAAGTACTTGCTCCCTACCAGGTTCTGAAGGAAGCGTTTCTCATCTAAATCCTCATTTCAGAACTGTGAGGTAGGTGCTGTCTTGATGTCCGTTAAAAAGGTGGGGAAACTGACGCGTGGAGATACCAACTTGCCAAACTGAGGTTCCAAATGGTACGTTTGCTTGCCCAGGGTCACACAGGAGTAAGAATTTGAACCCAGGGCTGCCTAACAATGTAGTCTCTACTTTTAGTCACTAACTCATACTCTGCCTCCAGGATGGACCAAGGAACATTTATTTTTATTTTATTTTATTTCATTTCATTTTATTTTATTTTATTTTTCTGGAGACAGTCTTGCACTGTTGCCCAGGCTGGGGTGCAGTGGCGCGATCTCAGCTCACTGCAATCTCCACCTCCCAGGTTCAAGCGGTTTTCATGGCTCAGCTTCCTGAGTAGCTGGGACTACAGGCGTGAGCCACCATGTCTGGCTAATGTTTTGTATTTTAGTAGAGACAGGGTTTCACTATGTTGCTCAGGCTGGTCTCAAACTCTTGAGCTCAGGCAATCTGCCCACTTCGGCCTCCCAAAGTGCTAGGATTACAAGTGTGAACCACTGCACCCAGCCCCAAGGAACATTTTAAAATTTGTTTCCTGCCTAATGGGAAGGTTTCTCCATCATTCATTGTGTTCTAAGAAGAACTGCACAGGTCACAGAGCATCTAAGAGTGTCTGTTCCAGCTTTTCTCCATGGGGCCAGATATCACTAAGGTTCCAGATTTCTGATTCTGTGACCTGGGGGGTATCTGGCACCCCCATTGCCTACCATCATCCAGCCTTCTAGAGACAGCCCACAATGTGTCAAGGCTTGGCCCAGAGGTCTCTAAATTACACTGGTTTTCTCCTTCCTACATTGTCTACTCTGGTGTTGTGAGCGGTCTCACCAACTTGTTCTTCCTGCAGCAAATATGTTAATATGTCTCGGGCCACTGTCTCTCACAGCTGGTGTCATCCCCATCAGGCTTTTCTGTGAGGGGGCGGTAAGGTACCACACAGAGACACAGGTTCCCAAAGTCCAGGCCTCCTGACTGGCAGTTCCTCCACGCCCATGGCCCTGGGAGAGAGAAAAGCTCTTTCCTCCAATTGACAGGATAACTTCCTCATTAACTAGCCCCATTTCTCATGCAGCTGAGTGCCCCTCCTGGCAAGCTCTGGCTGGGAGGAGAGAACATCCCCAGCCTTTCTCCTCTGATGTCTTCTTTAACTAGCCAGGCACTCAGGCATTCTGGCCAGATCAAATAGTGATTTTCTTCCTCTCTGTCCCTTGATCTCTTTTTCTCTCTCGTCTTCTCTCCTTCCCTCTTTTCTCTCTTTCCTCTGCCTGTCCCCATTCCTGGGGCCATATTCAGATCTTGAAAGGCTCTGAAATACTGAAAAGATTATAGCGTAGTTCCCACATAGGAATCAAAATGGACACAACACAAAACCTTAAAGAGCTTGCATGCATGCTGAAATTAGACCTGCGTCTGTCTCCAATTTCTGATGGCAAGATTCTGGATAAGTTTATCAAAGCTGAACTTTTCTCTTTAGTTTGGTGGGTGTGGTTGAAAGGAGTGTTCATTTCCTAGGATTGCCATAGCAAATTATCACAAGCTGCATAGCTTAAAACAACAGAAGTTCATTTTCTCATAGTTCTGGAGGCCTGAAATCTGAAATCAAGGTGTGAGCAGGGCTACACTCCCTCTGAAGACTCTGGAAGAGCATCCTTCCTTGCCTCTTCCAGTTTCTGGTGGCTCCAGGTGCTACTTGGTTTGTGGCTGCCTCAGTGATGGCTTTCTTCACATGGCTGTCTTCTCTGTGTATGTATGTCCCAAATATCCCTCTGCCTTTTTCTTATAAGGACAACTGTAATTGGATTCAGGGCTCACTCTAAATCCACGTTAATCTCACCTTAAGATCCTTACCTTAATCATATCTACAAACGCTTTTGCTGTTTTTTTTTTTTTTTTCCGCTGTTTTTTTTTTTTTTGAGACAGAGTCTCGCTCTGTCTCCCAGGCTGGAGTGCAGTGGCACAATCTCAGCTCACTGTAACCTCTGCCTCCCGGGTTCAAGCAATTCTCCTGCCTCAGCATCCCAAGTAGCTGAGACTACAGGCACGCATCACCATGCCCAGCTAATTTTAGTATTTTTAGTAGAGGCGAGGTTTCACCATGTTGGCCGAGCTAGTCTGGAACTCCTGACCTCAGGTGATCCACCCACCTCGGCCTCCCAAAGTGTTGGAATTACAGGCATGAGCCACCGTGCCTGGCCTGCAAACCCTTTTTCTAAATGAGATCATGTTCACAAGTCCCAAGCGGACTTGTCTTTTGGGAGGCCACCCTGCAACCCCCTACACAAGAGGAAGGCACATTTCTGCTTGGTTGGTATTCTGAAGTTATCCAGTACGTCCCGTCCTTTCCTTAGTGATCCTGTGGAAGAACAAAGCTCCACGGATAAGGTCAGGCCAGCAGCCTCTTCCAAATACTGCATGTCCCAAAACTCACCAACCTATTTGCTCTCAAATTATTTCCTTTGCCTTTGAGCTCTGGGAAATTTCCACTGGGAGAAGAGAGGAAGTCATACTTTCTTGCATTGCTCATTTATTCATTCAACAAATACCTATTCAACACCAGCTATGAGGATGGCACAGGGGTAGGCACTGATGAGGAAGGGCAAGGAATCCTAAGGTCCTTGCTGTGCAGAAGTTCGCAGTGTGCCCAAAACAGGGCTCAGTGGGAGAGTTAAGTCCTCGCTATCATTGAAACTTGAGTCTTGCTGCTGAGGCCCCTCCTATAGGTGTGGCATCCTGGTACTGTCCCTGGCTTCTCAAGACAGATCATCCCATCTGTTCGTGTCCATGCCACCAACTTGCCTTCCCTCATCCCGTTTCTATAAGATAAGGGGCAGCTTCTTTGTGCCGTACGTTCTCTAAACTATACTAAAATCCTGCAAGGCAGCCCAAGCTTTGCTTCTTTCCTTCGTGCAATGTGTATTCATAGTTTTCACTGTGGGCCAAGCCCTGTGCTGGATGCTGGATACCCAGTGAGGAACAGCACACACCTTTGCCCCCCAGGAGCTCATACATGGAAATACATAACTGCGTGAGAAAATACAACTAAGGCCATGGCTAGTGGAGTTCCCTCCATCATGAGAGCTCAGAGCTTTCACAGGCAAAACAAGGGGGCATGCACTGTGATTTGAGGGACTTTAGAAGGCCAGTTGGTACCAAATCTCTCTCCCATACCCACTGTCACCACCACAAGTCCATTTCTTTGGGCAAAGTATTGCCTTCTCCTTCTTTCTTTGCTTTTCTTTTTTTAAATTGAGACAGGGTCTTAGTCACCCAGGGTGGAGTGCAGTGGCACAGTCATAGCTCATTGCAGCCTCCTCCTCCTGGGCATAAGCGATCCTCCTGCCTCAGCCTCCAGAGTAGCTGAGACTACAAGTGCATACCATTGTGCCTGGCTAATTTTTCAACTTTTTAAAATAGAAATGGGGTCTCACTACTTTGACCAGGCCAGTCTTGAACTGCTGGTCTCAAGCCATCCTCCAGCCCCCGCCTCCCAAAGTGCTGGGATTATAAGCATGAGTCACCGCTCCTAGTCTGTCTTCGTTTTTAGAATTCAAATCCTCCCTGGGAGGGATAGAATAAATTTCCTAACTCCACAGTCCAAGTGTTGATTTATTCATTCCATCAACAAATGTTTATTGAGTCATTCTATGTTCAAGCCCTTCGCAGAAGTTGTGTTCTTTAGCGCTTAATGTCAACCTCAGCAAGTGGAGAGCATGGCGGGGCCAGGCTGTGAGGTTGTCCAGGGCTGCAGGGTCAGGAAGGGCAGAGCTGGGATTGGTGTCCCATGTGTCCAATGCTAAAGCTATCACTGCTTCCCTTTCAACCCAACCTTGCTGAAAAATGGCTCTGCTGTGGAGACCAAAAAAAGGATCCGGTGCTCTGGGCCCTGGTGAGCAGCGGGAAGGATGTTGATGGATCTCCTGTCCACATTCCTTTCCGCCTGTCCCCAGCCTGTACTATTTGTCACTGTTGGTGTTGGTTTAAAGGACTGTGAGTTGTTGCATGTGAATGATTTATACCCCCAGCTGATTCTCTGGCACATCCAGATCAGGATCAATTACCCCTCCGGTGGAACTTTGCTTCCCAGAAAAAAGAAAAATGAGGTTTTGCCATTAATTTTAGTAAATGTACTATTCCTGGAGACTCCAGGAGCCATTATGGAAAAAATAATATTCTGGCTCTAAATCATTCCAGTCCCTTTGTCATTGGAGCGATGAAGCAACTCATCTGTGGATGTATATCCTGTTGTTTTTCAGTAGTTACAGGGCCCAGGGGAAACCACCCTGGCCCCAGGACTGGGTAATCAAGGGGTGCCTGAGAAAGCTAGAAGTCCTGATGCTGACGGGAAGGCCTGACTTCGGCCTTCCAGGTGCACCTGTTTTGGAGGCTGCACCTGTTGGGTTTTACCCTTCATCACCTTGGCCTGATTCTCTGGTTTTGACTTTCCCCTGATCCAGGTGTCCTTTTCACAAGTTCCCCAGGTCTTGAAAAACTTGAATGGTGCCTCTGCTTACTTTTCCTGCATCCATCCGGTGACCTGAGCTAGAAATTGCAGCAGCCTGTCTCCCTCTCGCTCACTCAGCTTAATGGTCAGACCTGTTGATTTTACCCTATTGAGGTATTTTTCAAATTCACTCCTCCTGACCCATTTTTGCTTATTCTGTCTTTATTTAAGTATCATCCCCTCCGGTCTGGGCTTCTGTAGTGACTTCTCACTTGTCTCCCCACTTTCCCTTCAGTCTTGCTCCTACCTGTAGGAGATCTTTCAAGAAGGAGCATAGCTTACTGTGTTATTTCTCTGCTAAGAAATGTTTTATGGGGCCGGATGTGTTGGCTCATGCCTTTTGATCCTAGCACTTTGGGAGGACGAGTGGGATGATCATTTTAGGCCTGGAGTTCAAGACCAGCCTGGGCAACATAGCAAGACCCCGTCTCTATGAAAGAGAGAGAGAGAGAGAAAGAAAGGAAGAAAGGAAGGAAAAGGAAAGAAGGGAAAAGAAGGAATTAAGGAAGGAAGGAAGTAACAAAGAAGAATTTGCTAGGTCTGCTGGCATGTACCTGTAGTCCCAGCTACTCAGGAGGCTGAGGTAGAGGATTGGTTGAGCCCAGGAGTTCAAGGTTACGTGAACTGTGGTTGCACTCCTGCACTCCAGCCTGGGTGACAGAGCTAGTCTCTATAAAAAAAAAAAGAAAGAAAGAAAGAGAGAAAGAGAGAGAGAGAGAGAAAGAAAAGAAAAGAAAGAAAGAAAAGAAAGACCAGGCCGGGCGCAGTGGCTCAAGCCTGTAATCCCAGCACTTTGGGAGGCCGAGTTGGGCGGATCACGAGGTCAGGAGATCGAGACCATCCTGGCTAATACAGTGAAACCCCGTCTCTACTAAAAAATACAAAAAAAAACTAGCCGGGCGAGGTGGCGGGCGCCTGTAATCCCAGCTACTCTGGAGGCTGAGGCAGGAGAATGGCGTAAACCTGGGAGGCGGAGCTTGCAGTGAGCTGAGATTCGGCCACTGCACTCCAGCCTGGGCAACAGAGCGAGACTCCGTCTCAAAAAAAAAAAAAAAAAAAAAAGAAAGACCTTCCATGGGTCACGGGTCCTTCCATGGGTCACGGGTCCTCATTGCCTTCAGAACAAAGTTCAAACTGCTTCCTATGACCTAGAAGAAATCTAACCTTTCTAGATTTTTCCACCTTTGGTTGTCTGCCTCTCATCCTCTTACCTGTTCTACTTAAGCATAAAGGCAGATGTTGAGGACTGCTATAGTTTCAATGTTTGTCCCTCAAGCATCATGTTGAAATTTGATCCTCAGTGTTGGAGGTGGGGCCTCATATGAGGTGTTTGGGTCATGGGGGCAGATCTCTCGTGAACGGCTGGGTGCCTCCTCATGGTAACAAGTGAGTTCTCACTGTGTTAGTTCCCACCGGAGTTCCCCTGAGAAATGGCTGTTGGAAACAGCCTGGCACTTCCTCCTCTCTGTCTCGCTTCTGCTCTTGCCATGTGATCTCTGCACACACCAGCTCCCCTTCCCTTTCTGTCATGAGTGGAAGCAGCTGAGGCCCTCACTAGAAGCAGATGCTTCTTGTGCAGCCTGCAGAACTGTGAGCCAAATAAACCTCTTTTCTTTATAAATTACTCAGCTTCAGGTATTCCTTTATAGCAACACAATTGAACTAAGACAAGACCCCAATGCCGTGTTACTCCTTGATTCACCACCTTTATCCTCATGCATCCTGCTGCCTGCCTGTGCAACCTTAAAAACTCAAATATCAGATTAAGCACCTCCTTTGTGTTCCCATACCCACTGTGCCCACCCCATCAATGCATGTATCACTCGGTTACTGTAAATGCCAATGTTCTTGTCTTCCTAGAGAGAGAGAGACCCTGAGAGAAGATTTTATTTGACTCGGGCTGCAACTTCCGTATCAGAGTCAGGTATAGGGTAGATGCTCAGTAATTGCTTGCTGAATAATTTTCTCAGCATTTTGAAGTTTTACATCTTAACAAATGACTCAAAAAAGTACATCTTAGAAATGGAAAATTTTAGATCAACCAACTTTTGTTTGTATCTTACTAGGTACCTAGCCCTGTGCCTGATGATTTGGGAGATGCAGACATGGATGGACTAGGGACTGTGCCCTTGAATTGCTCAAGATCTAGAGGAGGAGATGCACGTGTCCCTCAATAACTCTGACACAAGAGGGGATGTGTGGACAAAGGAAGAAATGGTTTCATACAAACAGGAGCCCTGGGGGAGATCATATGGAGGATGCATCATTCATCTGAAACTTGTTTGGAGTTTCTTGAATGATAAAGCAAATACTGGCTGGCAGCTTTGGGGGAGCAGCAATCTAGTCCTGTTTATCGTTACATCTCTCACTTGCATTCAGCAAATGTCTAGTGAATGCCTGCTGTGTGTCAGGCAATGTCCAGGCTGCCAGAGAGTCAGAGAGAAATGAGATACAGGGATATAAACACAGATTCTTCACCCCTTTTTTCTCCTCTTCCTTCTTTCTCGTTGCATCTCCCTTACTGCATGCCAGTTGCAAAATCTCTCCTCCCTCTTCAATCTGTTTTCTTTTGCTTTCCTTGTTCTTCCTTATTCTTCCTTAGCACTCATTTGTCTAGGTTTAGGCTTGCTGTTTCTCTCTCTCTCTCTCATCTGTCTCTCTCTCTCTGTCTCTCTCACACACACACACGCGCACATACACACACACACACACACACACACACACACAGAATTGTTTTGACCCATGTTGGGGGGAGGGTGTATGTTAAATTTCTAGGCTACCATAGCGAATTATCAAAACCTGGATATCTTAAAACAACAGGAATTTATTGTCTCACAGTTCTGGGGGCCAGATGTCTGAAATGAAGATGTTGGCAGGGACATACTCCTCTGAAGGCTCTAGGGGAGAATCCTTCCTTCCCATGGTGGCTCCAGGCATTCCTTGGCCTTTGGGCTGCATCACACTTATCTCTGCCCCTGTCTTTATATGGCCTTCCCCTGTTCTCTTTCTATCTCTGTGTGTATCTCTCCTCTTCTTGTAAGGACACTAGTCATTGAATTCAGGGCCCACCCTAATCTAGTATGACCTCAGCTTAACTCATTACTTCTGCAAAGACCGTATATCCCAATAAGGTCACATTCTGAGTTTTTAGGTGGATATGGATTTTGGGGGGGACACTATTTAACTCACTATAGAGTGGTTGGAAAGAGCATTGGGCTTGGAGTATGATACCTCAGACAGCTAAGTTAACATTGAAGCAACTCAGTTTCCTCATCTGTGAAATAAGCATAATATGGCCTATTTTATTGTGTAGGTATGGGGATTAAATGAGATAATGTATATAAAAGTGTCAAATGACAGCCCATAATAAGCACCTAATAGATGGTACTTTATTTTCTTTCTTCCTTTAAGTTTCTTATTTTCTCCTTCCACTTAAGCTTTATCATATTCTGCCAGCTCCACTTCCACATCCATGCAATGCCCGTGATGGTGGATGGCAGTGATGTTTATAAGATCTAATATTTGTTTATCACATACTGTGTGGGGTACTTGGCTAAGTACTTTACATGAATCCTCTGTTTTGAGAACTTATTTGGAGGTTTGGAGGTATACCCTTGACCGAAGACTGGTCCTCCTCTGTCAGAGACGGTCATCCTCTTCAAGTGTTCGGCTTTGGGAGGGATGTACATGGAGTGATGAGCGGGAAAGGGGACACCTGCCCAGCCAGCTAGATCAGCCAGATCAACCTTGGCGATCAATAGGGTGACAGATGTTACAGCTAGATAGGCCTCACGTCCGAATCCTCTATTCTGAGCCTCCCATTGGAGGTAATTGTCCTTATTTTATCATGAAAGAAACTAAAATCCAGACAGATGAAGCAGTTTCTCCAAAGTCACATTCCTAGTAAATAGCAGAGTCAGAATTTGAATGCAGGTCTGACCGACTCAGTGAATTTTAGATACATAGTGTGTACGTGTTCAAGTATAATTTTTTTTTTTTTTTTGAGACGGAGTCTCGCTCTGTTGCCCAGGCTGGAGTGCAGTGGCCAGATCTCAGCTCACCGCAAGCTCCGCCTCCCGGGTTTACACCATTCTCCTGCCTCAGCCTCCCGAGTAGCTGGGACTACAGGCGCCTGCTACTTCGCCTGGCTAGTTTTTTGTATTTTTTAGTACAGACGGGGTTTCACCGTGTTCGCCAGGATGGTCTCGATCTCCTGACCTCGTGATCCGCCCGTCTCGGCCTCCCAAAGTGCTGGGGTTACAGGCTTGAGCCACCGCGCCCGGCCTCAAGTATAATTTTTAAAAATTAATAATATATGTTAATACTGCTTTTGATTCTGTAATCTAGACATTCTCAACCTTGGCATTATTGACATCTAGGATCTGATAATTGTATGTTGTGAAGACTGTCCTGTGTATGGTAAGATATTCAGCAGCATCCCTGCCCTCTACCTACTAGAGGCAAATAGCATTTCTGCCCCATTTTTCATAATCAAAAATGTCTCCAGACATTACCAAATGTTCTCTAAGGGGCAAAATCACCACCTGTTAAGAGCAACCTGTCTGAGCTAATCCTCACCATAACCCTTTAGTTAACACCTGTGATAACTCCCCATTTTATAGATGATTAAACTGAGGCTCACGGAGGTGCTGTGCCCAAGGTCACAGGGCAGCTGGAGAAGGGGGAACGTCAGGAAAGGAGAAAGTCAAGAATGGAAAGAGGCAGAAATTAGACTCCCTACCCTTGTAGGAAAAAAAAGGGTAGCGGTTCCAGCAAAATCCAATCCCAACCTTCCTGAGACCCAGCGGTGACTTCACAGCAGAATCTAATTCTGAGTGGAATTGAAGGCCTTGCTGCAGACTGTGTACTTTTAATCATGTTTAAATAAAACATGGGACCATGGGTGTGATCTCCTCACTGAGCCTGGCTTGTCAGCCGCCTGGGCAAAGTCATAAATAGTTAATAGACAACCACTTATGGCTCTACTTCTGTTAAATCTAGCATCAATTATATATGGTTCATGCATTATTTATTTGGTGTTACTTTGGGGTATATCTTCCACCTTCAGGGGGAAAAGTGTAACGAATGTGAGGCGTAGAGCAGATTTGAGGATGGCTTGTTCCCCTCTGTATTGGTCAATTTCCCTCGAAGGAAAAAGCCCATTGATGATGAGGAGGTGATTAGGAGGTGAATTTGGATCTAAGAGGACTTTACCAGACCACCAGGAAAAAAGATTGGGGTGGTGTTGTGCTGGTAAATGTTTAACAACTGCCTTTCCAGGGCAGGTGGATTCCTGGCTTGTAGTGTTTGCCAATTTCTGTGGTGTAAATTCTCCCTCCAGGGCTGATTTCAACCTGACCACATGATGTCACCGAAGGCAGAGTTGGGAAGCAATGCACAGTAGTGTGTCATTATATATCATTTCCACCATACAGGTACAATAAACACAAATACCTTCAAAAGCATCATCAGAGCAAAACGTTAGCAAAATAATTAGCAAGCGATGTGTTTTGAGTATATATTACCTTTCTTTTTCATATAATGTATTTAGTTGTAAGCTTATATCCTTTAATCTTTAATAATAGCTGTGTTTGACAAGTGGCTTGCAAAATTCCCTAAAATTTAGCTATCAGCTCTTGCCAGCCAATATGAGCCACTTCTCGCACACCCATGACCTGGAGTCTCCTTGGGGTAGTGTCCCCATACCCTGTTAGAAGGTGGTTGGTGGAGTGGAAGGAGTGAAAATAGAGTCAGAAGGCTCTTAATCAAGTCTCATCGTTCACTGACTGTCTTTTTAAGCAAGATTACTTCACCATTAGAAATCTGTCCTTCTGAGCATGCTCTTTTAACTCATGTATAAAATAGGTACAGTCACATCTCCTGGAAAAGACTAAAGCAAGTAATTTATGCCATGCTTCTAGATCTGCCTGCCACATAACTATCCCCAAAAGCACACCTGCTCCTCTCTCCCTGTTCATTTTCTCCTGCCTTCTGAGAATCTGAACTTAGCAGGTAGGGGCCTTAGGAAGCCCAAAGTCAGGTTCTGTTTTTTGTTTTGTTTTGTTTTGTTTGTTTTCATTTGCTTTAATTTTTTTTCCACTCCCGAACCATGTTTTCAAAAGTCCCCTTCCATCTACTTACTCCATGGTATTCACCAAACCCGCAGTGAAGGGGTTCATTTCAGAAAGCCCTTGGTGTTTTCTCCCTGCAAATGGCTATGAACTTGAAAGCGTAAAGATGAATTATTCTGGCTGGGAACTGAAGTATTTAAAAAGGCATTCCATATGGAGGGCATTTGGGGCCATGAGCCGGGTGTAAATAACACGTTTTATGGCTCTCCTGACAGGGAGGTAGCCCTCCTAATTACTGCCCTGTTATCTCCGTGGGATTCAAAATGACCCAACACGCTTATAAACTCCGTGTTCACAGATTTCCTTTTAATCCCTACTCCTAATGGCCTCCCGCATGCTCAGAGAGCTGACAGGGGAAACCGCGGGTATTTCTGTCACTCCCCCCCTTCTAGGCACTGTGGTCTCCTGTTTGTTTCCCTACAAAGGTTTCTGTACAAAGGAAACTTAGTCCTAATAGGCATTTAGGTGCTGCCAGCCTCAGACACGTTTCTGAAAGTGAATTCTCCCAAGCTGTCTTTATCTCACATGGTGAATGTGCTTGTCTCAATTCAAGAGGTGTTACCATCTAATGAAATGAGTTTCTTTGCGTCTGGCTCTGAGATGAGTTATCCTGATAATAAAATCTATTACCAAAAGCCTACCTAGGAATAATTGGGTCTATTACTCCCCGACTTGTGGCTTTGTTTCTGCATTGAAAATAGGCTCTCCAGCAATTAATCAGAATTTAAAGTTGCTAATACCAATTACACATAATGCTCTGAGGCTCAAGATGGCAAACAGAGGAGCAGATACTAATACTAATCTTGCCCCTTGAGATTTTATCAGTTGAACTTTCGTCATTTCAGACTTGCTGGAAATTAGAGTAACTTAACTCTGCAAAGTTAATTACTTAAAAAAGAAAGGGGGGAGCTATTGATTGAATATGGCAGGAGTATATTAAATTATTCAAATATATCCAATTTATATTGTTTAGACGAGATTATGTTTCACTTAATTGTATGCCAGGGAGGCTTAGGAAGGTTAGTCTCCTTGGTAAAAAGCTTGATCATTGTTATGATTTGACATCTTTAAAAGATAGTGGTCCCAAGGAAATCCAGGGGGCCCCAAAGTCAGACACTTCCGTGTTTTTGATTCATTTCCAAAGTATAATTCGGTTTGAAGGGTAATTCTCTTTTTACTGTTCTTTTTTGGCAGAGCTTAATAAGAAATGGAGAGGGGATCTCAGAATATGAGTATTGACCAAGCAGTTGGGAAGCGAAATGGTTTTTTAGGGAGAATTGGCTGGTTTGGAATTGAAAGTGTATTTAGTGGGGAAAGATGAATATAACTTGTCTAGGTTATGGCTCTTTTAGTTGTAAGTGACAGAAACAAAATTAAATTGGCTTGAGCAAAAGGAAATTTATTGACTCATGTAATGAAAAAGTGTCATGACCTCTGGCTTCAAACTCAGTGAAATTCAGGGACTCAAATGATGCCAACAGGTTGAATTCAGTGTGCTGAGGTCAACCTGTGTCTGTTGGCCAGAGCTGACTGTGTCCATCTCTTCCCAATTCCGTGCTCCATGACATCACATTGGTAGCCTGACATTGGCCATTGTGGGATTATTTACACTATGGAAATTGGCAGATGTTACAGATCAAGGATTTCCACTCATCCCCACAGTCAGTTTTGAACATTTACCAGCACACCACCGACTGAATCCTTCCCTCCCCATCTCCTTGGAGTTGGTTGCCATTCTCAGACAGGCTTTCCCTTCCTAGTGATAACAGAGTTAGGCTGACAAACAAGGCTATCAACCTCAACAAGAAGAGGGCCCCTTCCACCCAACAGCTTAAACAAAGGCCAAGAAGTAGAATCTCATTGATTCTGATTGGTCTGGTTTGGGTTATATGCCCACACCTAAACCAAGCACTAGTACTTGAAGGGTATAGGCTGGATTGAACAGTTGTGGGGTACATGCCCAGCCCTGAATCCAGGAGTAGAGTCAGCTCCACCCTAGCCATATGGATGGAGAGTAGAGGAAGAATAGATTCCCCCAAAGAAAATTGAAATGTTAGCGCCAGAAGGAGGAGAAGTGGTTTCCAAAAAGCCAAAGCCTTTGGATGCCCACTGCAGAGGCCACATCGGTGGGCCTTGACTCTTGCAGAGATCTCTCTGCCTTGCCACAGGCCCTTCTAGGTTTTATCTTCTCTGCTTGTGTTCCTGCCTCCTGCTTGACTTTTTCCTCCTCCTTTCTGTACATTTTCTGTTACTCCTGGGGCTGGGACATCCCATAAGTAGGTTGGATCAAAGAAAGGAAGTGGAGGCCAGACGTGGACAGCCTAAATTCCGTTTCTATTTTCTCAAGGGGGTGGCTCACACAGTAGGAGGAGCTTGCCTTGAAGCCAGGAAGTCTGGGTCCGAGCCACACTTCTACCTCTAACTGACTCTATGGCCTTCGGCATGTCTCTTCCCTTGCTGGACTCACTCTCTCTCTCAGTAAAATGGACCAGATGACTTTTAGAGTTCTTTCTGCTGAGACCCCTGGGCAAGCTGGAGCTGACTGGTCATAGAGTTGCAAGCTTTGAGTGTGTCTCTAAGGGCTGATAGTCACGGTGGCAGCCTCCCCTGAAACAAGCATATTCCTACACCCCAAGAGCAATGCACAGAGTCACACAATCTCAAACCTGAAAGTGCCCAGGCCTCTTCATTCCAACTGTCTTCTCCAACCTCAGACTGGTAGAAATTCCATCTCTCTGATGCAACTGTGGGGTTGGGGAAATTACTACCTCCATGGACAACAACATTCCCATAGACCTCCCCTTCTCCATCCCATTCTAGATTGATTCTATACCTACCCCACAACTGGATTCCAGATGTGTCACCTTATCTCTTGGAGACAGGGTTTCAAAGGGCAGAGAGATATCCCTTGCTTATCTCGCCTGGGAGGTAGCAAGGAGTTATCCAGAGATTACCAAGCTTCCTTCTTCTTTTAAGTAGCCAAATCTTATTTTAAATCCATAGCTGATACAGATTTATGATAAATAAAAGCAGAGCTCCCCATTAGGGCTCACCTACTCTTCCATCCTGGCCCTTGAGGCAGCACCACAAAATACAGCTTGATAACCTATAGTCAGATCTGGCTGCTCTCCTGATTTTTATGAATAAAGTTTTATTAAAACATAGTTACAAACATCTGCATATTTTCTGTGGCTGTTTTGGGGCTACAACAGCAGAGAGGAGTGTTTGTGATAAGACCATTTGGCCTACAAAGTCCAAATACATACTACCTGGTCCTTTACAGAAAAAAAAAAAAAAAAAAAATCACTTACCTTTGCCCTAGAACATTGCTTAGCACATAGTAGGCATAAAAAATGCATGCTGAGAGAAGAAAGAGCTTGACAGAAAGGACAAAGAACTAGGAGTTAGGAGACTTAGATGCAAATCTGAGTTCCATCATGTCCTTACTGTGTGACTTTAGTCAGGGCACTCACTTTCTCTGTTTCCCTGTTAACTCATAAAATGGAGATAATTACTACAACTGCTTCACAGCATTGTGGGGATTACTTAATAAAATAATGTGTTTAAATGCTTATTACAGTGCCTGGCACAAAGTAAGCCCACTATCATCATCATCGTAATCACCATCATCATTATTATCGTCATCATCGCCATATCATCTTCTTCATCACCACCACCATCACCACCAGCACATCATCTTTTCCACCATTCCCACCATCACCATAACCTCCATTGTTACCGCAACCATTACCATCATTATCTCCATCACCGTCATCATCACCACCACTATTTGCGTCATCATCACCATCATCATCAATCGTCATCTTCATCACCACCATCAGTATCATCACCATCATTACCGCCACCACCATCATGAAAATTATTATTATCACCTCTCACCACGATGACCACCACCATCATCATCTCATCATTATCAGAGTGAGACCAGAATCAAAGAGCACTGTAGAGCTCCTTCAAGAGGAGGCAAGCCCTGTGACTTAGAGCAGGCCTATAAGTCTAGGCCAGTGGTTGAATTATTTCCTCTTTGAAAATTCTGGGAATGACGTCCCCAAATGCTGTATACCCCACCTTGTGACCTGTGAGTTCACAGATGCCCCCTTCTTTGTGCTCAGTGTCCTGAGTGTCAGCTTCATTGGAATTCTGCCCTTTCTCCAGCCTTGTCTTGGCTGCATTCCAGCTAAATGACTGGGAGCCCATCCTGCTGCTTGTCACCTCTGCCGCCCGCCCGCTTGGATAATTAGAATCAACACATTCATTTCCCTAACAGCATTCTCATCTCCCCCTCGCAAAGTTTTCAAATGGAAAAAGAAAGGCAAAAACAAGCTACATCTGTCCTTGTTCAGGCAATTTGCAGCTGTCTGCAGCTGACATCCACCCAGCTGGGCGGCAGAACTAGCTTTCCTGTTTGCTTTTGGTGGAAGATGATGTGGTTGGTGCTGTTATTAAAGTTTGGCAGCGGTTTGGAGACAAAGCGTCCTGCTGGAGAGAGACTTATAAACAAACACTCAGGGGGAATCCTTCAGGCTCCTGCCTTTGTGAGCTAATTGCTTGGTGGGTGGGGAGAAGAAAAAAGACTGATGTCACTTTTCAGCACACAAAAGGAAAAGAACTCAAGAAATAAGATGATTTCCGGTTTTCACTTCTTTCTGAGAGCCTGCTGAGTTTGCACGCAGGTAGCAACTGGATGCTCTGATCCAGGGACTGGCAAGTATTTTCTGTAAAGGGCCAGGTAGTAAATATTTTAGACTTTGTAGTCCATACTGTCTCTGTCACAACTACTCAACTCTGCTGTTGTAGCACAAAAGCAGCCCTAGACAGTATGCAAATGAATGAAGAGATGAGCGTGGTTGTGTTCCAATAAAACTTTATTTAGAAAAACAGATGGTGGACTGGATTTGGCCCACAGGCTGTAGTTAGCTAACTCTTGTTCTGCGCTCAGTTGGAAGAAGTGGAGTCAGATGCAGACAGCAGAGCTGGGTTTAAATCTTGTCTCTATCTCTTGCAGGCACCTGTCATCTTTGAGTCTGTCTTTCTTCGTCTGTAGAATGGGTTATCAGGTAGTTGGGAGATTAGAATGTTTTGCACATGTTAAGTGGTCAATCAATTGTAATTCTTTGTAGTACTCACCCGCTGACCCCAGCCAAAAAACATGAGAGAGTAAAACCAAATAAAGAAGGCTGTCTGCTTTCCTGTTGGCCCCAGCCATGGTTACAGTTCAGTGATGCAGATCTTTCTGTAGCTCATTTGAGAGTCTGGCAGCTCTGAGTTTCCCAGGATGATCCTTCTGTTGTCTGTTCCTACCAGTGCCTTCCCACACCAAGATGCCTTCCCGCGTTCAGACTATTTCGTTTCCGTCACAAAGGCGCGGCCTCAGTTGAGAAATCCCAAGTATGCAAGTTGAGATTCTGTTTATGGACTTTTGTTGTTTAGGGAGAGTAGTTTTTGTTGTAGTTTAATGTTGGGCCAATGTTAAAGACTTGTTGTCTGTAAGCCAAAGACGTGGCTGAATGTCAAATCTAATCACCATGTTTGCATTTTAACTGGTATGATTTTCAGGCAGGGTCCTAGGAACAATTCAGACTTCTGTGTACTGATACTCATAGTTAAGGTTCACTTAACCTGAAAGGGCAAAAAAATAATAATTTTTCTTTTTTTTTAGTAGAGGTGGAGTTTCGCCATGTTGGCCAGGCTGGTCTCGAACTCCTGACCTCAGGTAATCTGCCCGCCTCCATCTTCCAAAGCGCTGAGATTCATGCCACTGCACTCCAGCCCGGGTGACAGAGTGAGACTGTCTCAAAAAAAAAAAAAAATTTATATATATATACACACACACACACATTTTATATGTTTATATATGACTCACAGATCATTATATGTATTCTCCTATGAATATACACGTGCGCGCGCACAACACAGGAAAATTGTGACCAGAACCCCAATTTGTGATTCTGTGGTTGGTTGCTTGTTTGGTTTGCTTCTGTTAAGGATGTCAGCTGGAGGTTGATTTTAAGTTGCATTATGTATAGCTTGTATTTACTTGTTATTATTACTTTTATAACAGCCTATCATTTATGCCAGGCCTGAGCATGTTTTATACCTCATGTCATTTAATTCTCTTCAATTTCGTGTGACTTATGGCTTTACTTTTCAAAGTATATTCACACATCAGCGGCCTTGGCTATAGAAATGTAGAGTCTCAGGCTCAGCCCCACACCTTTGAATCAGAATTGGCTTTTTTTTTTTTTTCTCATATCATCTTCTCTTTATTGCCTTTTCATCAGAATTTCCCAAAATATTTAAATTTATAGACCCAGAATTGGCTTTTTAACAGGGTCCCAGGTGACTCCTAGGCACAGCAGCAATGGCAGGAACCCTGATACAGGTATGTCATCGCACTGAATTGCAGGTGAGGAGACTAAGGCTGTGAGAGGTTAGAGACAAGATCTTGGCCGGGCGTGGTGGCTCACACCCATAATCCCAGCACTTTGGGAGGCCAAGGCAGGCGGATCACCTGAGGGCAGGAGTTGGAGACCAGCCTGGCCAACATGGCGAAAGCCCGTCTCTACTAAAAATACAAAAATTACCCGGGCATGGTGGTGCATGTCTGCAATCCCTGCTACTCCGGATGCTGAGGCATGAGAATTGCTTGAATCTGGGAGGTGGAGGTTGCAGTGAGCTAAGATCATGCCTCTGCACTCCAGCCTGGATGACAAAGTGACTCTGTCTCAAAGGAAAAAAAAAAAAGAGAGAGAGAGAGAGACAGGATCCCCTCCCATACAGATCTCACCCACACAATCCACTACACAATGTAGCTATGGTTTCTGCCTCTGTATTACTGTTTGTTTTTTTGCTTCTAGATCTTATTTCTCACTATCTACCTCCTATTGTTAAGCATCACTTTCTTCTTGGTGCTTCCAGTGTGGGTTCCAGAAGCTAAGCACGCACTTAGTAGGTGTTCTAATATTTACTAATTGCTGAGTGACCCCATGAAACATTCACACATGCAAAAGTGAGAGCTTGTTCTTAAAAATGGGGTGGTGGTGGTGGCCGTGAATATCAATCAAAAGGGTTTCCTGAGCACATCTGCCCTTTGGGGCTTTGCATTTTTAGAACGTAGAACAATAGCACCTCTTAGAACCTTCCGCCCATAGAATGTAGAACATAGAACACAGGACAGAACGCAGTGGTTCTTGGCCTGGAGTTCCTCCAGTTTTCTCCCATGGGGTGATTTCAGCAGACAGAACAAGTGAAGTGCCATAATTTCTCTGATATTTAGATTATTTTCTATCTCTCTGTAACATATATGAATACCCTAGGATGGTGTTGTCGAACATGGTAGCCTCCAGCCTCATAGGGATATTTAAATTTAATTGAAGTGGAATAAAATTTAAAATTCAGATCCTCAGTCGCACTGGCCATACATCAGGTGGTCAATAGCTATGCGTGGCTAGTGGCTGCCATACTGGACAGCAGGCATGATCTCAAACAGGCATAATCCTTGCGTGCATAATCCAAATGCTTTCTCTGTGTTCCCATCTTACTTGCAATTGCCTCCCAGACTTCCCCCTAGGGTGGCGGTGGCTATACCACGTGCCACTTCCTTTCCGATCCCTTTTGAACTCACGTGTGACTTTTCTCATCATCATATCATTGTCACAAGCAGGAGGACCTGTTTCTGGGGCAACAAAGAGTAATGCGTACTCAACTGAGCCTCACGTGGTCCCACAGCTCTTTTGGGTCAAATCTCACTTGTGTCTTAGGTCATCCCAGTCTTAGGACAGTGAGGAGGCAAATTGTCACCATCTCCCATCTGTATTTCATCCATTTTTTCCACAAGGTTCCATCAACTTGCATTTTTTGAAACATTAATTTACTCACTAAACTCTTTTATGTCTGCTAATTAATGTTCATACCTTTTCTTCCTCTAATACAACAGCATCTCTTAATTATCAATATGGCTACTCAACAATTGGACCTGCTGAGTCTCAGCATTTGGAATGATAGCATCCTAGAACTTTGATATATAAGACCTTAGAGCCTTCAAGCCAGAAAATCCTAGGATTAATAGAATCTTGAATCATTCGACATGCATAATATTAAAATCTTTTTAAATTGAACCATATGAATTTGCCATTTTTATAGGTCAAAATTGGTTCAACATAGCTGATTGTAACTGGCTCAACCTAATAGAAACACGGAATATTGAAATCTATACATTCTTAGAATTGTTAGCTCCTAATGCTACACGATTTTAGAACTTTAGGATTTTAGAACAGGGGCAGCCAGTAAACTTTTTCTGCAAAGGACCAGGTAGTAAATATTTTCAGTTTTGCAAACCATAGAGTCTCTGTCTCAACCTCCAAAGTCTGTCATTATAGCATGAAAGAAGCCACAGATAATGCATAAATGCATCGTTGTGCTCCAATAAAACTTGATTTACAAAAACAGGCAGGAGGCCAGATTTGACTTGAGGGTTGTAAATTGCTGCCCCTGTTTTGGAACATAAAACTGAAATTGTCCCACCAAGCACTTGGATGTGCACAGGAAACTCATAGACCTCTCCTGTGGTTCCAAAGGGTCCCATTCAAATGTGGAGCCATTTTAAGCAGTTTTGATTGGTTCAGTCCACTGTCTGTCCCAGGGCAGTGTCTGGCCTCCAGAGAGGGAATTGGGGGGAAGAAGGAGACTTTGGAGGCTGTGACCAAAGTGATCCCTGGCACTGGGAGAGAATCGAAGAGCCATGTCCCAGAGTTGGAGAAAAATGGGGGAGACCATTGGAATCAATGCCTGGCTTCCAAAGTGCTGGAAGACCTTGTGAGTCAAGCCCCTGGATCAGAAACAAAAGATGATCCTGAGTGCCTGGGAGGGCAGAATTGATGGGCCTGGCAAGAGTCAATGGGCCCCAGCTGCGAAGTGAATTTAATGAGGCTGTTCATCCAAGAGGCGTGCACAACCAGGCCATAACCTTGAGATGTGGAGGTAAAAGAAAGAGAGCACACCGCTTAGCAGTTGTTTTTCTTTCCTGCTGAGTCAATAAATGAATAAATGGACCATGAGCGGCCAAGTGGCTGATATAATTTCAGACTCCATCAAAAGGAAGATCGCAAAAGTGTATGGAGGTAGCTTCAACGTCTTTATGTTCTGCCGCGGTGAGCCCCAGCATCCTAATATAGTCTGAGAGGCATCTGAAAGGGGGGCAGAGGTCAGCCTGGAGATTAACATTTATTACATGTCTACTATGTGACAGGCACTGTGCAAAGTGCTTTCGATGCACCATCTAATTAAATCTGCACTTTCAACCTTATGAGCAAGGAAATATTTTTATCTCTATTTTACACATTTAACAAAAGAGGCTTACAAGAGTTGAAGTGATTTGCCCAAGGCCAGATAGCTAGGAAAGATTGACACCAACATATGTGATCACTCCAAAACATATGCTCTTAAGCACAATGTCTGCATTTCTCCAATATCACCTGTACACAGATCACCCGGGGATATTGTTAAGGTGCAGATTCCGACTCAGCAGGTCGGAGGCGGGGCCTGAGATTTGGCATTTCCAACCAGCAACCAGGTGATACTGATGCTCCTGGCCCAGACACCTCACTTGGAACAGCTGGTACTATATCATAGTTTCTCTTTATGCTGGAACCCCCAAAGTTATGAAAGGGGAGGTTTACATTTTTAAGATGAGGTCACACAGCAAACAGTGGTTTGTCCTGGATTCAGATTCACATTCGTCTGGCTCCAGAGTCCATTTCTTTCAAAAATAAAGTCTATTGCTTATCCGTATGCTTGTAGCTTGACCCTCAGCTGGGGGTGATTTTGTCCCCCCAGGGAACATTAGGAAATATCTGGAGATATTTTTGGCTGGCACAACTTGGGTGGGAGGTGCTGCTGATACCTAGTGGGTAGAGGCCAGAGATGGTGCTAAGCATTCTGAAATGTACAGCATAGCCCCGTCTAAACACCTACAAAGGATTATCTGCTCCCAAATATCCCTAATGCTGAGGTTGAGAAACCCTTCTTTCTCAAGACACTGCTCAGTGTCTTTTGGTCAGAAATAAAAATCCACCCAGAACTTCTCTCTTGAGGCCACTTCGTGTGCTTAGAGTTAGTGGATATTTCAACCAATTCCACTAAAAAATGGCCATGAATAAATAAGAGCTGTAACTACCAAAAAAAAGTCCATTATGCAATCAATAGGTGGAAATTTCCACTACTTTGAGATGAGGGCTTGATGTTTACAACTCTGTAATATCCTTGTGCCTCAGCAGATGGAAACCAATCAAGTCCAGAAATCATTGTCTTAATTTTAGTCATTAACATGCCTGGCCGCACACTGTATTGGCGTCTTTTGCTGTTTCTGTTGCATGCTCTGTTTTCTCTGATGGTAGCTTTTGCCTTCACCCCATTTCTGAGGGAGATAGCATTGACTCTGATCCAAGCCTGGGGGAAGCTAGGATCTGGCATTGATCACCAACACCAGTATCTCCATTCCATTCCTCCTTGATCAATTCTTGGAAGAACATATCTAATAATACATGACTATTGATGAGGCTTGATTTACCTGAGAGGGATTATTTCCCCCTTCTTACTCAAGCTCATTTAAGATGTTTCTTTGGCTTGTGAAAAATGCTGATGGGGGTTTCATTTGTTGTGAGGTGACGGGATATGCCTGAAAAGAGAAGTGGGTCTCTGAAGAATGAAGAAACAGTATGATAGATAATTATCTCCTATGCATTCAGCTCTTTACAGTTTACAAAGCATCTGAATATAACTTGGGCTGCAGGAGGCTCTGTATTGAAGATTGGTAAGGAAGTGTCATCTATTGTAGAGTTGAGGGGCTGACTCCAGGATGTACTCACTGGTGCCTGGGGAATCTGAACAGATGTGGGATCCATTTCTATGTCTTGCATTGGATGTGGTTCTCATTCTCACATCTGTGCTGTTTCTCCTTGGCTTTGCCTATCTGCATAGCTGTTGGCATACAGTCATTTTAATCTCCGGTGGCCTGGATGGCTTTATTCAAGGAGTGATCCGATTTTCCAACTCCTGTATTTGTATTTGTATTTGTATTTGTATTTGTATTGCTGTGTCTGCAACCCAAGTGGAGTCTCTCCTGGGACTGCTGTGAACATACGTGGATGCTACACCAGGTTAAGGCCTAATGCCCCCAGGGGGTTGTCACATTGGCAGTAGTGGTCGTCTCTCATTCTTGGGCATGGTCAGTGTGACTTATGACCTGACAGTGAGGAAGTGAGACATACGACGAGCATGTTTTTGTGGAGAGGAGACAGGAAGGACTTTGAGGCCCAGATTGGGGCATTAAAATAGTTTGGCTAGTAGAGTATAGGGCAGATGCCTGGGTGGAGAGAATTGGGGGCACAGGGAAGATGGGGTGAGGGTGAGAAAGCATCAAAACAGAGGAGACCTCCCAGGTTGGCATATTGCACAAGCTGTCACTCAATAGTTCTAAGAATAAGAAAGTGAACTGATGTTTATTAAGCACTTCTTATAGTCTGTGCAATGTGTCAAACACTTCCTCTCACCAGTGACTCTTCAGCTAGTCCTATAGCACAGCAATACTATTACTATTCCCACTTTGCAGATGAGAAAACTGAGGGTCAAGTGGGTGACAAGATTTGCTTGGGGTCACACTGCACATGGTGGAGCTGGGTTGCAAGCTTATGTCTGTGTGAATTGAAGGCCCATGTTGATAAGATCTGCTGCATACTGCCCAAGTCATGAATTTAGGGCAGGAAGAGTTTAAAGTTGAAGTATTTATGTGGTGACTTCTAAGTTCCGAGTACTACATGAGGTATTTGGGATATAAGGCTGAGTACAACCTTATCATAAGGAGATCAGTATAGTAGGGAATTAGACATTAGCAAATAATTACAATCTGATGGGGTATCTGTCTATCCTAGTGGCTTGTACAAATGCTGGGAGCATAGAAAGGAAAGCAACTAACTCTATCAGAGGGAACCAGAGAGCGCATCATACAGGAGGTGATTATGGAATGGGGTCTTGATGGATGAGTAGAAGTTCACTTGTCAGAGAAGGGATAAGGCAGAGGAGAGCATTCCAGATGGAGGAATGGTAGGTTCAAAGGCACAGAGGCATCCAAGAACATGGCATGTTCGGGAGCTTGGGAAAACTCTGGGAATTACTGATGTGGGGTGCAAGGTGTGGGCAGCAAAAAGAAAGGGGGAGTTGGGACAGAGACTGTGAAGGACTTGGTATGCTGAACAACAAAATTGGGACTGTGGAAACTGAGGAGACACTGAAAACTTTTCAGCAGAGGAGTGACATAATCAGGTTAAAGAGATTCCTCCTTGGAGGCTTTGTGGAATACAATCGGAGAGTGGGCTAGACTGATGAGAGGAACATCAGTTTAAAACCATGTGGATCCTGGCCAGTCATGGTGGCTCATGCTTGTAATCCCAGCACTATGGGAGGCCAAGGCAGGTGGATTACCTGAGGTCAGGAGTTTGAGACCAGCCCTGCCAACATGGCGAAACCTTGTCTGTACTGAAAATACAAAAATTAGCAGAGTGTGGTGGTGCACCCCTGTAGTCCCATCTACTTGGGAGGCTGAGGATTGCTTGAATCCAGGAGGCAGAGGTTGCATTGAGCTGAGATTGCGTCACTGCACTCCAGCCTGAGCAACAGAGCAAGACTTTGTCTCAAAAAAAAAAAAAAAGAACTATATGAATCCTTAGGAAATTATGATGAAGACTAAATTTATAAAAAGAGAATGGAGAGCAGAGGAAAGATGCAAGAGATTACATTGATGAGATACCTGAAGCCTAGAGAAGGGATCCAGGGTAAGCTATAAATTGTTCCCACGCTAAACTTCTTTGGAGACAAAATCCAGTGGCCACTTGAGAAGTTGCAAAGTCCATTTTCCCTATTTCTGCAATCACATGGGCTAGTGGGCTGAGAAGAAATATGAGCTGCATTTCCATTTAAATCGAAATAAGACATGTCAAAGGTGGCTTAGTAATTACCAGCTGGAACAATGGCAGTGTGATGTGGGAAGTGTAGTGTCAGTATATGCAGTGCAGATAATTTTTGCAGTCGAGACTTAATGATGTTGATATAATTATTCCCCCGTCAGGAAAATTGGGTGGCACAGATATGTCATATTTGTGTTTGAGCAGAAAAATGAAATGCCTTTTTTTATTTATTCAGAGAGCAGTTGGGTGGGTGACTCTGGGAAGTTGGGATTGGGGTGTTTAGAGTTTACTCCAGGTCAGGATGTCTGTTTGCATCTGGGGGTTTTATGAATCCCCTGCTCAGTTGTTATCAACTTTAAGAAGGTTGTTGGGGTCCCATGATGGCTCTTCTTTACCCCTTTCTGAGAATGCTACATCAGAAGTCACAGGCTGGAGAGGATTTTTAGGGCTGGCAAAGCTAGGAGCTCTGAATAGCAAGAGCTTTAAGGAACTTTAGAGAGATTTCTTTTTAAAATTTTTAGTTGCAAACCTTGCGACTGGAAAGCCCAAGATAGAGTTACGTACCTTGAAGCCTGATCCCCCCTCCCTTTCCCTTCCCCTTCTCCATCCCAATGCCCCAGGAGAGCTTTAGCCACATTCTCCATCCCTGTGTGATAGGGTCTTGAGGAGTCTGTGCCGTCCACTCCTCCCCACACATCAGGGACTCCACGAATCAAGTACAAAGCCCCTTCCTCACCACTGAAGCTCCAGTCCCTGGTACTATGGTTACTCAAGTGGCTGGAATGATTTCCAGGCAGAAATGACCCATCTAAAGTGGATGAAATGGAGAGAGGGGTGCACTTGTTAAGAGAGAGAGGACAGAGGTAGGAAACACCCAGGTTCTAGTTTTTTCTCTGCAGCCCCATGACTGTGCAGTCTGTACCAGGTGGCTTCCTGCTCTAAGCCTCTGTTTTGGCCCCTGGTGTCTGGCATGTGTGTCCACAGATGCTCATGGGATGTGTGAATGCACACAGCAGTGCAGCCGACTTAGACATTCTGCAGGCAAGCTCTTCATCATATACATTTTAAACAGCTCAAGTTGCCTAAATGTTAACTTTCCAGAAAGCTATGAAGACCCTCAGGCAACAGTTGAGGGCATTTTAAAACCATTGGGTTGAAAAATAAGAAAAGAAAGGAAAGACCAGAAGCAGGTGCCTGGAGCAGCGAGCCCTTCTGCCTCAAGATAAGGGAGAATCCTGGCAGGGAAAGCTGGATGGTGTACAGTTCCATAGAGTCCCCTACTTGGCTGCAGAGTCAACTCCATTCTGCCTTTAATATACAAGTGTTTTACCTGAGCGTGAGTCAAATAGATGTATCTATACACATATGCAGAAATGAACACAGGATGGAAATACACCAACATATTCATGAAAAGCAGTTCTCCCCGAATAATGGACTTAAGGATGATTTTCAAAGTTTTCTTTTGTCACTTTTTAAATGTTCTACCTTCTCTATAGTGAATGCTATTAGAAACAGAAAAGCAAAGCAATGGTGTTTAAAAGAGAAAGAAAAGATCACGTGGTGTTGTATTAGTTTTTAGGGCAGCTATAGCAAAGTGCCACCAACTGCATGGCTTAAGACAACAGAAAGATATTGTCCTGCAGTTCTGGAGGCTGGAAGTCCAAAAAACCAAGGTGTCAGCAGGGCCATGCTCTCTCCAAAGGCTCTAGGAAAGAAACTGTTCCATGCCTGTCTCCTGGTTTCTGGTGGTTAACTGGAAAATATTGATGTTCCTTGGCTTCTAGATACATCGCTCTAATCGTCAGTCTTTATGTGACATTCTCCCTGTGTCCTCCCATTCTCTTCCCTCTAAGTGTATCTCTGTGTCCAAGTTTCCCGTCCTTAGAAGGACACTGGTCATATTGGATTAGGACCCATCCAGATGACTTCATTTTGACTTGATTACCTCCGTAGAGACCTTATCTCTAAATACAGTTACATTCTGAAGTCCTGGGGATTAAGACTTCAACCTGTCTTTTCTAGGGGCGTGATTAAACTCATAAACAGATACGTTTCTCGAGATGAGAAGTTCTTCCTTTGTAGGTATGGGAGTCAATTGAGATGAGACACATGTGAAGATCTTTTGATGTTACTGTGACAGCCAGCCTCCCAGATGGTTCTCAGTGATCTGCGTTTCTAGCATTCACACCCCGGTGTTGTCACCTCCCATACTGCATCAGAGTTGGTCTGTGTGCCATATTGGTTACATCAATGGTAATAGGTCACCCCTTCTGAGACTAGGCTATAAAAGACATTTGGTGGCAGGAGGATCACTTGAGGCCAGGAAGTCAAGACCAGCTTGGACAACACAATGAGACCCCATCTCTACAAAAAAAAAAAAAAAAGAAAATTAGCCTGGTGTGATGGTGCATGCCTGTAGTCCCAGGTATTCAGGAGGCTGAGGCAGGAGGATCATGTGAGATCAGGAGTCTATGGCTGCAGTGAGCCATCATGGTGCCACAGCACTCTAGCCTGGGCAACAGAGTGAGACCCTGTGTCTAAAGAATGATAATAAAACTATATAATAAAAGACATTTGGCTTCTGCCTTGTTCCCTCGTGGATCACTTGCTGTGGGAAAACTGTCCACTGTGTCATGAGGACACTGAAACAGCTCAGCGGGTGTATTAGTCCGTTCTTGTGTTGCTATAATGAACTACCTGAGACTGGATAATTTATAAAGAAAAGAGGTTGAATTGGCTCATAGTTCTGAGGCTGTACAGGAAGCATGGCTAAGGAGGCCTCAGGAAACACAATCATGGCAGAAGTCGAAGGGGAAGCAGGCAGGCCCTACATGGCTTGAGCAGGAGGAAGAGAGAGAAGGGGGAGGTGCTACACACTTTTAAACAACCAGATCTTGTGAGAACTCATTCGCTATCATGAGAGCAGCAAGGGGAAAATCCACCCCCGTGATCCAGTCACCTCCCACCAGGCCAGCCCCTCCTCCAACACTGGGGATTACAATTCGACATGAGATTTGGGCAGGGGCACAAATCCAAACCACATCAGTGGGAGATCCATGAGGCAGAGAACTGAGCCTTCCTGCCAACAGCTAGTGAAGAAGTGAGGCCTCCAGCCAGTAGCCACATCAGTGAGCCTGCTTGGAAGCGCACCCTCCAGCTGCACAAGCCCTGGCTGGCATTTCGATAGATCCTGTCTTTATTCCCTATCGCTGCTGCAAAAAGCAGCCACTAACATAGTATCTTAAAACAACACAGATTTATTCTTTTAGAGTTCTAGAGATCAGATAGATGTCCAAGATGGGTCCAAAGGCATTAAAAATTAAGGTATCATCAGGATTGGTGCCTTCTGGAGGCCCCAGAGGATAGTCTGTTCCAGCCTCTTCTAGCTTCTAGAGTCTGCCAGCATTTATTGGCTCCTGGGTGCACCACTCCAATCCCTGCTTCCATCTCCACATTGCTGCTCTCTCCCCCACTGATCCCCTTGCCTCCATCTTCAAAGACCCTTGTGATTGATTATATTAGGGCCCACCTGGAGAATCCAGGATAATCTCCCTCTACCTCAAGATCCTTAACATAATCATATCTGCAAAATGCCTTTTGCCATATAAGGGAACATATTTACATGTTGCCGGATTAGATCATGGACATCTTTGGGAGGACTTTATTCATGCTGCCAAATACCTTGAACCAGAACCACCCAGATAAGCCACTGCTGAATTCTCAACCCACAGAAACCATGAAAGATAATACATGATATTGGATATTTCAAAACTCTAAGTGTTTGGGTAACCTAGTATACAGCAATACGTAACTAGTACAGAATAGGGATCTGTAATCCTGCACTTGATTCTGTAACCCTTGAAAATAATAATTCTGGTGGCTGAGCACAATGGTTCACACCTCTGATCCCAACAGTGGGAGGCAGAGATGGGAGGATTACTTGAGGGCCAGAGTTCAAGTTCAGTCAGGGCAACATAGTGAGACCCCATCTCAAAAAACAAAAAACAAAACACACACACACACACACAAAAAAACTTAAGTGGATGTGGTGATGTGCACCTGTGGTCCTAGCTACTGAGTAGGCTGAGGCAGGAGGATCATGAGAGCCCAGGAGTTTGAGGCTGCAGTGAGCTATGATCACACCACTGCACTCTAGCTTGGGTGACAGGGTGAAACTCTGTCTCTAAAATTAAAAAAAAAAAAAGAAAATCATAATTCTAGATGTCTTATAACTTTTTCCTCAAAATATGGACATGGAAAAGTGTGCAAATCACATAAGTGAACAGTCTGATGAATTTGTACGGACTGAAAACACTGTTGTCTGTCTTAAATAATGAAGCCTGGAATGATCCTGGATGCTTTAGAGCTCTGAACCAGTCATTGCCAGTTCACTTTCAGATCTACTCCTACCCCTTCTCTGCTCTGCTGTAGAATTACAGAAAATGACATTTCCTGATTTCCTTGACTTCTGGTAGGTTCTGCCAATGAAAGGCAGTGACGGACAACTGAAGGTCAAAAGGAAGGGAGAAGACAGGATATCTTTCTTTGACACTGCCTTGAGGCATCCATGGAAGCAGCAGTACCTCCTTTTAATCCAGATTTTTTTTTTTTTAGACGGAGTCTCGCTCTGTCAACCAGGCTGGAGTGCAGTGGCCGGATCTCAGCTCACTGCAAGCTCTGCCTCCCAGGTTTACGCCATTCTCCTGCCTCAGCCTCCCGAGTAGCTGGGACTACAGGCGCCGCCACCTCGCCCGGCTAGTTTTTTGTATTATTTTTAGTAGAGACGGAGTTTCACCGTGTTAGCCAGGATGGTCTCGATCTCCTGACCTCATGATCCACCCGTCTCGGCCTCCCAAAGTGCTGGGATTACAGGCTTGAGCCACCGCGCCCGGCCAAATCCAGATTTTATCAAGGACTCTCCTCCTTCCTCCATGAAGCCTGTTTCCTCTGGGCAACACTATTGAGGTCTTGCTTCCCAGTGGATGGCCCAACTCCTTGGCTTTTTTGTCCAGCCTTAAGTTGGCAGTGCCTTCCTGCTGTTGCTAATTTCTCCTGGCTTCTCAATTTTTCCATCACCTGGGTCACAAATTTTCTGTAGTAAATTCCCTTGGCTGAATGACCTAGAGTGGTTTCTGTTTTCCCAAAGCATTCTGTAAAATCCTTCCAGCTACAACAAAACAAGTAATAGGTTCTTAGACGTCATTTTCTGAAAAATGAAGTCATCCTCACTAAACACCAGCAGCCCTTGTATTTTCCGTGTCTTTACTTAGAAAGAAGGAAATAGGAACCTGTGGACCAAGTACGTGCTACTGATTTAGGTAGATGAGGTGTACACAATTTTACATTATTTCATGTGTTCCTTGTAACACCTTTTGTCAAGGAATAATATCATACTGCCATTTTAACAGATGAGGAACTGAAGGTGAGAAAGGATTAGTAACTTCGGTTTTCGCGTAGCTGCTTCAGGGTTCATCTTGTTCCAAAGCCAGTTCTGTTCCTGCTATTTGTGATGTCGTTAGCAGTTTGCATCTCTCCCTCTCCCCACCCGCCAGGGTCTCCCTGGAAGTGTGATTAGCTTCAGCTTCACTCGGATCCACAGAATACTCACCAATCTTTAAGGAGAAATAAACTTGCGAACCAACTAACTAATATAAATATCTTCTTTGAGGATATGAAAACCATTTCTAGGAGGATTGGGGTCATTTAAAAAGGTGGCAGAGGCTGAGTGCCGTGGCTCATGCCTATAATCCCAATGCTTTGGGAGGCCAAGGAGGGAGGACACTTGACACCAGGAGCTTGAGACCAACCTGGGGAACATAGCAGAACCCTGTTTCTGCAAATACTACTACTTCTACTACTACTACTACTACTACTAATAAAATATCTGGGCATGGTGGTGCACGCCTGTAGTCCCAGCTACTCAGGAGACTGAGGTTGGAAGGATCACTTGAGCCCAGGAGTTCAAGGTTACAGTGAGCTATGACTGCACCACTGCACTCTCCAGTCTGGGCGAGAGACTGAGACCCCCCCATCTCTTAAAAAAAAATGGTGTAGCAGAATAGAAAGTTCTGATCGATAGTGTCAGATGAAGCACACGATAGCACTGGAATGACACACTTGGCTTGGTGAGTTGAGAGAATGGATTCTAGTCCGTGATTGCTTGGGTCTCTGCTGTGATTGATCAAACATGCCTGCCATGTATGAAGAAAAGGACAGGAGGTATTGTTGGGTATTTGCTGACCCTTTAGAAATTATGAAGGCCCCAACTTTAATCTGTCACTTTCTAGCTGTATGAATTTGGTGCCTTTGATGGGTCTCTCTGTGTCTATTATCACATCATAAAAATAGAATAATACTGGGGTGGGTGGATCACTTGAGCCCATGAGTTAGAGACAAGCCTGGCCAACATGGTGAAACCCTGTCTCTACTAAAAGTACAAAAATTAGCCAGGTGTGAATGGCAGGTGCCTGTAATCCCAGCTACTTGTGGGGCTGAGGCAGGAGAATTGCTTGAACCTGGGAGGTGGCGGGTGCAGTGAGCTGAGATCATGCCACCGCACTCCAGCCTAGGTGACAGAGCAAGATTCCCTCTAGAAAAAAAAAAAAAATAATAATGTAACGAATCTTCAGGATAATTATGAGGAAAGAACCCTGTAGAGTGATGACCAACTTCTCCTCCGTCCTTATTCCTGCTGGAGACTGGGCATACATTTGGGTTTTCTTAGGGCCACTCCCACGCTTTCCTTTCCCAATGTGGAGCTTACCACCACCTGCTGATGCTTACTCTATTACCAATGTAGCCTTTGAGCTCTTGCTGGAACACAATTCACAGGGCATTATTATTATTATTATTATTATTATCATTATTATTATTATTATTATTCTGAGATGGAGTCTTGCTCTGTCACCCAGGCTGGAGTGCAGTGGCGCAATCTCGGCTCAATGCAACCTCCACCTCCCAGGTTCAAGCAATTCTCCTGCCTCAGCCTCCTGAGTAGCTGGGACTACAGGTGCGCACCACCACACTCGGCTAAATTTTTTGTATTTTTATTACAGCCAGGGTTTCACCATGTGGGTCAGGCTGGTTTCGAACTCCTGACCTCAAATGATCCACCCACCTCGGCCTCCCAAAGTGCTGGGATTAGAGGCATGAGCCACCCTGACTGGCCCACAGGGCTTTTATTCCCCCACTTCACAGCCTCCAGCCTCAGCCTCATTTCTCCCAGGCAAGTGACCCTCGGACAATTTGAAGGAAGCAATGGCAGTTCCTCGTAGCCTTTCTTTCTGGGAAAGATTCCCTCACCTGCAAAGACATGGGCATCATTGGATGACACAGGAACAATTAGAAGCAAAGCTGGAAAGAGCCATGGACTGCAGTCAGGAGACCTGAGCTTAGCTCTGGATCTTTCCTTGGTTGTGTGTCCCTAGGCAAAGGGGTTAACCTCTCTGAGCCTCAGCCTGCTCATCTGTAAAATGGACATGACAAGGTGGTGAAGATTACCTCTCAGCACGGAGCAGGTGGATGAGGAGATTGTTCACTGTAGCATCAGAGAGGAATAAAGTATATATTTTTAACTTGCCTACAATAAAGATAATTCTTACTCTTTACAGAAAATCTTGAGGAGTGCTAAAAGGAATGTAAAAATTGCCTGATATCTTACCACACAGAGATAATAGCCATTGCTACCACTTTGTTGCAATAATCTCAGTTCACTTTTTATGTTTCTATAGTACTTGACTCTGGGGGTTTCAATAAAGATTAAATGAGAAAATATTTTGAACATTTAGCAGAGTGCCTGTGTATGCAAGAAATATACATAAACATATTCACATATTAATTAGTTTAACACATATTTACTATGTTTGAGGTTTGTTAAACATTTAAGTATATGAAAATACTTGATTATTTTCATCAAGTTTCAGAATATACCCTGATCTATAGGATAAAGTACATGTTACAGGCAAAATTCAACTCCATTTGATTTTCAAGTTGAAGCCAGAAAGGATTGCTGATGGCTAATTCTAATCAGTAACCAGATTCTAATAAATACATCCTTAATATTTGTTAGGTAAGCTATGTGCCAGATGCTGGAAATATTTGAGTGTGTATCTACACATGTACATATTGTGCACACACGTTCACATATGTGCATGTTTATATATATAATAGCATATGTGTGTGTAATTCTTTTCAGCGCCAGGCTCTGTAACATTTTCTGCTTGTCTTTACCAAATTAGAAGAAAGCAACAAGATAGGTTTTCATCAAGTTTCAAAAGTGTTTTGAGATAGTCTGATCTATAGTGTAAATTGTGTGGCACAGGTGAAATTAACTTTGGGGGGCCTTGGGAGGCACCTCAGAAGGTTTGAGAGGCAGCCTCTAGAGCTGCAGAAATTAACGAATGAGAGTCTTGTCCATTTACAGAGAGGAGAGGGTCCTCTGAAGATTGAGATGCTCTGGGCAGAGAAAATAAACAACAAACAGCAGTTTTAAATATTAGCCTCTAATTGAACATCACAAGAGGAGATGACTTTAATTGCAGCCATTAATTATCACATGAACTGCTTCTCACATGGGCAACTCTTTGATCTGCTCCAGAGGGAGTAGCCTGGGGGTTTAACAAGAAATGATAGTTCTCTCAAGTGATGCTGGGGAGGTCAACAAGTATGCATGTTATCTACATAGTATATGTTATTGTACTGATCTCTGTGTACACGATATATATATCCTCCATATATTATGTATGTATCGTGTATATTATGCATGCATTAGTTAGAATGTATAATACCTCTTTCCTTCCCTAATTCACCACTAATAGTCATACAATAGCACCATTCATTTCATCCCCAAACATGTATTGAGTGCCTTCTGTGTTCCAGACACCGGTAATACAGATAGAGATTAGATCCCTGTAAGAACGTAAGCTCTGTGGAAGTGAGGACTTTATTTGTATTGCCAGTGCCTAATCAGTGCTGCACCTTGTAGGTGCTCAACAAATGTTTATTAAATGTATGTATGTATGAATGAATAATACATGAATATATAATATATCCCAGGAGGTATGCATGCTGTGTGTCTACAGTGTGTACACCATTATATTGTAGTTTTAGATTACCCAGGAATGTGCTGTATATCTTAAAGGATTTCTGCTGTCTATGCATCTATCTAAATAATTTTGTATCCTAATTATTCCCCACCTTCCAATTTCTCTCCATGCTTCAAATCTCTAAAGAGAGCTAATAACAGAGAGGACCAAGCTCACACCCAACCTCAGAACGCAACCCCATTTTCATGAAGCAGCCCTGAGCCAAGCCCAAGCGAGCGTGATTGTCAGATGCTGTCGTTGCCTCCTGCCCACTTCCTGTTGCATGAGAGGGGCACTGACTCACTTCCCCTTCTGCTTGTGCATCCCTTCCGTGTCTCCGGAGGGGTCTCTGGCTGGCGCCTTGTTTTATCTGCCCCAGGAAGACCGTTTGGGGCACTGCACTTGTTTAGCCTAATGAAATGGTCTCTGCAATCAGCAGGCTCCTTTTGGTTTTTGTGTTGAAGCAGGAAGGATTTGCTGATTGCTGATTACACCAACACTAAATTTCTCCAAGCTTTCTCCTCGGGGTGCACCCACTGAGTCTGATGCTTCCCTAGCAGACGGAGGAGGGGATGCAGAGGGTGGCAAGGGGGCAACGGTGGAGGGTGGAAGGTAGTGGCAGGTCCCCAAACCCTGTTCTTGGTCCACATACTCTGGCCTAACTAATTATGGCTTTCTGGTTCTCACCAGAAAGATCTTGCTGTGTCTAAGCCAACTCACCTTCTATGCAGCCCTTGTTTTTTTCATGTCTTTTCTCTGCAGGATAGTGAAAAATCTTCAGAGCCAGAGTCCTGCATTCCAATGCTTTTGTTTGCTTTGTGACTTTGGCAAATCTCCTCAGTGAACTGGGGATGACACTGTTCTTCCTGATGCTTCTTCTCCTATGAGAATTAAAGGATAGCTATGCCACTGTTGGTCAGGTTTCCACTCTGTCAAGCTCATTTACCCCTCACAAGAGCCCTGTGAGGGAGGGTCTGCTACTGGCTCCATTTCCCCAGTGAGACAACTGAGGGTCAGAGAGGTTAAGTAACTTGCTGGAAGTCACACAGCCAGTGAGCAGCAGAGTTGGGATTTGAACCCCGGCAGCTCGGCTCCAGAGCCTACTTTCACTTTTATGATATTGTGGATTTGACTCATTTTAGACTCCTATTTCTTCTGCCCACTTGCTTAGTCCCAGCCCAGGCCCACCCATCCCTGAAACACAGTGCCTCCTTCTGTCTGTCTCCTCTACCCTCCAGGAAGCTCCCTGAGGATGTGGACTGTACAGCTTGCTGCTCCTGCATGACACTGACACGGGCAAGATTCAGCTAAGCAAAACGAGGAAGGGGCGTCTGTACCCTTTTCTCGTATCTCAGCACATGTGACCTAAAGGGTTCCCACTTAAGAACCCAAGACCTGGATGCACATCTCAGCTTTGTGGTCTCCCAGCGGCGTGATCTCAGACAGATCATTTGGTTAGACATTCATTGAACCAATGCTTATAGGATTCACTGTACTTAACACATAACACACAATGGCCCAGACGTGTGGACGTGGGATAGAATCTTAGACAGCAATACAGATTTTTCTGCCTCTGTGTCTTACAAAGACACAGGTGCCATATCTGGGAGAAAGTGGCTAATGCCCAGTGACACCATCGTCCTGGCCCATTAGAAAAGAGTGGAGCCGGCCAGGTGCGGTGGTTCATGCCTGTAAGCCCAGCACTTTGGGAGGCTGAGGCGGGTGGATCATGAGGTCAGGAGATTGAGACCATCCTGGCTAACACGGTGAAACCCTGTCTCTACTAAAAATACAAAAAAATAAAAATAAAAATAAGCCAGGCGTGGTGGCAAGCAGCTGTAGTCCCAGCTACTTGGGAGGCTGAGGCAGGAGAATGGTGTGAACCTGGGAGGCAGAGCTTGCAGTGAGCCAAAATTGTGCCACTGCCCTCCAGCCTGGGACGCAGAGCAAGACTCCGTCTCAAAAAAAAAAGGAAAAGAGTGGAGCCTGGGCAGATGCTTCCAGAAGCTGCCGGGATTTTGCACCTAGCCATTTTCTAGGTGCGTTTATGTGCTGACATGCTGATGTCCTGGGGTGAACACTCCCTCCTTCACAGTCCCTCAGTGTCCTTTATTTCCTCTGATAACCTGGAGGCCCCAACCTCGGGTTGTCTCTCACCTTGTCAAGGCTGAGATGGGGATTTCACAGTTGGTGGCTTCAATCAACTGGGATGGACTGGCAGCCCCTTCTCATGCCACCACCGTGGCATCCTTCCTGCCACCCCTTCTCCCTCTCATCAGCTCAGCCTGGCCCTTAGGCTTACTCAGTCTTTGCCTGCTGCCTCTCTCTCTTTAAAATCAGAGAACATTGGAAAGGCACAGACATACAATAATGTGAATGGGCAAGCCGATCTGCAGAGAGCTGTGTGTCCCTGCAGTGGTCCTCGCTGACTTCTTTTAGAGAATGCAATCAGAGCCGCAGAAAGAGCACTGGACTTGGAGCCGCCAAGTCCAGGATTCAGATCCCAGCTCCGCGCCTTTCCTGAGTGACCTCGCTGAGTGACCTTGATGGCTTTAAATTCCTCATCTGCAAAATAAAGAAAAACGAGGCCGGGTGCGGTGGTTTATGCCTATAATTCCAGCACTTTGGGAGGACAAGGTGGGCGGATCACTAGAGGTCAGGAGTTCAAGACCAGCCTGGCCAACATGGCGAAACCCCATCTCTGTTTAAAAATATATATATAAATTAGCTGGACGTGGTGGTGGATGCCTGTAATCCCATCTACTTGGGAGGCTGAGGCAGGAGAATTACTTGGACCCGGGAGGTGGAGGTTGCAGTGAACTGAGATCACGCCACTGCACTCCAGCCTGTGCAACAGAGCAAGACTGTGTCTCAAAAAAGAAAAAGAAAAAAAAAAGAGAGAGAAAGAGAGAGAAAGAGAAAAATGACTCTAGGCTAAGAGAGGGGCTGTGAGCCATTCATTTTCACTCACCTACTCAGTTCCATGGGGAGCTGGGAATTGCACTTTGACCCCACATCCTCAAATTTCTTCCCTCCCACTGTCCTCAGTTGGTATGTGTGTTCCTTTATACAGCAGTCCAAAAATAAACTGTACATAATTAGAGCCTCTTACAAGAAAAATCCCATCTATAACCCCGCTTCGCCCCATCCATAAATATTCTCAATTCTCTGTGTTATTTGCATAGATTTGGGCATGATACTGTTTGGATCTATTCTGTTTGCTTCATGTTATTTCACAGAAGCACTCCGTGCTGCCACAATTCTTATTTCTAATGTTAATGTCTGCCTAAGAGCCTCAAAGTGACACACTGTGATTTCTCTAACCATTCCCAATTGCTGGGTGATGAGGCAGATCCTAGCCTCTCCTTGTCGTCGGTAGCACCGCTGCAAACATCCTCGGGTGTAGAGCTGTGTTCTGCCTCTTGATTTATTCCCCATAAGATGAATTACCAGGAGGTTAGATTCTGGTTCTCACCCAGGGTTTCAGACTCAGCACCGTGGACATTCAGGCCAGATAATTCTTTGTGGGATTGTCCTGTGCCTCATAGGATGGTGAACAGCATCTCTGGCCTCTACCCACCAGATGCCAGCAGCACTTCCCCAAGTTGTGACTGCCAGAAATGTCTCCAGACATGGCCAAATGTCCCCTGGGGGGCAAACTAACTGTCAGGTGACAATCATTGTATGTTAAAGGGTAGCAATGAGTAGGTTACACATTAAAGTCAGAGATTTTCCCAAGAGTCCGGATAAAATCCGATTAGAAAGGTACCAGAAAGTGCTGAGCACTAAGATGAACCCTGAGAGGGGAGTCAGAGGCACTGAGCTAGAGTTCCAGCTCCGCCATGAAGTCTTTACTTCTTAAGGCCTCAGTTCCTCATCTGTGAAATGGGAACAAGAATAGAGACTCACCTGCTGGGCCTGTGAGGCACGAATGAGATCCTGTCTGCAAAACACTCAGCACAGCTCTAGCCACGGAAAGAGCTCCATAAATGCCCATTGTGCTTGCCTGTTCTAGAGGGAGCCCAGCTAGGTTTTTTATCTTTGCTTTTGCTGCTGTGAGGACAGCAAGGTGGGGGTGTCTAGAGGACGTACTTGAAAGAAAACCATCTTTGTTATACTCTCCCCATGACCTCCTGCACTAGACTTATCCCTGGGGCTCAGCTTCCTAAACCAGACTCCATGACCCTTCTTGGTTTTTACATTTACTCATCCATCCGAGATGGGCTGAATATCCGCTGCACATGGTGGTGCAGATTCAGAGCATGGCCCTGGGGTCAGATGCACCGGGAGCAGCACTCCCTGCACAGGTGAGCAAGCTCTGTGTGCCATGCCCTGGAGTATCTATTCCCTCCTCTATGAACCGTGGAACACCTGGTTGAGGATCCCATAAACCTGTCCACAAAGAGAGCCTCTCGTGGAGAACCTACCACTTAATAGTGCTCAGTGAACGCTAGGCTCAGCCTGGGGCGTGTCTCTTCCCCAGTGCATGCATGGGTGGTGCCTTTCTTGTCCAAGGCCAACGTGTGTTTGCATCCTCTGTCCCCAGGAGAAGTATGTGGAGGAACTTGGGGCAGTGAGGCAGACCCTCCAGACAGACCTGGAGACGTCCATTCGGCGGATTGCTGACCTGCAGGCAGCCTTGGAAGAAGTGGCATCCAGTGATAGTGATACTGAGAGGTAACTTGCTGGGGGCTGGGCGGGGCTGGGCGCAGCAGATGGACGGCATCCTGGGGAGCTCTTTGCCCTTTAGCCGGGCTGGGGCCACGTTCACTGGGAAACCCAAAGATGTTCTGGGGCTGGAGGCATCAATGGCTTACTTGGGTGAGGAGAGACTATATGTTGCCCTGCTGGTATTAACCTCTCCTTGCTGTTGCTAAAACCTCTCAGTCTGTCTCAGCAAGCCTTTGGTGAGGCAATGTGACTGGAATAAGGACTAGTGTATGGTCTTCTGCAAGTTCCATGTCCAATCTTGGCCTAATTCCCTCATCTGTAAAATGGGCATAATAATATTAGGATGAACCACATGCAGTTGCCAAGATGGGACTATTTTTGACCTACAGACTGGAAGTTTCATATATTCAATCTACTGCCTATTTCATAGGGCTGTTGTTGAGAGTTA
This sequence comes from Colobus angolensis palliatus, assembly GCF_000951035.1. Taxonomy (NCBI): domain Eukaryota; kingdom Metazoa; phylum Chordata; class Mammalia; order Primates; family Cercopithecidae; genus Colobus; species Colobus angolensis. Next base: position 3,806,373 of record NW_012114477.1, on the reverse strand, counting down.
ATTGAGTTCACAGATGAACATGACAGGTATGTAAGTGCTATATAAGTGGAAGCTATGTTTGTACAGAATAATGGACATTGTTTTACAAGGGCAATGGTTGCTTCAAGGATGCAAGGTTGGGCTGGTGATTAGCGAGACCACCCAAGTTCAGTGGCAGGGCTTCTTGCCTTTCTCGGAAGATGGGCTACTTCTTACCATCTCTGCTTGAGTCTCAAGCTACTGCAGGCCACAGGTGGACCGCTCAGCTGGAAAGAGTTTGAGGTATCCCAGCTGGACACATGGGTCCAGGCTGTCCAACTTCTGTAGCGTTCTGTTCTCAGGAGCTACCTTTGTACCCTGGAGAACCTTTGCTTCTCCAGGAACCACAGCTGCCTGTCTTGCCACACATCCCTGCCCCCATTCTAGCCTCTGTGGCAAAGTCTGGTAGCAGAGAAGACACTTTCCTTACGTAGCTTTCCAATAAAGAATCTCCAGAGGTGGTTCCCTCCTGCGGCCTGCAAGCTGCCCCTGTACACACCTGAACAGGCCACATTAAAAGCCAGTTTTTCTTGGTCTTCCTCTCTGTGAAGGCTGTTTTTTTCTGCAGCCAGAACAGTCAATTATCAGTCTTTGGAATGCATCCCTCTCTGTTTCCATATGAGCACCCTGACTGCAGAGAAGTTCAAGGTCACACAGCAAATTAGCTTCATACACTGAGCTAGAACTCAGGTCTGCTGAACTTCCTACCCAGACCTTTGCCACTCATACCCCTCTTAAGGGGTGGAGGCAGGGGCAGCTGTGACCTTTGGGACATGTGGGTGCAAGGCAGGCAAGGGAAGCAGAGAAGGTTACAAATCAGCTCTGGTTTAGCCAGCAGGAAGAACCAGGCATCTATATTGTCTATATTAGAGCTGACTATGAATAGTCAAGGAAAAACCTGGAAGAAATACACCAACATTGTAACACTGAGGAAAGGCGTTACGGGTGACAATTTTTTTTTCTTCAAGTTTATTTATATTTTCTGAAATCTGTGCAATGAACATGCGCACACATCTCTAGCTCTACTAGTACTGTCTTTAGGAGATTTTGCTCAAATAAGTTATGTACTCCATACACCTAATTTTAGAATGCGCATAACCTCCTCCCTTAATGCAATCCTGGGCTGGTCATAGCTGCTGAGGGATTTGTAACCTCAGACTCTCCAGTAAAGATATCTGCACTCAGCAGGAGGAAGACGGAGAGCCACTGGACTCTAAAACTCCATGTTCTTGGCCAGGCGTGGTGGCCCATACCTGTAATCCCAGCACTTTGGGAGGCTGAGGCAGGAGGATCACTTGAGACCAGGAATTCAAGACCAGCCTGGGAAACATAAGGAGTCTCCATCTCTACAAAAACTCCTTTTTAAAAATTAGCCAGATATGGTGGCACCTGTAGTCCCAGCTACTCAGGAGGCTGAGGTAGGAGGATGACTTCAACCCAGGAGTTTGAGGCTGCAGTGAGCTGTGATCTGTGATTGTGCCACTGCACTCCAGTCTGGGTGACAGAGCAAGACCCTGTCTCAGAAAATAAATAAGTAAATAAAACTTCATGTTTTGCCTCTAAATAAAAGACTTCATCTTAAAAAAATTCTTTAATTTGTGCAAAAGTGGCTTCTATGCACATTCCAAATATTCCCGCCATTTCCTGCTAATTGGCACAGCTGCCAAACTGCTGGTAAAAGGGCAAATCCTGATGCTGTAGCTGCTTTCCAGCTCATGATTGCATTTAGGATCCCACCTCCACTGCCCCCTCCGCCTCCTGTTTTATTAGTGTCATGGCAGAACTTACTGTAATTACAAACTCCTTTTGTCAATATTACTTGTTTGATGCTTGGGCTGTCTTCTCCATTCATAGAAACAATAGAGCTTTTGCATGAATTACAGCAGGAATGAATGGCTGTAGTTACTACCATCTTTGGTCAATGAGCAAAATGTTTAAATTATTTTCACTTGCATAGAAAATACTGCTTTTCTAGTAAACAATAAAAATTAAGTAAACATAACAGCCTTGGAAGGAGGTGGAGGATCCATGCTTGAAGGGTGGGTGACAGGCTGGAAGAAGGTACAACAAGAAGCAAGGGACAGTGTCCATCAACAGATAAATGAATAAAGAAAATGTGATGCTTATCCACAATGGAGTACTATTCAGCCATAAAAAAGAATGAGATTCAGTCATTTGCGGCAATGTGAATGGAACTGGAAGTCATTATGTTAAGTGAAATAAGCCAGACACAGAAAGAGAAACATTGCCAGTATACTGCAGTATATCCCACAAGCATGTTCTCACTTACTTGTGGGATATAAAAATCAAAACAATTTAACCCATGGGAATAGACAGTAGGAGGTGGGATGGCTAATGGGTACAAAAATGTAGTTAGAATGAATGAATGAGACCTGGTATTTAATAGCACAACAGGATGACTGTGGTCAATAATCATTTCATTGTACATTAAAAAATAACTAAAGGAGTATAACTGAATTGTTTGTAACACAAAGGATAATTGCTTGAGGGGATGGATACCCCATTTTCCATGATGTGGTTATTACGTATTGCGTGCCGGTATAAAAACATCTCATGTACCCCATAAATATATATACCTACTATGTACCCCCAAACATTAAGAAATAAAAACATCATAAAATGAAAAGGAAAAGAAGAAGCAAGGGACAGACATCTCACTGGGGGAATGAGGTCCTGGTGGTGAGGTCACAGAAGGTTGCAGACATTACTCCAGTCTTGGCATGGCGGGGAATCCCCTCTGGCTTTAAAGGGACCCTGCTGTCACCCTCATCCTAATAAGAGACGCCTTTATCTGTCTCCTCTGTTCTGATCTACCCTTTCTGAGCTCCATGCCCTGGGCGCCCAGGAATCCAATCTGAATTCCTTCTGTCTCACTTTTCACGATCTTCTGTCTCTAGGAGCTTAAATCTTCCTCCCTGCTGGGCTTCTGATATTTTTTCCTTGACTGGATCTCTAGTTTCCATATAACACCTGCCTCATAGCTGGAAGGGACATCACCCGCTTTTCAGAGTTGCCGTGAGGTGTGAATTGACTACAGAATGCCAGGTGTAAAAAATGCATCTTGTGCCTGTACCCGAAAAAGCCCCGCGCAACGTGCAGGATTATTACAATTGGAAGTCAAGGAAGAATTTGAGAGGGAATAGGCTTTGCACGTCAACAAGTTTGATTGCCAATTAAATCTAATAGTTAATTTCTGCATGACCTTGGACAAGTTATTCAACCTCTCTGAGCCTCCGTCTCTTTGAGTCTAAGATGGGTTAATAATAAGAATCAAGTGAAAAAGTATGACTTCCTAGCACAGTACCTTGTGCATAGTAGGGGCTCAATGAGAATCATCAATTGCATTCATTCATTCATTTGATAAATTCTTACTGAGCACCTACTGCACGCAAGATGCTGTGTTAAGTGCTTGTTTTATTACACTTGCTTCTCGTTATCGTTATTCTCTCTCTTACAGATGAAGAGAGGTTGAATAACTTGCCTGAAGTCAGGCAGAAATGAACGTTTGGAACTGTGTCTAAAGCCCAGGTTGGTTGAATTGCCAAGGAATAGAGAGGGAGAAGAGCCTAGGGGTGGTCCTGCTTTTATCAAACCTGCATTCTGATGGTGGAGTGTGTGCATGTGTGTGTGTGTATATGTGTGTATGTATCCAAAAATAAAGTGCACAGACTGATAAATAAAACACTAGAATACAATTGGAGTTACGAGGGCAGAGAACGTGGTGCTGTGATGAAGAGCAGGATAGGCAGATATAGCCTCCCAGAGAGGAAGGGGTTGGAATTAAGACTTGAATGAGAAGAAGGGGCCAGCCATGGGAAGGCCTGGAGAAAATGAGTAAGGGCAGATCAAGGCATGTTCTAGGAAGTGAAAGAAGACCAGTGTCCACCAGGAAGGTAGATGAGGGAGCAGCAGCCCTCTCGTTCCCCTTTTCTCTTTCTCCATCCCGCCTTCCTCTTTCCCTTTCTCCTACCTTTCTTCTCCTCTGAAGATGACCCATAGAAACCCACTGATACCTTCAGTTTCTTAAAATGCCCCAGTGCCCCAGGCAGGATCGGCCACATCATTTGTAGGGTTCAGTGTGAAGTGAAAGTGTGGGGCTTGCCAGGCGTGGTGGCTCATGCCTGTAATCCCAGCACTTCGGGAGGCCAAGGTGGGTGGATCACTTGAGGTCAGGAGTTCGAGACCAGCCTGGCCAGACATGGCAAAACCCTGTCTCTACCAAAAATACAAAAATTAGCCAGGCGTGGTGGTGCACGCCTGTAGTTCCAGGGCCTCAAGAAGTGGAGGCAGGAGGATGGCTTAAACGAGGGAGGCAGAGGTTGCAGTGAGCTGAGATGGCGCCAGTATACTGCAGCCTGGGCAACAGAATGAAACTCTGTCAAAAAGAAAGAAGGAAGGAAGGGAGGGAGGGAGGGAAAGGAAAGAAGGAAGGA
>NW_012114477.1:3780891-3801441 GCF_000951035.1 Colobus angolensis palliatus | reverse complement strand
GCTCCTTGTTCAAAAATTATTAAAAATTTTAAGACAGTGACAGAAGAGCATTAAATCAAAATGCAGGCCCTTCTGGGCATGGGTTGCCAGCCCCTGAAGCCCGCCCTGACCCCAGCGTGGTTCTTAGGGAGCATTTCCTAATTCTCAGCAGGCCTTGATCCTCATGTGTTGACTTAGAACTTGGATCTGAGGTGGAAACACAGTGTAGATTTCAATAATATCGCAGAGATGGGGAAACTGGGAAAAAAAATTGCCCATGAAGTCTCAACACATTTCAAAGAATTAATATTGTATAAGGCATGTTCTCTGATCACAGTGCGATAAAATTGGTTGTAAACAATGAAAAGAAGTATTTGTGTTGCTAGATTGTAAATCCACAGTCCACAGCAGAACCCCCAGCTCCTACCCAGGCCCCAGTCTATAGTCTCCCACTTGCTAGCGGCTCCACGCTACACTTCACTCCTAATTGCCTCATCACCCTGGGGTAAGAGGTTTGGATTAGAGCCTGAGAGACTGGTTCGAGGTACTTCTCCAGAGTTCTCAATTATAATAGAATTCAAAGCCAAGCCAGGAGAGAAACACACACACACACACACACACACACACACACACACACACACACACACATACACACGAGAGAGAGAGAGAGAGAGAGAGAGAGAGAGAGAGAGAGAGGGAGGGAGAGAGGGAGAGAGGGAGAGAGGCTGTAGCTGCAGGTGAGGTTCTTTGAGAGACTTGTTCAAATTACAAAAAGTCACATTTCCCCTTGTTGGGAATTAGATCTGAGTGTAACAGGCCTTCCAGGCTGGAAACGTGGCTACGTGCTCAGAAAACCAGGTGGCCTATGCAGCAGCATTTAAACATGTGCTCTCCTGCACTAGGGCCCTGCATTGTAACTTGCACTGTGGCATCAACCTCCTTAGATTAATGGAGAAATGCTTTAAGCCAGTCACCCAGGCCTGGTGCATGCTCATTATTCATGGAGGGAGGAATGTGCTGGCTGACAGACAGCCCTGTCTATTCATGGCCCAGGGGCTGCGGCTGCTCTGTCTGTCACCTTGGCTAAGGGGTAAAGGGGTTTGGGTGAGATGTAGAGAGGTCAGTGAATGACCTCTTACTCTTGGGTTAGCTGAAAGTGCGTAAGTAGCAGCTGGTCCAATCTGAGATGAATGCTCTGAAAAAAGAGTCCTCAATTGCTTTGTTGAGTATAAGTTGGACATTTTCCAACATACATCCTTTTATAACCTGGCTAAAATTAGGCTGCAGTAGGACAAGTGGAAAGATCTGGGTCTAACCAAAGGTCCTGGTTGCTACTGAGGGCATGCTTCTGAGTTAATTTGTTCATGAGTGGACCCAGGCTCTGTCCAAACTGTAAAGTTTCTTGCTACATAGTAGGACAGTCATTGGAATTGCCAACAGCTCCTTTCCAGCAACTTTTTTACTTTCTAGTTTGTCCCCTGTGAGTAATGAATGTGCTCCAGGCCAAGGAGAACAACTTAAAGCATTCCTATTAAGCTAAGAAGGTTGATGCTGCAGTTCAAGTTGCAACGCAAGGCCTTAATACCATATACACCTGTTTAAATGATGCTGCATAGACCACCTGGCTTTCCTTCTAGCCCATATATCTAGCTTGTAGGATTCACAGAGAGTCAGGGCTCCAAACTACTTATCTATGCCAGCATTACAGGAAATAATGATAATTGTAAGAATAGGTACCGTTTCTTGAGACATTACTTTGTGCAGGTACTATGCTACCTGTTTGGGATACATTATCCTCAAAACAACTCTCTGAGGTTCCTACCATTATCATTCCCAGTTTGCAGATGAAGGAACTGAGAAGTCAAGAAACTTGCCCCAATCCATGCAGTAAGTGATGAAGCCATGATCTGATTTCCAGGCTGACCCCATAACCTACACTGCTAATGGCCAAGCTCTGCTGTCATGTCAATTGTAACCTAATTCCTCCTTTCCCTTGTCAAGGTCTCTGTTCTCTGCCCAGTAACTGCCCTGTCATTAAGGCGAACTTGTGTCTGTCACTGTGAGATGGGGCCAGTGAATTTACATGTTACTTCCCAGGCAACATTTGCATTTAGACTGGAATTGTCTGGCAAAGACTGACCCTAAAGAAGTACAGCTGAAGACACTGAATTAATTATCTTGCTCATCGTCAATCCCCTGTTTACAAATTCCCGGCACAAGTCCCCCTTCCCCTCCCCCTCCTTCTTCAGATGAAGTCTTGCTCTTGTTCCCCAGGCTGGAGTGCAATGGCGCAATCTCGGCTCACTGCAACCTCCGCCTCCCGGGTTCAAGCAATTCTCCTGCCTCAGCCTCCCGAGTAGCTGGGACTAGAGGCACACGCCACCACGCCTGGCTAATTTTTGTATTTTTAGTAGAAACAGGGTTTCACCATATTCCCCAGGTTGGTCTGGAACTCCTGACCTCGTGATCCACCCGCCTCCACTTCCCAAAGTGCTGGGATTGCAGGCATGAGCCACCATGCCTGGTCAAGTTCTTTTTTTGAAAAGCCACTTGCACCAAGGGGAGAGAAAGAACCACTGACCTCATGTCAGGAGATGAGGGTCCCAGACAGCTGTACCACCAAATAAATCAGGACCGTGGACAGGTCATCCATCCTTTGGGCCTGTGCCCACTCAGCAGAAAACAATGAATGGACACCCTCTGTATTGGGACACGGGGTACAGTAGGGAAATAGCAGGCATGGACTTGCCTCATGGAGCTTGTAGCCCAGAGACACTTTCTTCACGTGGTAAAAGGGCCAGTGGGTTTCAAACTCCCTCCTTATTGTAGAGTTCCTTTTTTATACCAAAGCAAACTCATGTACAAAATTCTAGCTTAGGATGGAGTGCAGCCATCTTCTGACTGGAGTGAGAGAGGAAGGTTTGGGGCTAATCTTTCCTCCTAGGTCTCTCTTCTTAACCCCTTGGTACCTGCACTTTTCATGGTGTCTCCCAGAGCTCGAGGGCTCCGTGCACCATGGTGTACAAACTCAAGTACTTTCCAGGACCAGTAACCTGTGACTTACAGGCAGTCAACATGGCAGTGAGTTCTGCCCATGTGGTTTAATGCTTCTCAGGAGCAGACAGTACAAAACTCTCCACTGCTTCTGCCTGAAAGCCTTTTTTTTTTTTAATCTCCTGTCCCGAAGACTTCATTGCAGATCATCTCATGATAAAGGCGTTAGGTGCCTTCAGCATTTGTTCATACAATAAACGTGAGCCTTAGTTCCTAGAAGCTCTTAATTCAGCCTTCTTATTTTAAACATACTCTCATTTTTTTGGAGACTAGCTCAAATGGTAGGAAGCATGTGGTCCAGGTCAGATACCAGTCTTGGTATGGACAGTATTTCATCATGAATGAATAAACAGACCACCTGGTAGGTCTTGACTTCAGCCTTAGATATTCTGTGCAAATTTAGTGAAACAGGTTCACGGGCAAAAACAACCAGTGTGCAGATACTATAAAAATGTAGGATTCATAAGCAGCTGTACTTTCATTCTTTTAATTTGTTTTTGTGGCTAGTTCTTTCCCAGATCAGAAGCTTAGGAGGGGCTAGTAACGATTGCTGATAATCTTAGGCTCTTACAAGATTGCCTCTTTAGATTCTTCACTGTTTTTTTTCCCCCCACATTGTGACACTGTGATTAAGGGTGTAACAGTAGTTAGCAGTGCAATATTGGGTCATGCCTGCTGTCTACTTCTTAGTCATGTAAACTATTGGCCTAGTAAATGCAGATCTTCCTGTTAAGGTAGAAAAAGCATTGAGATTAGCTATTGTAATAGAGTCTGGCAGAAACTGAAAAACAAACTCTAAATGAAGAGAGCTTAACAAAAGGACTATTTACAAAGGTGTGAGGAAGCCCCAAGCTATAGATGGTGCAGCCCCGAGGGAATAGCAGCAACTGAGAGCAGTAACTCCTGCAAGGTCTGAAGGGAGAAGAAGTGGGTGCAATTGCTGGAATCCAGAAAGAAAGAGAGTGAGAGAGAGGCCTGATAGGAGGAGCTCTGGCCTTTGGTTGAGAGCTGGAGCCAACACAAGGAAAGGCAGTAGAGAAAAATTCAGAAATCCAGGACAATAAGTACTTCAGCTTCCCTCTCTTCCCTCCTTCCTGTGGACTGTCAGCTGCATTCCCTATTGGCTGAGTCCAAGAGAAAGCCATGGGATAGGGAACCCATTGATGGGATAGAGAACCCATTGATGGGATAGGGAACCCATTGATGGGATAGGGAACCCATTAATGAGATAGGGAACCCATTGATGGGATAGGGAACCCATTGATGGGATAGAGAACCCGTTGATGGGATAGGGACCCCATTGATGTTGTCCATACAGACCAGCCCCCTGTATGGACAGAGTGGGTCAGAGAGCAGGAGCATGCAGAAGAGTAAGGAGATGAGAAGATGCCCAGCATGATTAGACATCATGAAGTGAATGGGTCTCTAGTACTGGGGAAGAGCCCTTTGGAAGAGGGTGAATCTGAATGCCGAGTCCACCCATGGGGCTAGTACTCATGGAGTCAGCCAGGGTAAATAGTGAACAAGAACTAACACCAGCGTGTGCTTTGATTAGCTATTGGGCAATAAAGACTTTTTTGAGTGCTGGATTCAAGTAAAGATTGGTGTTTAGTCAAAATAGGTGAGGAAGTACTCAAAATGTAAGTGAATAGGTGACTGTGTTCCAGTAAAACTTTTTCCCTGTACGGAAACATATTCCTTTATTTTGGGGATTAGAATGTGAACATCTTTGGGGGCCATTATTCTGCCACCCACAAGGCCATTCACAAAAGCTGCTTTTGTTCCGTTGTAGAGTCCTTTTCTTCAAAGGACCAGATAGTAAATATTTAGCCTTTTCATGCCATATTGTCTTTGTTGCACTACTATTATGGTGCAAAAACAATCACAGACAAAAATCTCTATTTATAAAAATAGATGGGAGGCTAGAATTGGCCCATGGCTGATGTTTACTGACTTTTCTTCTGTTGGATTCACCAAGCATTGTCTGAGAACTTCTGGTCTGGCTGAGCTTTGGGGCTGAAGGATGAATAAGACTTGTTCTTGGTCCAGAGGGGGTATTGGTCACTGCATGGTGGGAACAAATGCATGTAAATAGAAACCCCCAGGGTGACAGGCTCTTGAGGGTGGGAGCCAAGGAGCAGCAGGTGCATCTCATAGAGGAAACAGCTAGATCTTCTAAAAGAGGAATTGTCCAGATTACAGCAGAGAATACTGAGAAGCCCCAGTGTGATGATCCAGATTAAAATGATGTCCTAGGTGTCTGAGGTTTGCGGTTTGGCTGTCTGCACCCACCCACTGAACAATTGCACGCTGGTTAGGAGCATGAGCTTAACAGGCCTGGGATCAAAAGCTGTGTGACTTAAACAAGTATGTCAGGTTCCTAATCTCTAAAATGGAGACGCATGGGGAAAGTAGATGAGATTGTGTGGGTAGCATATTTGTTGAATGGAGGGATGCTCTCTAAAGAATAGCTACCATCGTAATTAGTATTGGAGTTTCCCACAATGCCCCGGGAAGCTGCCCTGCTCCATGTCTGATTTGCTAGCACTCACAAAGAACATACAGCAAATGCCTTGCTTGTTAGCAATAACAATGCTATTAACAATAGCAGTACCAGTTGTACTAAAACAAGAGTAGCGGTAATGGTTGCTACCACTTAATTAGCACTATCTATTTGCCAGGAACCATGCTGAGATCTTTACAAGGGTTATCTCACTTACTCTGCTCCACAGCAGAGCCCCATTATTTGCCACGTTTTAAGAAGGAAGAAAGGAAGCTCAGGGAGGGCAAGTGACGTCCCTGAGATCACACAGGGGCAAAGGTTGGAAGTGGGATTCACACTCATGTCTGTCTAACATCAATAACCATGTTCCCAAGCTCCTGGCAGCATGAGGATAACACACTCTTTCTTGTGCCTCTTACTAGTGTCCAGACGGCAGTGGATTGTGGCAGCAGTGGCAGAAAAGAGATGTAAGTTAACCCCAAGTGGAACCGAGCAGCTCACAAGAGTGAGCCCCTGGCTGTCTCTGTCCAGTTTGGAGAGGGAACATCCATGTGCACTTAGAGAATTATCAGTGATGCCCATGAGACTAATGCCTTCATGGTCACAACATATAGCACTAGGGACATAGTATTGAACTGCCCTAGTTCTTTTAGACAGAAAGAAGCCTGTGCCTCCTCATGCCACGGTCCTCAAACACCTTCAATGGCTCCCTATTGCCCCAGAATAGACTTCTTACAGTGACATTTGTATTCTGCACATTCAGACCCTTACTTTCCCCTCTAACTGTGATTTCTGGTTTCCATATTGTTTATGCCCCAACCATTATGACCTCCGTACCTATGTGCATGTGATTCCTTTCACCCAAAATTCCATTCTTCCGTCCCTGCATAGCCAAATGCTAACCTTCAAAGAAGATGGAGCTCAACTTTCACTACTTGATGTCTTTCCTTAGGCTTCCACGAAGCAAATCAAGGCTCCCTCTTTGAAAGAAAAAATTATTAATGCTTTATAGAGGCATAGAGGGTAGGTTTTATTAGAACCTACCATTATTAACGCTTTGTAGAGACAGAGGGCAGGTTCTAGTAAAACCTACCCTCTATCCCTCTATAAAACATTAACAATTTTAAAAAATTTTATGGTTATTTATAGAGATGGGGTCTTGAGGACAGGGTCAATGTTAAGTTCATGTGTTCAGCTCCCTGGTGCTTGGCATACAAGGAGCATCCTATTAAAAAAACTGTATATATTATAATATATATACACACATATACACACATATAAATCATATTAATATACAAATATACACACATACATATACACACACATATACATAATGTCGACTGAGTATATCAAGTTACATGGTCTCATTGAGAACCTATGAGGACCCCCTCTCTTTCTGTGCCACTTTCAGAATCAGGGGACATAAAAGTAGAGTCCCTGTTTATAAAGATGATCCAGCTAAGGTAAGGAAGGAGTTAAGACCTTCACACTTGATATATTCCTTGAACATATCAAGATCAATGCCAAACTTTACTCCTAAATTGGAGAGACCTCAACATTTGTATTGGAGTGTGTATCTTCCCAAGGAAGAGGGCCATGATTAATAGCATGGGCATTGGAATAAAAAGGAACAGGGTTTGCATCCCAATTTCATCATTGACTAGCTGGGTGAACTTGGCCAAGACCCAAATTGGCCTCTCCAAATCTCAGTAATTCCATCTGTGTAACTGTGGCAGCACTGGCTCCTACCTCTCTGGGATGGTGAGTGAGGTTATGCAGGTATATCACTTAGCACAATGCCTGGCTTATGCTATGGGCGAATATCTAATTATTGCTGTTACTGTGGTTGTCATCGTGCTGATGGTGTCCTGCAATCTTATTCTAGGGATAATGTCTCCATCCTCAGCTCCCAGCCAGAGGGCAGCCTGCAGTCCTGGTTGAGCTGTACTCTGTCCATGGCCACAGATACTATGAGGACTCCTTCTCGACAGTCAGCCACCAGCAGCCGCATCCTCAGCCCCAGGTAAGAGTATCTCCCTGCTGCCTCTGGATGGCCAATAGCTTGAAGAATCTCAGACTTTGAAAGTTGTTGTTCAAGTCTTTCATTGTCTCTGGCATAGGTAAGAACAAGCATGGTCCTGAAAGTCTGAAGTATAACTCTGCCGCTTCCTAGCTTTGTGACTTTAGGCAGATCCCTTACCCTCTCTGAGCCTCTACTTCCCCATCTGCAAAACATGGAATATAATTTTGTTTACTGATCCAAATGGTTGAAGCAATGAGGATCTAATGCAGTCATCTCCAGAGCATGGTTTTCCAGATTTTTAAATAGTACAGGGTGAACATTTTAAAAAATAGTAATAGTTGTTATGGTTACCTTCTACTTAAGGCACATCATACTCTTTTTTCCATTTATGGGTAATTGCAGGTTCAAAAAATTTTTAATAAACATATTCACTTAAGTTTTTTTTTTTAATGGAGAGTCATCATAAAGAAGTTGGGCCAGAGGATTTATCATCTGGAGATTTTAGCTTTATTTGAATTTTAGCTTTATTTTTAATTTTATAATTTCCTTACCACAGAAAGGGATGAATTCAGGTGTGGCCTGATATGGCAGCATCACAAATCTACAGAAGTGCCAACAATAACCGCCTCCAATAAATGGGCCTTTGGATTCACCCTTAGTTGCACAACTTCTATCATCCATCTTCCCTCTTGCTTTTCAGCTCCATTTCTCTGAGCTCACGTGGTTTCCCTTTTCAAGGGTGGCCCTCTTGTAATTAGGAGTTAATAGCCATAAGTCAGAAATTATGATTAAGAGATGCATAATTAAGATGAAATGCACACAGGTTTTGTGAACAGAAGGACCAATGTGATAAGACTGGAAAAATCACAGATTCACAGAGCAAACCTAGACAAACCCCTTCCTGACTCAAAGACGTGTTTGCTTTGATGCAGGGGTTGTCTTTACAAAAAAGAAGGGAGTGGGAGTTTATGCTAACCTTCGGGCATATTTGGCAAATGGCAAATGTCTGGTGCATGTCTGCAGGATAGTCTTAGGCTGAAAGACTTGATGCAGAAAATATCAAAGAGTGGCTCCAAGAATGGGGTGTTTCTGGGGAGCTAATTAAAGCAAGATTATCTGATTACTGCTCTTAATTAAAAACAAAGGCCTGTATGAAGAAGGGAATTGTGTCCTCTGTGAACCCCAAACTATGAGGACTTTATCTCTTCTGAAAACTAAATGCCTTTGCTTTAGCCTGTCTGCCAGTGGCAGCAGGAGAATTGGAGGCAACCAGAGAAGAATGCTCATTAACATTATAACCAAGTTTCATAATTATAATCATGTTAGGATGGATGATAAGGATCCTAACCCATGAATGGTAGCCTCATCTAAGCTGTTTGGCACCTGTTTGAATGGGAGATGCTAGGATATGATGGTTTTGGTGCAGGATCTCAAGTCAGATCTAGATTCCAATTCTTTTTTTTTTATTTGCTATAAATGTTTAAGATACAATTGATGATTGTCAAATAACAAAAAGTAGGCACTTTTTACATTGTAATGGCCCATTGAAAAGTTTTAGAATTATTATTCTATACAGAGATTCATCTTTATTCGGTGTTCTGGCTGCTTCCAAATTCACTGAATTCTCTAGCACTGGATTAGAAACCATAATCTATAGGAAAACGTACATAATGAATAGTTTTTCAAGTAAACTTTTTGGAACAATAAGACAAAGCAGTATATATAACTTTCAATAAGCATTTCAAAATGCTTACCATGTATGGACCCGGACATAGATTAAAAAATAATATTCCAATTCTTTATTTGCATATCTGCAGCGGTGAGATTTTGGGCAAGCTGCTTAACTTCTCTGTTCATGTTTCCTCCTGAGTAAATCATAATTGTTGTCAGGGGCAATGTGGTGATGCACAAGCCACTCTTTACTCAGAGCCTGGCACCTAGAAAGAGCTAAAAACATTAGCCATTTGAATCAGCATTAGCAACTATTTGATGCCAGGAGGAATCCCAGGATGTAGACTTCACTGTCTATCTTCATGTTACGGAAGAGAAATCTGAGACTCGGAGAAGAGGGAGCAACTGATCCATGCATAGATGGTCTTACAGCTCCTGCAGCAGGCCCTCAGGCAAGGTGGGTCGGTCTTCAGCATCTCCCAGAGAGCCCCATCCAGAGTCTCTTTCCCTTTTCTCTTCCCTTTCCCCTTCCAAGTCCTTGGGCATGTTCAGCTGCTGTTCAGAGTGAATAGTGCTTGCACCAAGAACAGGGAAGGGGCAGGAGGCAAGACAGATACTTAAACATCTGTAAGAAGGGATTTCTTGTCTGTCTTCCTCATGGCCACATCCCCAGGGTTGGCTCACAGTTGGTGCTCAATAAGTGATGAATGAATAACTGACCACAGCATCAAAGCTGGAGCAGAAATATTAACTGTGTTTGGTCACAGCTCAGCACTGATTGTGGTGCAGAGAGGGTTGGTAGTTCACTCAGTAGCACAAAGTAGGTAAGTAGAAGAGTCAGAATTTGAACCTAGGTTGGAATCCCTCCAAAGCTTCTGTTTTATTCGCCACACTACCACAGCTCTCTGACATTCATCCAGGAGGTAGGTCACTCACCTAGTAAAGTTTACTGGAAAAATCTGACCTCTGTTTATTAATACTAAAACTGCCTAAGGATTATTATTCAACCTTCAGTGTTCAGTCAAGACCAAGTGTCTACTGAGTGCCAGATCCTATGGCATTGAGCCCTAAAAATTTTGAACCCCTTCCTTTGAATATGTTTACAGCTCGAAGACTCAAGACATTCTGAGTTGCAAAGGACCACTGGGATTGTCCAGCCCAACTTGCTCAGTATATAGATGGGAAAACCTGAGGTCTGCAGAGGAAATATCTTATCCAAATTTATAGGATGAACTGACCCAGAGTACAGGTGTCTTGACTTCTAGCTCTTTTTAATTGCACAAGCAATCTATGAATAATTCCTCTCTTAAAGAACTTAAAATATATCAGAAGGCTAAAATCCTGTTTGCCACCACTGCAGTCTTACGCTTCCTTCTCAGAAGGATTCATCATCTTCAGTTTGGTGTATATCCTTCTATATCTCTTTCTATATGTATATGTCATAAACATATACGTGTACTTGTAGCAAATATGTAGCATATTTGTGGGATTTTAAAAAACATAAATTACATAATTATGTGTTATGCTTTTCATAAATTTTTACAATTTATTTCTTTCCCTCAACAGTACACCTTAGAGATCTTTCCTTACCAGTATGCATAAGTCCATCTCATTCTTTATAATTCCTGCACAAGCTGCCATGCTTTATTTAACTATAGTGTCCTTATTTCAATTTTAGGTGCTTTCCAGATATTTGCTATTAATTTGTCAAGTTTTGAAAAATGCACATCCTTACAAACATGGGTAAATGATTCTCTGGATCGAAGGGCATTTGCATTTTAACTCTAATAGATGTGAGTGTCCTTTCTGCTAGGAGACTGTATCATAGTAGAGAACAGGACTCCTATTTATATCTGCTCCCATATTACCTGGTGCGTGGGAAGACCCAATAAATGAGCCTCTTGGATATATCCCATTTGACTGAGAAAGAAGGTCACTCTAAAAACAGAAGAGAGGGAGAAAACAGTCTTCTGCCAACAAAATAAAAGCATTCCCCACATTATTTATAAGGGGATGTCAACTCAAGAGAAATACACCTAAAGCGTTATGATTTACAGCCCAGGAATCGCGCTGCTGCCACTGATAAATGCAAGCGCTTCTGGAGACGAAGACACTAAATTACCTTTGTGGCCACAGAGAGGGGGTTTATGGGCTGGGTGGTAGCAGTCACACTTTGTTCAGGAGTTTCTCTTAACATCTGGCCGCAAGTGGTGCCTGGTCTGTCCAGGGGCTGGCATGCTCATGTTAGTCCCTGCTGTGTCCCCGGCCTCTCCTTCTCGCCCTCCTTCCACTACTCTGTGGACGAGAGTGCGAGGGCAGTGAGGCTCTCCCAACTTCTTCTTACCCTTACAACACATTGGGCTTCCCGAGCAGGGTCTAAGCCCCATTTCTTTCTAGATCCTCACCCCAAGCCCAGTAAAACCCCAGCCATGGTCACTCACCCTGTTCTGCAAGGTCCACATGCTGACAGGCGTGATGACCTAGCTAGCTGTAGAGACTGCCAATGTCTTGTCATTGGGCAGTTGCTGTTCTCATTTCCTGGGCAATTATTCCAAATCATCCCGACTTCCCTGTGATCTCTCTCCATCACTCTCAGGAGGCACCTCCTCTCCTGTTTCATTCAAAGTAAAATAATAGTGGCTTTAACTTCTGCTGTGATGTGTATGCATTCATCTCTATCTGCCCCCGTCTTCCCTCTGGTCTCAGAAGATGAGGTCTAATCCTGTCCTGTCTGAAGCTAATGGAGATCCAGGTCTTCTTCCTCCTAAAACACTGTGATTCATCTGGTGTCACCTCTGTCTCCTGTGTCCTCAACTTTCCTTGTTTTACTTCTTCCCCCAGAGGTTATAAACACCTGAGGTCCTCCCCATCCTAACCATGTCCTTGTCCCTCACCCTGCTGTCCTATTGAGTTATTTTGATTCGAGCTTCTCAGACATGTTGTTAACAGGTACTATCTTCACTTACTCCACATTTATGCCTCAATTTACTGCAGCCCAGAGACTGCCCCGCCACTCCACTGAAACCTTCCTCACTGTGTCGGCAGCTTCCAAAGACACAAATCAGGGGACATTCTCTAGTTTTTATATTTTCCTGGACTTTTCCCCACTGTTGAACATTTCTTGGAACTCTATCTGCTTGACCTTGACAAGATTTCTGTTCCTTGGTGCTCCTCAAACGTCTCTTCCCTGGTCTTTGCCTGGACTTTATCTCCAAATGCCAGGGTTCACAGGTTACTGCCCTCACCTGGCTGTTTCTCTCTCCACCTGATAGCAGGCAATTCTCCTTTTGTGATTTTGGCTCTGCAGCTGTCAGCAGGTGACCCCCAAATACAGACGAACAGCCTTTATATTCTCCCAAGTTTTAAATTTATGTATCTTACCTTATTGTCTACGTGGATCACCAACCAGGTATCTCCCTGATGTTTTAACTCAGCATGTCCAAGAGGAAACTCATCCCGCCCCACCAGCCCTGTGTTATCAGGATCATTGAGTGGTTCTGTCATTCATAAAGCACCCCATGCTGGAGCCCTTATTATTTTGGGTTATCATTCCCCTCTCTCATCCCCATATTCAACGAATCCCTAAGTCTTGTATTCTACCCCCCACCCAAACAAGTACTCTTTTTGCTTCTCTCCATCCCCCACTGCCAACACTTTTAAGTCAAGCTACCAAAATTTTGCTCCTAGACTCTGGCAAAGACCTTTCAAAACCACCCTCCTTTAGTCCATCCTCTATAGTTTAGCCAGTATGATTCCTCTAAAAGGAAAATCTGGTTTCAGTGGCTCCTCATTGCCTACAGTAGGGGTCAGCAGACTCCTGTCCACAGGCCAAATCTGGCCCTTGCCCTGTTTTGGTAAATAAAGTTTTATTGGATCACAGCCATGCTTATGGTTTTTTGAAAAGACATATTGACTATGGCTGTGTTTTCACTGCAGTGGCAGAATTGATTAGTTGCAGCAGAGATCATATAATCCACAAAGCCAAAAATATTTGCCATCTGGCCCTTTACAGAAGATCTTTGCTGACCTCTGCCTTACAAGGTAGGAGTCAAATGCCTTAGCCTGGCTTACATGGGCCTTCATGATATAGGTCTTGCCTACTTTGCTGGTCTTATTTCCCTCCTTTTCATCACAATTTGTACCCCAAATGGTTTGTAGCGCTTCTGCATGTACTATGCTAGTTCGTAACTCCAGTCCTTTGTCTGTGATATTCCCTCTGACTGGAACACCCTTCCCATGTTTCTTGTCTCCTCTTAATCATCCTTCAAGACTCAGCTCATGCATTGCCTGCCACAAGGGCCTCCCCGATCTCCTGGTGGGTCAGGTGCCCCTCCTCTACTGTTATCTCACAGAACTCAAACCTCCTTCTCCCATGGCATCGTCCATATTATGTAGATATAATCTTGGCAAGGTGTCTGTCCCCTTCATTAGGCTGTGAGCTTCTTAAGGACATAACCCTTGTCTTTGTCCTTCTTGGACCTCAGCACCTAGTACAGTGCCTGTCACATAGTGGGTACTCAATAAATACTCATTGAACAGGTGAGTGCCCAGTGGATTGAAGTCAGATGGCTTCTCATCAGGGCAGTGAAACAGACAATATCAAGAACCCCTGATAGATTTGCCAAACACATTAACTGTCTCCTGTCACAGAACAAATTATTGGAAACATGAAGCAGAATTGATGAATTATAATGAGAACAGAAGGTCTGGGGTTCAGGCCCTCGGAGTGCAGGTTGAGGGCAGAAGCATGTGGTGGGTGGTGGGCTCAGAGAGTTCAACAGGGCCTGACCAGTGGGCCTGAATAACACTTCAAGAAAGTAAAGGGTAGATCTGTTTTCTAATACAACCTCTCCTTTACGAGTTCCTGACTATGAGCAAGTTACAGTCTCCGAGTCTCAGCCCCTCCACCATTAAATAGGCTTTAATCATGTTCCCTTTGCAGAGCTGAAGAATTAACAACTGAAGCAAATTAGCACTCTAGAGTACCCAGTGGAAGGCCTGCCACCACGTTGGTGTTTAATAAGCAGAAACTCCCTTCCATGCTCTGTCCTTCATCCCAGAACAGGCCAGGTGACGCTGCTGTGCAGAGGCATGGATGCTGACAGGCAGGACGAGGGAAAACTATGACTGGGTGCTCCACATGCCAGAGATTGCAGTAGTGGGCTAAACTCACAGCAGAAAACCATGAGCACAACAGAAAACCTCTTGACAATGAAAGTGGAGTTTCGGTGAGCTCAGTTTTAAGTATGTTAAATTTCGTGTGTTTAGGGACATCCAAAGAGAATTGTCCAGAAGCTTTTTAAACTCAGACCTGGAGCCCTAAGGAGGTACCGAGAAACCTCTGCATAATGTTAGGATTCTTATGAGTGTAGGTGACGTAAAACACATCAACCTGGCTAGAGTAAGAAGGAGCATTGATTGTTTCCTGTAGCTGGGAAACCAAAAAGGAAAATCTAGCTTCAGGCATTGCTAGATCCAGGAATTCAAAAATGAACATGCGGATTTTGTTCCTCATCAGCCTCTCTGCTCTGCTGTCTTCTATATTGGTTTCTTTCTGGGGCAACAAGATGGCGGCCAACAGCTCCAAATTCATGCCTGCACCATTCTGAGTCCAGTAGTAAAGAGAGCTTCTCTCTTCTTCACAGTTTCACAAAAAATGCAAGCCTGAGTGAGCCTGAACCAGTCATAATGGACAAGGGGACTGAAGGAGCCTCTTACCTTTGACCTAAGTCAGTCTTTCACCTGGCCCTTGGAAATTCCCACCAAACCATGAGAACATTAAGGGAGGAGGGGTTCCCCAAAGGACAATGAAGGGCCAATGAAGGGCCTTACCTGAAGCAGGAGAATGAAACTTGGTAGATGAAAACTATAAGCATAGAAAATGTTTTCCACCAAGGGGGAGGCTGAACTACAGGAACGGGCAAGACTATGAAGACAAAAAATGGTAGGGAGGAAGGAAACGTATTCGAGTGTTTGGGGTCCCCATTCAGTAACCTTGGGAAATCCAACTAAAATGGTGTATCCTGATCAGAGACTTTATTTATCCCTAAATTTCAGTGGCCAATCCATCACCACATAATTAGTAATGCTGTGCTTTGAATTTATTACCAACCCTGGCTTTCTACTGTTGCTATTGGACTTGTACCATATTGCAATGTGAGCATGGAGATTATTGTATAAATTATTCTCACTCACATAATCATCGTGATTTTAATTACTGTGTAATCTTTGCTAATTACTGTTGTATGTATCATTTGCTTTGGTGCCGATTTAACACAACTGCTTTTCGTTTGGCTAAAAGATGGCATTACAACTTTTCCTTTTTGCAGGGGAAAATTTGCTTTCTGTAAACATTTGCAGCCCCAAACTTTTGGCTTGCAGTTCTTGGTTTAAAAAGAAAAATGCAGACCCTACCACCACCCCTCTTTGTTTTTATTTGGGATAAGACTGGTTTGAATAAGTAAAAAGGTCTAAATTACACTGTATTGTCTTTAAAAAAAAAAAGTTGTGTTACTTTCAAAGAAGGGCAATTACTCTACTACAGACAGGAAGCCAAAGATGGGTCATGTGAGGGCTGCTTAAATGAGTAGATAAGACTCGTTTGTAATTAGTTCATTAATTATAGATATGTGAATAAATGGTACTTAGCTTTAAAAACAGCTTGTTCCCAAAGTGGGTTAAGCATCTGATGCTAATCTTATTTCAATAATACATTTATTTACTGGTCTCTGCATTCTTAGAACTGGAGCTCAGGATAATTTTAATCCATCCTGGAAACACTTAATGAATGGGCCTCTCATGAATATGGTTTTATGTCTTACTAGGACATAAGGAGTATTTTCAGTTTTATAAGTATTAGGAAGATTAGTGGAAAAGATGTTGAAACTGAATGCACAGAAATATTCAATGCAAACACATTAACCATGGACCAAAGGCCTGAGCAAGTGAAACCAGGTGAAGTCTGAATGTAGGCACCGGATTTATCCGTAGGACCCAAATCCTAGACAAGTATTTAATAGGAAGGAAGCCTGTTTCCTGTCTGGAACTCCAGGTCTTGGATGGTAGGTCTGTGGACCTTTTAGAAAATTTGAGACTCACCTAAGCTGCAAGTTTGTAGAAAACTATTTGGATACATCATTGATGGTTCAGAACACTCTTTTAAAATCTGTGATTCTCTGATTAAGCTAAGGTTTTGTTACACAAATTTACCATTGAAATATATATACAGAAAAGTGGGTCTTGAGGAAATTTTCAAAAAATTGGTCATGCCTAGTTCATTTGTAATTACTAACAAAATCCAGACTGGACTATTACAGTGCCCCTACAACTTCCTTGTGCCCATTCAAGCCATCACCTCCTCCTTCCTCAAAGATACCCACCATCCTGACTTCTAACACTGTATATTAGATATGCCCCTTTTTGAACTGTGTAAATGGAAGCATCCAATATGTCCTCTTTTGTGTCTGGCCTCTTTCTTTCAATATTATGTTTTCAAGATGCATCCACACTGTTGCATGTAGCAGTAATTCATTTATTTTCATTGCTCTATAGTCTATAACAGTGGCTCTCAACTGGAGGCACTTCTGCACCAGTACCCACCTCAACAGGGGACAACTGACAATGTCTGGAGACATTTTTGACTGTCTCATGCTACTGGCATCTAATGGGTAGAGTGCAGCGATGTTGCCAAATATCTTACAATGCACAGGACAGGCCACATAGAATTATCGGGTCCAAAATGGCAATTATACCACTACTGAGAAACCATAGTCAATAATATGCCATTGTGTGAACATAGAGTAATAATTAATTCTATTATTAATAGACAATTAAGTTGTTTATGGTTTCCCATGATTATGAGTAGTATTACTGTGAACAATCTTATACACATCTTTTGTTGCATGAATATACAGATTTCTGTTGGGCGTATACTCAGCAGTAGAATTGCTAGGTGTTTTTTCAGCTTTGGTAAATACTGTCAAAACAGTCATTCCAATTTATGTACCCATCATCAGTGAATGAATGTTCTGGTTGCTCTAAATCCTTGCCAACGCCTGGTTTTGTTACTAAAAAAATTAGCTATTCTAATAGGTATTAGTAGTTTCAAATTTTGGTCTTCACTCACATATTCCTGGTAAATAAACCTTTTTATATGCTTATATCTTCATTCAAATATCCTCTTTAATGAAGTGTCTGAGAAAGTCTTTTGTCCATTATTTTTATTCTTCTTTGGTTATCTGTCTCTTTTGTATTGATCTGTAGTTCTTTATGTATTCTAAATGCATGCCCTTTATAAGGTATGTGGGTTTTCTTCCACTCAGTCACTTGCCTTTTTCACTCTCTTAATGGTTTATTTTTATAAGCAAAGTTCTTAATTTTGATGTAACCCAGTTTATAATGTTTTCCTTTATGGTTGGTACTCTTTATATATTGTTGAAAAATTATTTGCCTACTTTGAAATCATGCAATATTTTCTTATTTTTTGTAGATGTATTGATTTACCTTTTATATCTCGATATACAATGCATCATGAATTGATATTATTTGTGGTGTGAGGTAGGGCTCACTCTTTTCCATATAGATATCCAGTTGGTCTAGCACATATGTTTTAGAGAAATGATATTGTCCACATTACACAACAGTATGAATTTGTCATAAATCAAGTGAACTTATGTACATACGTCTGTCTCCAGACCCTATTCTAGTTCACTTTTCTATGTGTCCATCCTTGAACCAATATAGCATCTGGAAGTATAAGTTCTCCATCTTAATTCTTCTTTCAGGTCAGCAAATGACTCTCAGGGAAATGCCACATCATACTGTGTTCACCTTCAGTGTATTTCCCTCTTTCCAGGATTTGGCCTTTTGAGTCCTGACTGCTTTGATGGCTTTCCACTGTCCTTAAATTTGAATTCTACTTTTCTGGCTTTCCAGGTAGCTCTGATGCAAGCTACTATATCTGGAAGCTGAGAGCTGAGCTAGGCTTTTATTCTTTTATGTAAATAAACATGTTGTTTTTCTAATGTACACTTCCACCAACAGTGTATAAGCATTCCTTTTTCTCTGCAACCTTGCCTGCACCTGCCATTTTTTTGACTTTTTAATAATAGCCATTCTAACTGGTGTGAGTTGGTGTCTCATTGTGGTTTTGCTTTGCATTTCTAATAATCAGCAATGTTGAACTTCTTTACATATGCTTGTTGGTCACATGTATCCCTTCTTTTTAAAAGTGTCTGTTCATGTCCTTTCCTCACTTTTTAATGTTTTTTTTTTTTTCTTGTACATTTGTTTAAGTTCCTTATGGATGCTGGATATTAGACCTTTGTCACATGCATAGTTTACAAATATTTTCTCCCATTCTGTAGGTTGTCTGTTCACCTTATTGATAGTCTCTTTTGCTGTATAGAAGCTCTTTAGTTTAATTTGATCCCACTTGTCAATTTTTGCTTTGGTTGCAATTGCCTTTGTCATCTTCATCATGAAATCTTTGCCCGTTCCTATGTCCAGAATGGTATTGCCCAGGTTGTCTTCCAGAGTTTTTATAGTTTTGGCTTTTACATTTAAGTATTTAATCCATCTTGACCACTGTGGAAAACAGCATGATGAGTGCTTAGAGACCAAAAGCAGAAATACCATTTGACCCAGCAGTCCCATTACTGGGTATACATCCAAAGGAATATAAATTGTTTTACCATAAAGACACATGCATATGTATGCTCATCACAGCACCATTCACAATAGCAAAGACATGGAATAAACTTAAATGCCCATCAGTGGTAGACTGGATAAAGAAAATGTGGTACATATATGCTATGGAATACTATGCAGCCATAAAAAAGAATGAGATCATGTCCTTTGCAGGGACATGAATGGAGCTGGAGGCCATTATCTTTAGCAAACTAATACAGGAACAGAAAACCAAATACCACATAATCTCACTTATAAGTGGGAGCTAAATTATGAAAGTACATGGACACATAGAGGGGAACAACACACACTGGGGCCTATCAGAGGGTGGAGGGTGGGAAGAGGAAGAGAATCAGAAAAAAATAACTAGTCGGTACTAGACTTAATTCCTGGGTGACAAAATAATCTGTTCAACAAACCCCTGTGACACAAGTTTACCTGTAGAACAAACCTGCACATGTACCCCTGAACTTAAAATAAAAGTTTTTTTTTCTTACTTTCTATGCCTAGGGAAACATGAAGTTTCACTCATAGTTTCTTCCAGTCCTAACTAAGTTACCTGAAGACAAGCACTGTTCATCTCTGTGTTGACAGCATCTGTCATCACGACACTCAATAAATAATTCAGGATGGAAGCAAGGAAATATTAATGGATGCATAATTTCCATTCACTTAAAGCTGCATCTTCATGGGGAACTGGGTGCTTTTATGAATTAGTCTGAGATTTTCTATGGCTATTGCCATTTCACCATACTCTGGTGAGGCAATGTCTCTGCATGGAAAGTGAAGGGATGCATTAAATTCGCTTAAATATGTTGAATCCAAATTGAATCTACGAGCCCAAGTAGATTTTAATTACTCTGCAAATCTAGAATTACGTTCTTCAAAACATTGTGAAAATTGTAGCAGAAGGTAAAAGACTCGAGTTGTAGAGCCAGTACTTGCACCATCTCATCAGAGTGTGACTTGGGAATTCTATTCCCTTCTCTGTTTTTCTAGGTGTAGAGTGAGGGGTTCAAACCAGATGAGGCCGCAGCTCCCTCTCGATTTGTTATTCTAGAAATTGATCACATCCTGTAGAAATGAAACAAGGCTCTTGGCTTAGTGTTAGAAATATGGAGAACTCACTTTAGATTGTGTACTGGAAGTGGATTTTCAATCTTGTTTTTCAGCCAGGAGAAGTGGATGTGACTGACTGGTGAGTGGGAGAATACTGGGTTCTGCATTATTCAGCCCTTTGCACATTCTTTCCACAGTTCCACAATCCCCCATCTTTGTACTCCTCCATTCCTTCATTCTTTCCATTCTACAAGCTTTCTTTGAGGCATTCCTGATGTTGGGGATTCATAGAAGAAAGATGTGGTCTCCTCCAGAAGCTAACAGTCTTGCTGGGAGATACAAATAAGTAAATAGACAACAACAGTACAGAGGGGGACACAGGAGGCTGTGGGAGCCAGGAGAGGCCCCAATCCAGGCCAGAGGGTGGAAAGACTTCCTGGGGAAAGCTGCAGTTGGGCTGAATATGAAAGGATGAGTGAAAATGTTTATCTGGTTTTTCTTGAAATATAGATTAATGGTTTATCAGAATCACTTGCAGAGTGTCAGTTCCTTCCTCTCTGACTCCCTCCTAATT
>NW_012114477.1:3733106-3780344 GCF_000951035.1 Colobus angolensis palliatus | reverse complement strand
TTCCAAGGGTGACTTGAATGGGCAACTCTATGCAAAAATCACTGACCTTAGTCCCTGGTATCCAGTAAGAATGTGTGGGTGAAGTCAAGCCAAATTCTGCTGAGCCACAGAAGGCATGGAGGCAGGTGTCCACTCAGGGCAGCTCGATGGATTGGTTTGTAAAATTGTCAAAGACTCAGCACTGACCTTAAGCATCAGAGAGAACAGCAAGCAAGCCTTGAGAGCGACCTTGTCTCATAAAAACTGCCATATTGTAAGGAATGTAGGATATTCACCGTGTCTGTTTCCTGACTCTTCCCCATGCCAGGAGTGGCCAGGCATGGGGACAGATTACTGCTAATGTCACCTCCCCTTCACTTCCCTGCTTCCTTGGCTATCCTTCCCCCAACCCCCAGCACCCTCCTTACTTTGAACTTCCCTCTCAGCTAGTGGTGAGGGAGCTTCCTAAGCCTCATTTTCCTTGGCCTGTGAAATTTAGATATCAGCCCTTGCTTGTCAAGGGTTTTGCAGATTGAATAAGCTAAGAATCGATAGGAGGAATCTTCTGCTCTTGCTTGGAGTGTCTTTCTCGAGCCATCGTTAACACTGAAATCCTACCCTTCTTCCAAAGCCTGACTCAACCCACCTCCTCAAGAACGCATGGCCGGGCGTGGTTGCTCACGCCCATAATCCCAGCACTTTGGGAGGCTGAGGTGAGCAGATCACTTGGGGTCAGGAGTTGGAGACCAGCCTGGCCAACATGGCGAAACCCTGTCTCTACTAAAAATACAAAAATTCGCTGACTGTGGTGGTGGTGGGTGCCTGTAATCCCAGCTACTTGGGAGGCTGAGGCAGGAGAATTGCTTGAACTTGGGAGGCGGAGGTTGCAGTGAGCCGAGATCACGCCATTGCACTCCAGCCTGGGCGACAAGAATGAAACTCCATCTCAAAACAAAGAAAGGAAGGCTGTGCACCCAGGCACCGGTACTGAGTGCTCTCTCTTTTGCCAACCTCTTGGTGCATTTATAGTCTGTGCTTCACGGTTTCTCTGGAATTTCTTGCATTGCTGACCCTTCTGCATGTTTTTTCCAGACTCAACACCTACACTGCTCTCCCCAGGACGGGAGGGCAGCCCGTCTTCTGCTGCTATGTGCTCAGAACATTATAGGTAGACAGACAGACCAGGGTGGGAGTCTCAGCTCTGCTCCTTCTCAACAAGCCCATTTGCCTCTCTTCGCCTCAGCTTCCTCATTTATAAAATGGGACGATAAAGGGCAGTAGAGTAAAGCAGTTGGGAGCCATGGGCCTGGGGTAGGACTCCTTGGTTTACATCCATGTTCTCCCACTTATGACATGACAAATTACTGATTCTTTCTGAGCCTCAGTTCTGACAGGGGAGGATTGCAATATCTGCTTTAGAGGACTGTTGTGAGCATAAACTTGAGTAATGTCTATAAAGCCTAAAGGCATAATACATGACAACTCTAATGATGTGGTATTTACCTGTGTGCCACAGTGGCTTAATAAGTGCCTCCCATTCCCTGCATAATGCATAGTCCTGGGTGCCATGTCAACTTTTATTATAGACTCTCTGTTGTTATTTTGGACTCAGTTACCAAATCTTCAGGCCATCTTCAAAGAGCATCTGGTTTCCCATCTCAGGCCTCACCAGTATTAAAGAACATCAATATGTTTTTAATTTCCTCTTTAATTTCAGGGAATGGATGAAGAATGGGGGCTGACAGCGTGCTTTGGGGGATGATTCACGGTGTCATTAAATCTGTATTGAGTTTCCTGTAGCTACAATTGGCCCAGGCTCTGACCACACTCAGACCTGGGAATTATGTTTTGTTTGTTTGCTTGTTTTGCTGTGTGATTAAATCTAATGACAGTAAATCCAGCATCTCCTTGACTTGGACTTTCTTGGTTCATTACATTGCAGTGGATTTTGAAAAATATGTACGTGTAGATGTAAATTCAACTGGCTGAGGTTTCCCGTCAGCCTTCTGCCCGGTGGGTGTGTGATGCAGTGGAAGAAGAATGGGATTCAGAGCTGGCCCACCAGCATTCAAATGCAGGCCCTGCCACTTAGCAGTATGGCCTTGAGCAAATGGTTTCTCACCACTGAGCCTCAGTTTCCTCATCTGCAAGGTGGGGTGATGCCTCTGATGTTGATGGGGTGATGCTTCTTAGCTTGATGAGATACTGCCTACGATACATGCAGATATAGGTGCCGCCTTCTTTGTTCTTCACCAATTTTCATGGAGCATCTGCTTCTGTGGTCAACACTAGAGATAAAACGATGGGACCCCATTCATAAGGTAATCTGAAAGGGGAAGGGGTATGGTCCAAGCGGGAGACACTGTCTCAGACACTAGCTCGTTCTGAGGCTGAACCAACCACTTCAGTCTCCACTTCCCTTCTCCGTGCAGTTCACAGTAGGCTTATACATGGGAATTGTTTACTCTTGAACATCTGCCCTCAATCTGTGGTCTTCTCTAGCACTGATGAAAGCGGTCATTAAAGAAAAGCAATCAGACAAGTGTTAAGATTTTAAAATGTATGTTAAACTGTTATATCAAAGGATTAACTTTGAGATAAATAAGTAATGCATGAAAGTTTAACTGTAGTGTCTTTTGCCTCAATGGCAGTACTGGGAGTAATGGGAGTAGAAATGGCTTCCACTCTTAAATGCTGAATATGCATATGACACACATCGTCTCTCATTTCTAATAAGACCCTGGGTCCTAGGGCAGTGTCATTCCCAATCTTATACCTGTACAAGTTCAGGCTTCAAACGATACCTGGGGGCCTGGGCGCCATGGCTCACGCCTGTAATCCCCACACTTTGGGAGGCTGAGGTGGGTGGATCACTTGAGGTCAGGAGTTTGAGACCATCCTGACCAACATGGTGAAACCCTGTCGCTACTAAAAATGTAAAACTTTGCCTGGTGTGGTGGTGTGCACCTGTAATCCCAGCTACTTGGGAGGCTGAGGCAGGAGAATCACCTGAACCCTGGAGGCAGAGTTTGCAGTGAGCCATGATCATGCCACTGCACTACAGCCTGGGCAACAGAGCAAGACTCCATCACAAACAAAACAAAACAACAAAAACAAACAAACAAACAACAAACCTGACTTGGAATAGACAGAGCTGGGATTTGAACTCAGGTCTCTCTGCGTCTGAAGCTTTTTTTTTTTCTTCCTGTCTTGTAGGTTAGAAAGAGTGGAAATTTCAGTATTTCTGAGTTTTCATGTCCTAGTTTACCTAATAAACTTATATAACTTGAAGCAACCCATACTTACAGCATTTTCATATAAATACCCTTATTCATCAGTTCATTTAATCAGTCCAATATTTATTGGAACCTACTATGTGGCAAGCACTAGAGCTTGATTCATAACTTGAACATTTTATTGAGCACCTACTATGTGCCTGAGGACTGGCAATTCACTCATGCATCCAACACATGTTTATGGAGCACCTACAATGTGTTAGGGCCCTGGTGCTTCCCTCACTCATTCAACACAAATTGATTGAGCACCTACTGTGTGCTAAGACATTGTTCTATAGACACTGGTAGCAGCGAATATAATGCATAAAAATCCTGCCCTCATGGAGTTCTGATCTCCATAGCATTGCAAGGCCAATCTGGTTTCCCTCATTTTTCAGCTAAGGAAGCTGAGGGTTAGAGAAGTTAGGCAGTGGTCACTAGGTCACGTGGCTAGTGAGTGGTAAAACAAGACTTGGTTGCCAGCTGTGTGTGCTTGCAGAGGTTACTCAGCCTCTCTGTGCCTGGAGATCATAATCCCTATCTCTCAGGGTTGCTATGAGGGCAGGAACCATCCGTTTGCTCTCTCCTATATTCCTGGTATCCAGCACAGCACCTGGCACAAGTAGGTATCTAGTCAGGGGTAGCTGTTGTGACCAATGACTATCTCATCCACTGAGTTATAGAACCAGCCCAGCATCTCTGTGGCTGGATGCTCAAGGACTATCCTCTGGCTCTTTCCCGTAGCAGGTATACCAGAAGGAAATTCCTTTTTGGACAGACTGCAGGGCAGGCAGCAGAAGTCTGCAAGGCTTTTCTGGAGTCTCTTCTTGAAGAGTAACAGTACTCATGCCTATCCTGTCTCTCAGTGACTCTGAGAGCCTTCTATACATCATCCCCCTCCCTGGCCCAGGCTCTGGGAAGCAGACACGGTAACATCTTGATTATCCGACATCCCTCCGTCATGATGATGATGGGGAGTTCCATCTGAGCCACACCGAGCTGGTCCTGTGAAGACAGCTACAAAGAAAAAAATGACTCTTACTGGTCCCCAGATGAAGTCAGATAGGATGTGTTTGAAGTGTCCAGTGCTAGGACAGGAGCGGGGATGATCATGCAGCCTTACTCAGCAGAACTTGGGATCCTTATCCCAAAGCCTACAAAAGGACATCTGAATTCAGGTTAAATTCTTCAGTCTCTATACAGAAAGGAGTGGATGCAAGGAACTTTATACCTTGAGAAGTGGTGCAGACAGGAAATGGAAAAAGCACTTGCAGAGATGTAGGTGGATTTCTGCATGGGAAAGCCAGGAAGAAGCACTTGGCCGTGGGTAGCTTCTTTCTTTCTTTCCTTCTTGCCCTCTCTTCCCCCTCTCTCCTCACTTGACCCCCACTTCTTCTCCTCTCCAGCCCCCACCACCAGGAGTCTACACTGCATAGCTTGTATTCCTGTTTTAAGCTCACCAGCTGAGGTTTCAAAGGCACCAGACCATTCCAGAAAGGTGGGACTCAGCTCATTCCAATCTCAAGACATCAGACCCCGTGACAGCCAAGCTGGGCCTGAGTGGCTGTGCTGGAACATCTTGGCTTCCATGCCTTGTAGAAGGCATTGCTCCTCAAGGGGCCCAGGGAAGGCGAGTGAATCTTCCCCTGTGCCAGCATAGCTGGGAACCTTCCTGGCTTGGGCCTAGCACACCTATGGCCTCTGTACCTGATCACCAGCACTCAGACTGTGACCTCCAGATCCCCATTTCTGGGCAGCCGGTTACTTCACCATGGACCCCAGCCTATCTTGCCTTTTTGTCAAAGCTGAAGATGGCAGATCCTTAGTTGCCAGCCAGAAAGGCCTCTGCAATGTTCCTTTCTCCCCTTCTTGCCTTTGCCTAAGTCTCCTTCCTTCTTCTCCATCACCACCGCCCTTCTGGGTCTCCATCTCATTTCAACTTCTTTCCTGTTTAAACTGCCTCCTCTTCTTTCATGCTCTGACCCTGCTTCTCTTCTTCCTACATTTCTTTGCCCTCCCTTCACTTTTCTCACCCTGACTATCTCTTTTTTCTCATCTACCTTGATTGAATTTGACAGCATTTGCTGAACATCTACTAAATGCTGGGCTCGGTGCCAACTCTGGAGGTGCAGAAATGAGAGTCAGCAAGACCCTGTCAGTTCAGACTTGTGGTCTGTGATTCTCCTTCCACCTACTTTTATGCCTTTTTTCCCCCCTATGTTTTTGGCTCCCCCTCTTCCCTCCTCCTCCTCCTCTTCCTCCTCTTGGGACTTCTTCACCCTCCATTTTCGTGCCCTGCCCTGGCGTCTGCAGCCAGCAGTGGCAGTGGAAGCTAGGGTGAGCAGGATGGCAGAGTCCCGGGAGATTCGGTGACAGGAGCCCTCAATGTTGCCCTCCTCACGTGGCAGGCAATGGATGAGACAGAGCATCCAAGACACTCATTCATCACACCCGCCTCCTTTCAGGGCCAGGACAGGATGGAAATGACTTTTGTCAGTTCTGCGGCAGCCCACTGCCCCTGGCAACTCCAAGCTGTTTATTAATAAAAAGTAGGGAATAAAAAAAAAATACAGGCGTGTGAATGCCGTCCTGCCATGTATTCGGGGAGTGATTCCAAAGCAATGAAGTTGACAAATGCACCTTCGGGGAATCACAAAGGAGCCCTCTATCTCCTCTTCCAGCCCGTGTCCAGCTGTGATGGGAACAGGCAAGAAATAGGAAAGGAGGGAGCTGCTCTGGGCAAACGTGTGGCCTTTGTTTTAGCACATGGGAACCAACCTTTCTTCTTATGGTGAGCTGAAGGTCACCTGCCCATTCATTCACCTGTGCATCCCTCTTTGAACTTCAGTTGAGGCTTTTATTGCGTCCAGTGTGGGGTTGGGTTCTGGAGATCCAGAAGTTAAATAGTAGTAATAATGATTGCCTTTAGTTATTAATGATTAATAGCCATGTATTATTGGTTATAAATTATTCATCATAACCACTAACCATTATTTGGGTGATCAGGTGCCAGAGACAGTATCAAGGGCATTTCTTTCACTGTCCCAGCTGCCCCAGGAGGAAGGCACCATGACTAGAGTTCGGGGAGTGAAAGGAGTTCTCCAGCTAAAACCGCTCATGCAAAACCCAGAAGCAGGGAGGGCTTGGCCTGTCCCAGGAGACCAGCGTCCTGGAGCAGGGTGAGCAAGAGGGCAGGAATAACAAGCCTGATCACACAGGAGAAGGGCTGAGGGTGATGGTCAGAGAGAGAGAGGAGGTAACTCCTCCACGTTGCCACCTTGACACCCAGATCTTACCATTGCCAGACCACTACTGAGATTCTCTTCCACCCATCTGACATGGGGAATAAGGAGAGGCAGATGATCACAGCCAGCTCTATGCCTTGTCCTCATGAAGCCCTTTAGCTGGGCCCATCGTTGCCATGGCGATCTCACACAGGCCCCCAGCCTGGGGAGCTCCTGCCAGACCTAGAGGAGATAGGTTTATGGGATCACTGAAGCTCTGTCCTCAGGGGCGCTCAGGAAGGCAGGGTCTAGGTGCCTGTCTCAGTCTCTTCTGGCTGCTATAACAAAAACACCATAGACTGGGTGGCTTATAAACAACAGAAATGTATTTCTTATAGTTCTAGAGGCTGGGAAATCTAAGGTCAAGGTGCTGGCAGTTACATTTGTTGTCTGATTCATAGATGGCCATCTCACTGTGTCCTCACACAGTGGAAGGGGTGAGGGAGCCCTCTGGGGCCTCTTTTATAAGGGCACTAATCTCATTCACAAGGGCTCCACCCTGGTGACCTAATCACCTCCCAAAAGCCCCACCTCCTAATATCATCACATTGAGGATTAGGTGTCAACATACTAATTTTTGGGGGAGGCAAACATTGAGTCTATTTCAGCCCCCACCTATTTCCCTGAGAAAGACGCTGCTCTCCTGCCCCAACCATTCCCTCCCTGCCTTCCATGGCATCACCTCAAGGGACCTTGGCTTGGCTTCCTTCCCAGATTCAAAAGCCCATTGGGTCATTGTGGTCAGTTCTTTTTCTCCTAAACTGTCCTGTGTGATCAGGAGTGGAAATGGTGTTATGCAGCTGGGTAAGCAAGAAGTCTTCACCAAAGTCTTATAGCAGAATCTCAGTCACGCTTTGTACATAGGGGTCCGAATCCTGCAGTCATCCCGACTGTTACAGTTCCAGCAGCAATGCACTCAGAGGCAGGGACCCCATGACTGGAAACCCGTGTATGCATTGCCTTCAGCGCCTCTTCAGGCCTGCGCCCACAGTGGCTTTATCTGCAATGCCAAAACTCTGACATTTTAAAAAAAGTAAATTGTGACTTTGCTGGTGGGAGTGAAGGGGGTCGTTTCTCTTAGAGGACAGATAGATTTTATTTATTAAAGGAAAGGTTGGTGGACTCCAGTCTCTCTCCTTTGAATGATGCCATTTATTTTACAGTCTCTAATTTGGTCCCACTGTGAGGCTTCTACTTTTCAGAGGCAAAGTGTTTCTGGCGCTGCTGCTACAAACTCCCTCTGCATAAAAGCCATGTCTGGTGTAGTCCCAGAATAGAAACCGTCTGTCCTCTTGTGTATAGTCTTGGTTTTAAGTTGATTTCATGTGAGTCTTTCCCTTCTGGGGGAACAAGATTTTGCCTACACCCTCACCCCATGAAACAATCAGGGATGTCATGGGGCACCCCGTGGAGAGACATATTTGGGTCTTGACTCTCAGAAGCCCCACTTAATGGGACTGTCCTCTGGGCTTGGCCCCAAATAAACAAACAACCCACTGTATGTCCCCTTCCGGTCTCGAAGAAGCAAACTACTTACCTCACAGTAAGCCCTGGGATGGTAGGTCCTATCATGTCAGATATGATGCCTCATAAATCTAATTCATCCGTCCTAGCTGCAGTTTTAATCTACTCAAATGTACTTAGCTGGGTTTAATTATAGACAGAAATTGCATTCAGAAAGCAACAAGAAATCATTTACATGGCTTGAATTTGCACATTAAATCATATGGTTCATTTGAGAGTGCGATAGGGATGGTATTTCCAAAGAAAAATAATATTAGTGCCCGTGCTTAGGGTCTCTCACACCGATTGCACAAATTGTATGAATTGCACAATTTCTACAGACTGCATTTTTCTTCTTGGCACAGGATAAATGAGGAGGCTGGGGACGCTGAGAGGACCCAATCGGCACTGAGCAGAGCCTGGTCCGCAGATGTCCGCAGCAAGACCTCGGGAGACAAGCCTGTTTCTCCCCACTTCGTCCGCCGGCAAAAGTACTGTCATTTTGGGGATGGCGAAGGGCTTGCCGTCCAGAGAAAGTCCACAGAGAGATTAGAAGCTGCGTCCTCTCCCCTGGCTTCTCGGAGTACAAATACATCCCCTCTGTCGAGGGAAAAGCTGCCCAGTCCTTCAGCAGCCCTCTCGGAGTTCGTGGAAGGGCTCCGGAGGAAGAGAGCCCAGAGAGGCCAGGGGTCCACGCTGGGCCTGGAGGACTGGCCCACTCTCCCCATTTACCAGACGACTGGGGCTTCCACACTAAGGAGGGGCAGGGCTGGCAGTGACGAGGGAAACCTCTCATTGAGGGTTGGGGCAAAGTCACCCCTGGAAATCGAAGGGGCCGCTGGTGGTCTCTTGAGGTCCACCAGCCTCAAATGCATCTCTTCAGATGGTGTTGGGGGCATGACCCTACTCCCCGAGAAGGCGAAGACCCGATTCAGTTCCTGCGAGTCCCTCTTAGAATCCAGACCGAACATGGGGAGAAAACTGAGCTCCCCGACCACACCCAGGGACATGCTGTTGTCACCCACACTGCGTCCTCGGAGGCGGTGTTTGGAGTCCTCTGTGGACGATGCGGGCTGTCCAGACCTTGGAAAGGAGCCGCTCGTTTTCCAGAACCGCCAGTTCGCCCACCTGATGGAGGAACCTCTAGGCAGTGACCCCTTCAGCTGGAAACTCCCAAGCCTCGACTACGAACGCAAGACCAAAGTGGACTTCGATGACTTCCTCCCAGCTATCCGGAAGCCCCAGATGCCTACATCCTTGGCCGGAGCAGCCAAAGGTGGGCAAGACGGCTCACAGCGTTCAAGCGTCCACTTTGAGACAGAAGAGGCTGACCGTTCCTTTCTCTCAGGGATCAAGACCATTTTGAAAAAGAGCCCGGAGCCCAAGGAGGATCCTGCTCACCTGTCCGACTCGTCCTCATCCTCCAGCTCCATCGTGTCCTTCAAAAGTGCTGACAGCATCAAAAGTCGACCAGGAATCCAACGACTTGCGGGTGACGGTGGTGAGGGAACGTCCCCCGAGCACAGAGAGCCAGGGGCAGGGAGGAAAGACGACGATGTTACAAGCATAATGAAAAAATATCTCCAGAAGTAGGCACCAGTTCAGGTAAAAGCAACAGGCTGGGGCTGTTCTTGGGGAATGAGAGTTCACCTTGCAGCCTTGGGGAGAGCAGGTGCCCCTACTGTCCTTACTGCCACAACTGATTTCTTTAGAGATCAAGATTTTTAGAAGTTTTAGCTGAAGTCATGTGTTGCTGGATGCAAAGCTTTTCAGGAACCCTCTGCTGGGTACCTCCCTTTCCTTGTACTTTGAAATGCAGACACATCAGGACGTAAGAGGTTCCTGTGGGATGACACTAAAGAAGGTGCCGGATGTGGCCGGGCGTGGTAGCTCACGCCTGTAATCCCAGCACTTTGGGAGGCCGAGGTGGGTAGATCACCTAAGGCCAGGAGTTCGAGACCAGACTGACCAACAGGGTGAAACCTTGTCTCTACTAAAAATACAAAAAATTAGCTGGGTGTCTTGGCTGGCGCCTGTAATCCCAGCTACTCAGGAGGCTGAGGCAGGAGAATCGCTTGAACTGGCGAGGCGAAGGTTGCAGTGAGCTAAGGGTGCCACCACTGCACTCCAGCCTGGGCAGCAGGAGCGAAACTCTGTCTCAGGAAAAAAAAGAAGAAGAAGAAGAAGGTGCCAGATGTTTAAAGTTTCCTCACCCTACTATCATTTTCTTTTCTTAATGTCATTCCACCTGGGGTTGAAGGAGCTGCGATGGCATTCTGTCCACATAATGATGGGAGATCAGTGGTGGGATCGCAGACATGCAAAGGGCCAAGTTGGAAGAGACTTTTAGAATAGTGGAGTCCACTTGCATTACATATGGAGAGAAATAGGCCCTAGGTTGGGGGGGGGAGGGAACAAGTACAAAAATCACAGAGCAACAATGCAGGAGAAGTAACTACTCACTGCCCTTCCTCCCGCTCCTAGCACTCATCCTGTCACTCATCTGGAGTCAAGGTAAGAAAAGGAATTCAGGCCGGGCGCAGTGACTCACGCCTGTAATCCCAGCACTTTGGGAGGCTGAGGTGGGCAGATCACGAGATCAGGAGATTGAGACCATTCTGGCTAACACGGTGAAACCCCGTCTCCACTAAAAATACAAAAAAATAGCAGGGCGTGGTAGCAGGCGCCTGTAGTCCCAGCTACTGGGGAGGCTGAGGCAGGAGAATGGCATGAACCTGGGAGGCGGAGCTTGCAGTGAGCTGAGATCTCGCCACTGCACTCGAGCCTGGGCGACAGAGCGAGACTCCCTCTCAAAAAAAAAAAAAAAAAAAAAAAAAAGAAGAGGAATTCATTGCTAACCAAGGCTTACATTTATTGAGTAGACACATCAGACGGTCATTTAATACTCCTCTGATATCCCCAAGTGGTGGTGAATATTATTTATTCCCATTTATCAGGTTGACAGACTGAGGATCAGAAAGATTAAACTCACTTGTACAGAATCACCAGGGCAGAATTGGGTTTCCAGCTCTAGAATCCCTACATTTATCTTTAAAAGTTTTCCATAGGGACACATTCCTGGCATCTTCATGAGTGAAATTAGAGCTGCCTGAGAGTCTATGAGCCTTTGTAAATCTCCCAGTCACTGAATCTCAGAACTCACTGCAGCTCAAGGCTCAGATGGTGGAGCGATTGCATATGGCTCTCAGGGTGCACCTGCTGCAACCCCTAGGCCTCCTTGACCCAAATGAGCCACACATCCTCTATTTCTTCGAGAGGCAGCCTCAGCCCATCAAAAAGCCATTGCCCCTTCCGCGGAGACAGGCTTGGACTATATCAGAGCAAACTAATTTGACTTAACGTGGCCTTCTCTCTGCTCTCAATTACCGAGTAAAGATCTGATATTCATTTACATTATTATGCTCTCGGGGACATAGAAAGCAGTTTCAAAGGCCAAGTAAAGGGCACACATCCATGAGGGGAACAGTCCTTAGCAGAAGTCATCACAGAACATCTTGTCTCTGCCATTCCGTTTTAATCAAGTCCCCTTCCTACCCTGAGCAAGGTTCTTCTCCACGGATGCTAGTTTTTCAGCTGTACAATGCAGCACCTCCAACAATGCAAATGCATGGTGGGCTTTGGGACCAAGCAAGACCCCCCCAAGGCTCGGTTCTGCTCTGTAACTAGCCGTTGGACCCTGGGTGAGTGATACAGTCTCTCCAAGCCCCTGTGTCCTCAGTTGGAAAATAGGGATAAGAATACCAACTACCTAAAGTAACACTGTGGATTTCATGAGAATATGAGAGATTCCTAGAATAGAGCATGGCACCCCGTGGATGCAGTAAATGCCAGGTTACTTTGGAATTTTTGGACCTTTGGGAAATCTATCCCAACTTTTTCCCCCGCTTGTTCTCCTTTTACTGCCTACGCT
The DNA here is from genome assembly GCF_000951035.1 of Colobus angolensis palliatus. Classification (NCBI taxonomy): domain Eukaryota; kingdom Metazoa; phylum Chordata; class Mammalia; order Primates; family Cercopithecidae; genus Colobus; species Colobus angolensis. The sequence continues at coordinate 3,768,372 of NW_012114477.1, read as the reverse complement.
CTGCCATCCCTTTCTGTGGAGTTGCTACAGTAATGCCAACTGGGTATACAGAATTCCAGGCCCTCCACCCCATTCATTGTCTCCATCAAAATGTACCCGTCTTCCTGGCCAGGCACAGTGGCTCATGCCTGTAATCCCAGTTCTTTGGGAGGCTGAGGCAGGAGGATCACTTGAGGCCAGGAGTTTGAGACCAACCTGGGTAACAGTGAGACCCCACCTCTACAAGAAATAAAAAATAAAAAATTAACTGGGTGTGGTGACATGTACCTGTAATCCTAGCTACTCGGGAGGCTGGAGCAGGAAGATCACTTGAGCTCGGGAGCTGGAGGCTGCAGTGAGCTATGATTGCACCACTGCACACTAAGCTGGGTGACAAAGTGAGACCCTGCCTCCAAAAAGAAAAAAAAAACCTTACCCATCCTTTGTCCCATTCATCAACTCTGACCTGTGTTTGCTTCCAGCCTCCTTGAAACTGCCCTTGAAGACTTCCTGACTCTACAATAACTTGGAGATAGAGAGACTGGCCAGGCCTCCCTAGTGGCCAAAGCCAGCCAGCACGGCCACCCTCAAGAGACAAGACGGGCCCACAAAGGCAAATCCTGCGGGGATGCTGGGCTCCCAGTGTGGTTGGCCTGAACAAAATAAAGTGTTGACTCCTGGGCATCTGTGCCTTCTCTATGGCCTTGCTACCTGGGATTCCAGAGTGTTGATGGGGTGCAGATAGGGGTAGGACTGTTCCAAAGAATAGAACCAACCCAAACTGTGTGTAGTTTGGGGTATATACTGCTATTTCTCTTCCTACATGTCTACATGCCATGACCTTCTTCCTCCTCTTCACCTGGCCAGTTTCAGCTCACTTCTTCCAGGAAGTCTTCCCTGATATATGAAACAGAAACAAATGCTCCCCCTCCATGCTCCCTTAATCCCCATGCTTGTCTATCATATTCCTTTGCCAATTCATTTCTCTATCCTGTGTATTTATAAGTGTGTACAAGCATTCAAGAAACTGATGAATGATGAATGAATGAATGAGCCAAAGAACAAATAAATGAGCCCACACACCCTGAATGCATGTGACACACTGATATATATGCATCCCACAAATGTGCACCCACATCAACATTCAAGAACCTTGAATTTATTCCCTTTTTACCAAGGCGAAGCTAGCATATGTGTGCCCACATTTAGGTAGCAAATGCTGCCTTTATTTAAATTCCCACTAGCATAGACTCCATATCCTACCCCAAATTTGTCTCCATCCTTAGGACCCCTCTGGTGTAACCAATCATAGCTCCCACCCATGGGAGGGAATTCCCATTTGGATCACTGCTGTGTTAGTTTGCAAGGGCTGCTGTGACAAAGTACCATAGCTGGAAGGTTGAAGTCCACATTCAAGGTCAGCGGGGTAAATTCCTTCTGAGAGCTGTGAGGGCCTCTCTCCTTAGCTGGTAGATGGCCATCTTCCCTCTGTGTCTCCTCATTTCATCTTCTGTTCATGTCTGTATCCACATTTCCCCATTTTATATTGGATGGGGTCCGCCCTAATGACCTTATTTTAACTTGGTCACCCTGTAAAGACCCTACCTTTAAATTAAGTCACTTTATGAAGTACTGCGGGTTAGAACTTCCACATTTTTTTGAGTGGGGCTGGGGAAGTGGGCACAAAATTCGACCCGTAATAACTGGTAAGGTCACCCCATAAAGAGGAGCTCTCATCGCTGATCATCCTCACTAGAGACTCTGGGTAGAAGTGGGGCAAGGGAGGAGGATGGGGCAGGAGGGAAATTCACTGGAGCCCCTCTCTGGAGACCTCACCGTCTCTGGAGACCTTTCTGCCTCTCTGATGGAGCACGCTGGTGAACAGTGGACCCTGTTGTCTCTGATGCAGACTCAGTCTCCCACTTGGTGAATCCACCATCCACCTCTTGCCATTCATAGGAGGGCTCTGGGTCACTGGAGACTGCTGGGATATATGGGGAAAGCAGCCAGGACCTCTGGCAAAGCCCCGGCAAAGAGGAGGCACCACCCAAAAGCTCCCCAATACTTAGGTGTGGGGTGGAAATGGGAGAAGAGCCAGGCTCTTGCATGAAGCTCTTCCCAAGGTTTCTGCAGTAAAATCCATCGAGTCATGGAGTCTCAGCCAAGTCACTTCCCTCACTAGGTCTCAGTTTTCTCATCTCAGTAATGGGAACAACAGTTACTGAACTCTCATAAAACCCTGGAAAGGGAAGGGAAAGTGTAGCATACTATATTAGTTTGCTAGAGCTGCTGTAACAAAATTCTACAGCCTGGGTGGCCTAAACAACAGAAATTTATTTCCTCATGGTTCTGGAGGCTGGAAGTCTGAAATCAAGGTGTCAGCAGGGGTGGTTTTTCCTAAGGCCTCTGTCCTTGGCTTGTTAATAGTCGCTTTCTTGCTGAGTCTTCACATGGTCTTCTATGTGGCTGCACCTCTGGTATCTCTGTGTCCAAATTTTCTCATAAGAACAGCAGTCATATTGAAACAGGGCCTAACCTTATGGCCTGATTTTAATGACCATGGGTTTTTTTTTTGGTTTTGTTTTTGAGATTAGGTTTCACTCTTGTGGCCCAGGCTGGAGTGCAGTGGTGTGATCTCAGCTCACCACAACCTCCGCCTCCCGGGTTCAAGCGATTCTCTTGCCTCAGCCTCCTGAGTAGCTGGGATTACAGACATGTGCCACCAGGCCCAGCGAATTTTGCATTTTTTAAGTAGAGACAGGGTTTCCCCATGTTGGTCAGGCTGGTCTTGAACTCCCGACCTCAGGTGATCCACCCACCTTGGCCTCCCAAAGTACTGGGATTTTAATCACCCTTTTCAAGGTTCTGTCTCCAAACACTGTCACATGCTAAGGTATGGGGGGCTAGAACTTCAACACATGAGATTTAGGAGTTCACAATTCAGCCTGTAACACACACAATGCAAAAGGAAGTGGTGATTTAATTATTAATTATTAATCTATTAATAATTTATCATTTATTTATTATTCATACAAAATAATATACATATTGAATATTATTCATACGGAATAATTTATCATTCATACAGGATATGTATGTCCCAAGCTCCCAGCTTGGTCCGCAAACAGAAGTAATTCTGGAAGTCAGGAACAGATTATCAATGCCGGGGGCAATGGATTCACGTTGCCTTCCTGGCACTAATGTTTCCTGGGCATTTTAGAGCCTGGAACCTTTGAGTTTCCATGCGATTCTCTTCATGTGCCAGTAATATTTATTCAGTTTGTATTTGCTGAGTACCTTCTAAGTGCCTGGCACTGTTCCCCATACCCAAGCTCTAGTGAGCAGGCAGAGTCACCCTGCCTTTCTTCAGGGAATATCTTAGCTGGGGAGACAGACAATAAGCAAGAAAATGAATATACTGTCAGGAGCAAGCTGTACTATGTAGAAAAATAAAGATGAAATTATCTTGTGAGTTCTGTGTTAAAAATTTATAATACGTTTATTTTATGAAGCACATTTTTATAAAAGAAATCAGTCATTATTCTTCAATGATGTGTAAGTGATGCATCCAAAAAGGTTAATTTCAAGTAATAACAGCAAAGTCTTCCTCATTATGCAGCAGCAAACAGAAATCCTGAAGATGCTCATTAAAAGTCAATTTAACATGCTACAAGTTGACAACCATCCCCATAACTCTCAAATCCCCCAACCCAACACAGCCTGGAGCAGAAGGTACTTACTCAACTTCATCCTCTTTCTTTTCTTTCTTTCTTTCTCTCTCTCTCTCTCTTTTCTTTCTTCCTTCCTTCCTTTCTTTCTCTCTCTTCTTTCTTTCTTTCTTTCTTTCTTTCTTTCTTTCTTTCTTTCTTTCTTTCTTTCTTTCTTTCTTTCTTTCTTCTTTCTTCTTTCTTTCTTTTTTCCTTCCTTCCTTCTTTCCTTCCTTCCTTTCCTTTTCTCTTTCTTTCCCCTTCCTTCCTTCCTTCCTTCCATTTCCTTTCCTTTCCTTTCCTTTCCTTTTCCCTCCCTCCCTCCCTTCCTTCCTTCTTTCATTCCTTCCTTCCGTCCGTCCTTTTATCTTTTTCTTTTTTTGGATAGAGTTTTGCTCTTGTCACCCAGGCTGGAGTGAAATGTGTGATCTTGGCTCACTGCAACCTCTGCTCCTGGGTTCAAGCAGTTCTCCTGCCTCAGCTTTCCTAGTAGCTGGGATTACAGACACCCACCACAATGCCTGGCTAATTTTTGTATTTTTAGTAGAGACGAGGTTTCACCATGTTGGCTAGGCTTTGAGCCTCTTTCCTACAAGATGACTCCAGAAATGCCACAGTGGGCCCTGATGTCACATAGGCAGTGTGCTCACCCCCAGCACCCAGGGTAGTAAGTGTCATCCACGTCTGTGACACTACCACTTCTGCTACCTGGGATATCAACACGGCCTGGCCCCTGGCCTGGGCATTGCCTCTCATGCCTCAGGTCAGAGATTCTCTCTCTGCGTGACCTCACAGATGTCACTGCTTTCTGACCTCTCCTTTGCTCATCTGTAAAATAGGTCTAAACTAGTACCAGCTTCCCAGCATCCTTGTAAGGAATCGAGAGTTCATGAATCACTTAGCCCGTTGATGGGCAGATAGTCAGCCTGCAGCAAATGGTGGCATCTTTGTTCTTTGGTCTCAGAAGAACTGCTCCCTGATGCCCAAGTCTGTGGCTCTAACCATATGACTATGCCCTGCTATGGCGTTCCTGCTAACGTAACCAAAATTATTTCAAAGGTGAGGATGTTGGTGGTCATGAATCCAGGTGGATTAAATGCTCTCCTGCAAATGTTTCCTCTTGCTTTTATACCCTGAGGCCATTTTTAACAGGGCACCCATGTCTTGAAAGAACTGTAGACCATAAGGACTAGATGAAAGCCTCCAGGTAATTTTACAGATGGGGAAAATGGGTCTCAGAGAAGAACATGAGTTTTCCAAAGGCGCTCAATAGCAGAGCAAAGTTTAGAACTCAACATTTATTCATTCAGCAAATATCACCTCATGTCCTGAGCACTGTTGTAGGCACTGTCGATAAAGCTGAAAATGGGACAGGCAAAGACCCTGGCTTCGTGAAGCTTATGGTTTACTGGGAGGACAGCTAATGTACTTGGAAACACATACATTGGTCATGCCCCTACCCCCTGATGTCCCACCAGTAGTCCAGCAGCTACAGGTCATCCTTCTGTGTCTGCATGATATTTTGCCAAACACCAGGGGTTGGGCCTAGGTCCAGTTGCTCATATCACAGACTATGCGTATTGCCAGGGAAGGAAATCTTTATTATGGAAACAAACAATTATCAAAATACTAATTGTAGTAACAACAAACCCAAGAGTGTCCACACCAAAACAGTTAGGGTGCCTTCTACTCTCAAGCCAGTCAACTGGGCTTGTCCAACCTGCAACAAATGGAAATTCCTTTGGAATTCCCCCAAATTGAGAGGAGAGACTCCTGCTGTCAGGGACCTACAGAGGGCACTCACCTATCTGGATGCAGATGTCCAATTTCAAAGCCTGTTCTTCCTAGGCAATCAGGAATGCAGTTGCGGCTGGCAGTGGTGAGGCAGAAGAGAAGGAGACTGAAACCCATCTCTGGCAAATATGGCTGGGAAGTTGGTAGGAGGGCTTCTGAAATGCTCCTGGTCCACGGCCACTGAGCCATAAGCAATGAATTCCTGATCAGAGAACCAGAATTTTGTTGGCAAACTCCAGGGGTTTGACCTAGGTCTGGCTGCTCACCACACAGAAAGCCAATCACTGAGACAACAAATGTTGCTCCAGAAGAAAAGCTGTGTTGGAGGTGACATCAGCCTAGCTGTCAAACCTCTCCCTCCCAACCAACTAAAGTTAGGGGTTTATAAAGCAGGGAAGGAGAACAGGAGGGGCAAGAAAGAGGAGTTGGTCAACAGGCAGCAGGTGTGTCTCATTGTCTGGGTGCAGCAATCTGAAAAGCCTCAGCTTTCTGATACCATCTAGGAGGCCCAAAGGTCAATTTCCTGAGAAAGGAACTCAGATAAGCCAAATGTACATTTCTAAAGTTTCAGAGGCCCCCTCCAGGCCAACACAGACCCAGCCCTGTTCCAAGGCCCCTGGTTCTCTGCAGAGTTCAAGGAGGGGGAGCTAAGGCTCTGCATTGTTTCCCACTCCCAAAGATTGTACATGGGAAGCACAGGACAGGGGGGACTGTTGTTGCAGCTAGAAGAGGCAGGTGTCAAAGGATGTTGGATACAGCCATAGAAGGCTCTGGTTGTGATTAATGGCCTGGCCAAGCTCCCGCTGCTGTCTTCAGAAGGTGATGGACAGTTCAGACTGGACTCCCACTCCTTGGACCTGGTTGCTTATTTAGCTGTCAATATAGGCAGCTCCCTTCAGAGCATAGTGACAGATGTTAAGCAGCAGCTCTGGTGACAAGGTGACACAGTGACCCTGTCACCCTTTGTTAAGAATCATCATAGCTCCCATTCTTGTGTGTCTGTGAGGAGATAGGCACCGTGCTTGGTGATATTCAAACATCACTTCTAAGAGACAGTGGTTGGGATCCACTGTCCTATCCATGTGTTCTATATGCACAAGGAGAAATATAAAATGACTCAAAATGCTCCTTTGTAAATAGCTGCATGGAGGCCCAGTAGTCTTATTCTGGGCTCAGTGAGAAAATCATGCTCACAGTGCATGCCTACAGCTTGTAGGATTCGCTGGAATGGCTTATTTAACCCTCTTTCAATCTCCCATCTCCTAGAATCTAAAGTTTACGGTCTTCCTGCTTAGACTTGCTGCAAAGGGTAGGGAAAGACATGGCTGCATTTACCAAAAGCCTTTGGTCTTCCCTTGATCCTCAGCTCATGCAAAAAGGGGGCCTGCAGCAAAAGGTGGAAGGACATTGGAGGGTGCAGTCCCTTAAAGCACAGTGACCTCACCCTTGGCAAAATGAGTCAATGTCTGTGGCTGGCGGTGAGCAATTTTCATTGTTCAGCGAGTGGGGAGAGAGAATGTAACAAGGGGTCAAGTTAATGACTTTTCCCCATACCAGCCATTGAGGCTCAGAGAGGACAGAAACACAGACAGGTGGAGCTGGGATTTGAACTCGGGGCTCTATCTCCAAATATATGCATTCTTGGTATTAACATCATGGGCTAAGCTTGTAGTGTAGATAGTGCTTTCCTATAAGGTCAGCTGGCTGAACAGGCCTTTGGATCACATCACTTCACCTGTGCCATCTCCTGGCTAAACAAAGCTAGGCCTGCCTGCTCCATCTGGGAGGCAATGGGGACCTGTGTCTAGGACTAGGCTTGGGTGTACTCCTGGCTTTGCCATCTTTTAAGCTGTGTAACCTCAAGTAGTTTGTTAAACCCCTCTAATTTTTGGTTTCTTTTTGAGTAATAAGGGGTGGGAGCGGAGACCTATCTTTAGAGCCTGTCTGGCCAGCAGAAGCACCAGGACAAGGATTATTATGCCCATTTTACAGATGGGGCAGCTGAGGCTCAGTAAGGCCAAGTGACTGGCCTGATTTAGCAGCGGAGAAGCTGGGATTAGAGTTCAGAGCTCCTGACTCCTCATTCAGTGCTCTTCCTAAGACAGTCACTCTGATCTCCTTCGAGTTCCAGGCCTGGTTGTCCGGCCAGTGCAGGGAACATTTGAAAGAGTTCCAAAGAGTTCCCTGGCCTAGCACAGGCAGGGAGTGCCTAACTCAGCCCTAGGAGGCATTCATCCCTATTGTTCACTTCAGTCTCAAGTGACCTGCCTCAAAAGTGGGGTGGGTAAGAGGCTCGTTCCATAGGTGCCCAGCCTGTTCTCTCTTCTCCCATGTTTGAGGGAACTCAATTTTTGGCATCAAAGACCTGTAGAAGAGTTTAAATGTGACCTCTCCGAATAAAGGGAAGTACTGGAAATTATTCTTGTTGCTGGTGGTTCCCTGGGTGTCTCATTTAGGACTATGTGGGCATGATGGCTCATGGTCCATGGACTAATGCCCCTTACCTGTGCATGGAAGTCCCAGGAGTACATTTCGAGGGCATGGATGGGGACAGGCAAGAGTGTTTCCTGTGGCTGAGGAGCAAATACTGCTGGCAGGGCCCAGCTGGTACCAGTACATTACACTGGCCCCATCATTTTAAATGCAGAAACAGGACCATGGAAGGAGCATCTACTGCCTAAAGTTACACAGTAATTTGGAAGCAGACTTCAACCTCGTGTTTTCCCTCAAATTCTTGCTGCCTCCTAGAGCTGGAGAGAAATGATTTGAGGATAATTCAGTCTTTGGGTCAATTGTAAATAACTAGGGTGCACTAAAGAATCCTGACAGCACCTCCAAGTTCTGGTCTCAAAGATTTAGGTCTACATTCTTTTTTTCTCTGCAATCCTGAGTGGCCCACATTTTGTTCAGTGTGGTGCTAAGCTCACCACAGGTTGGCTGTATGGGTGGGCAAGCTATGTAGCCTCTCTGTGCCTCCATTTCCTGCTGTAAAGTCAGGACAATGATGATATTGGATCCATCTCATGAGCCTCCTCAGGTTCTCTTGGTCTCATATAACTCCTGGAATCTCAATTGCTACCTGATTCACAGCTGTTGCTATGGCAACATACTCCATGCCCATGGAGTCCAACCACCTGAAGCCAAAGTCCAGGATCTCTGGCTCTTCCTACCACATGCATATTATGAAAAGGATCTCCTGGCAGGGTGCACTTTAAGGGCTGGGAAACAGGAGATTTGAGGGAGCTGTAGGTACACACTCTCTCCACTACTTCTTCTGTTGGATCATACCAGGAAATTTTCCTATGCAGTCTAACTGGGGACAGACCACATCAGTCAACCAACTACTGTAACCAGCTTGGTAGTGCACAATTGACCTTGTATCTTAGCTTTCCTGCCTCATTTCCTTTCTCCCCTTAGTCTCTCTGCCCTGAGACTGTACCTTCCAAGAGTATATGAGCATTTAAAACTTGCCCCAGGTGCATTTTCTGGGGAGCCTGCATTAAGACTAAAGCCAAAGCAAAGGGTGATGTGAGAATTAAACAAACAGATTCATGAAAATGCACTTTGAATTGGCCTAGCACTTTGTAAGCACCCCATAAATGTGAGCTGCTGCCGTCATTATTATAGCTGTTAATATCTCTTGGAGTCTGATATTCAAGGGAAGGAAGCATCAAGCATGGCAGAAAGATGAAGGCTGGAAGACTCAGCAAGTCTGCTTTTCCATCTTCTCCTGCCTGCTCTGTTCTTGCCACTCTGGCAGCTGATTGGATGGTGTCCAGCCAGATTGAGGGTGGGTCTGTCTCTCCCAGTCCACTGACTCAAATGTTAATCTCCTTTGGCAACACTCTCACAAACACTATAGATGTTACTATACCTGGCTCTTGCGTGATGTGGTCCCCACCTGTCTTGCCTGTCTCTGCCCTGGATGCAGCTCCAGTTCTACCCTGGTCTTTCTCCCTTCTGGGCTTTCTTGCATGCCTTTATCTCCACTTGGGACACTCATTTATTCATTCATATACTCACTCATGCACAGGTATTTTTTGAGCATCCACTCAAAAGACCATCCCCTGGTCTTAGAGGCTTACACTAGTCTCACTTGCCTTTTCACCTTGCTAATTGCCCTCCTTCCTCCAGATGTCAGCCTTCCTTGACTTCCAGGTGGGGCTGGGAAGGCTGCCATAGCCTTCTGCACACCTGTACCTACCTCTGTTTTTAGATATTTTTAAAAGTTATTTTAGTTATATATGCATATATAATTTCAACAGTTTTGGGGGTACAGGTGGTTTCAGGTTACATGGATAAGTTCATTAGTGATCATTTCTGAGATTTTAGTGTACCTGTCACCTGAGCAGTGTACACTACCCAATATGCAGTATTTTATCCCTCACTCCCCTCCCAACCTTCCCCCTCAACCCTGAGTCCCCAAAGTCCATTACATAAGTCTTCTTTTCAAGGCAGGGTCTCACTCTATTGCCCAGGCTGGAGTACAGTGCCATGATCTCAGCTCACTGCAGCCTCAACCTCCCAGGCTCAGGTGATTCTCCTACCTCAACCTCCCAAGTGTCTGGGACTACAGGTGTGTGATACCAACTCTGGCTAATTTTTCTGTATTTTTTGTAGAGACGGGCTTCCGCCACGTTGCCCAGACTGGCATCATATCACTCTTAATGTTTATGCAACCTCATAACTCAGCTCCCACTTATAAGTGAGAACATATAATATTTGGTTTTCCATTCCTGAGTTACTTCACTTAGAATAATGGTCTCTACACATGTATACATATGTAACAAACCTGCACATTATGCACATGTACCCTAGAACTTAAAGTATAATAAAAAAGAAAAAAAAGAGTAATGGCCTCTAGCTCCATCTGAGTTCCTGCGAGACATTATTTCATTCTTTTTCATGGCTGAATAGTATTCCATGGTATAAAGATAACACATTTTCTTTATCCACTCGCTGGTCCATGTCTGCCCTTAGGTTTGTGGCTATTTACTTGAGGCTCTCTCCAGACAGCTGTGAGGTCCAGGACCCAATTAATGGTTGATGCCAAGGAAATTTATCCATAAAACACCTGCTAGATGTCAGGCTTTATCTGGCACCAGAGATAAAGCAGTTAATAAAACAGACAGATAATTCACATTTTCATGCAATTTACATGATAGTTGGGGTGGGAGCAAATGGTAAACAAGAGGAGTAAGTGAACTATACAAGATATTAGGTCACTGAAAATGTGGAGGAGGAAAAAAAAAGAAGCTGTAGAAGGGACTAGAAGGCATTGGAAGTGGTGCAGAGAGCATTTTAGATAGAGTGGGCAGGGGAAAGATTCCTTGGGAAAGACATTTAAGTAAATATCTGAAGAAAGTAAAGGGACCAGCTATGTCTAGAACTTGGGAAGACCATTTTAGGCAGAGGGAACAGTCAATGCAAAGGCCCTGAGGTAGGAGCAGGAATTGGTGGGTTTGAGCACCTTCAGGGAGGCCAGTATGGCTGCAGTGGGGTGATCGAGCGGGTGAGGAATGGTGGACAAGATGAGAGAAGTGATGAGGGTCAGATGATGTAGGGCCTTGTAGGACTTTGTAAATACTGAGTGTAAGGTAGGAGCCATTTAGGGTGACCAACCATCTCACTTTGCCCGTGACTGAGGAAGCTCTTGGGACACAGTACTTTTGGTGCTAAAACAGGGAAAGTCCTGAGCAAAGTAGGATGAGGTTTGCCCTAGGCCCTAGAGCAGGTCTGTCTGACCCATGGCCATGGCCCGAGGGACTCCTGCGGCCCAGGACAGCTTTGAATGTGGCCCAACAGAAACTCATAAACTTTCTTAAAGCGTTATGAGATTCTTTTAGAGCCTTTTTTTTTTTTTTTTTTTTTTTTGCTCATCAGCTATTGTTAGTATTAGGGTATGTTACGTGTGGCCCAAGACAATTCTTCCAATGTGGCCCAGGGAGGCCAAAAGATTGGTCACACCTGTAATCCCAGCACTTTGGGAGGCTGAAGCAGGAGGGTCACTAGAGCCTAGGAATTCAAGACCAGCCTGGGACACATGGTGAAACCCCGTCCCTACCAAAAAAAAAAAATTGCCAGGGGTGGTGGCGCATGCCTGTAATTCAGCTACTTGGTAGGAGATTTAGGCAGGAGAATTGCCTGAACCCAGGAGTTGAGGGTTGCAGTGAGCCAAGATCGTGCCACTGCACTCCAGCCTGGGAGACAGAGTGAGACTCCATCTCAAATAATAAAAATAATAATAAAAAGACTGGACACCCCTGCCTAGAGCCAGTGTAGGCTTTGGAGCAGAGTTTTGACATGATTTTTGCCTGGGGTTTTTGATGATATCTCTGGCTGCTGGATACAAAATAGGCTCTAAGGAGACAAGAGCAGAATTAGGGAGACCAGTTTGGAGGTTATGAATCCAAGTGAGGGATGAAGATGGCTCAGACCAGAGTGGTAGCAGGGCAGGTGTGAGAAGTAATGAGCTTCTGAGTAAATGTAGAAGGCAGCACCAACAGGAAAGTTGCACTGGAGAAATGAGGGCCTGTTCCCTGTGTCACAACCTGGCAGATGACCTCCTGGCAGGTGACATGCCCAGCTCCCCTGGGTAAGGCAAGAGCTAGATCTTGTCTTCCCTGGGCTTTCTCTCAGTCTCACTGGTGGGAGAAGCTGAGAAACAGCGACTCTCTGCACCTTCTGAGTGTCGCCAGGATGTTGTCATCACGGCTCCACCCTAAGGAGGCAGAGAAGGCAAGGCATGTGCCCTCTTTCTACAGATGAAGAAATTGAAGCTCAGAGAGTGATAGGCCCATGGGCACCCAGCAAGCGTGTGTCAGAGCTGGAACTGCACCCTGGGTTCACTCCGCCACCAGGTGTCAGGCAGGCCTGGGGTTCGATGCCAACCTTTGCAGAGTGTAACTCACCTGGGACACTTCTGAGACTCAGTGTTCTCATTTGTGAAATGGAGACAATGATCCCTGCCAGCTGTATCCTAAAAAGTAAAGGAGACTATGCCTGTGAAAGTGCTCAGCACTGCACGGAACATGATGCCTAGTAGGCCCTCAGTAATACCAGCTTCCCTTCTTCCCCTAGACGCATCCCTCGGCCTGCCCTTGCAAATCTTTTCTAAGTTAAAGGATGTTCTTAAAGACTGTTTGGGGGAGCCCAGTGGAGCCATTCTGTTCAGCCGAGTGGGAAATATTTACATCTTCTTTTCTAAAGGCAAATGATTTCATAGCGAGGCGGAATTAATTCCCAAGTAGCCTCAGGGTTGTCTTGTAAATACGTAGCTATGAGTGTTACAGGAGCCCCCATTTGTCCAGCAAACCAGAACAGAGATGCTTGAAGGCTGTAAATATCAGAACAGTATCTCTCCCAGTTCCAGTTTTGGACAGCCAGAAATTTATTTCACTCCTTCTCTCTCCCTCTTCAAACACTCACTCATTCATTCATTTATGAATTCACTCAACAAGCATTTATCGAGTACCTATTATGTGCTAGGCACTGGGCTAGGCACCACAGAACTAAGCAGGAGCAAGAGAAAACAGGGTCCTGCCTTCATGGCACCGAAACTTGGTGCATGGTGCACAACAAAGCAATGACTAATCATAATGACAATAGCTCATGTTTCTGATTTTTTTTATTGAGATCTACTTTGCATGCAGTGAAATTGCTGAGATCTAAAGTGTGTTGCTCAGTCTGTTTGGATGAATGCATATCAGGACAGGACATCTTTAATCACCCTAGAAAGTTCCCTCGTGTCCTTTCCCAGTCAAGTGTTCCCTCCTCCCCCGAGCAACCACTGCCCTGATTTGTGTCGTCATAGGTTATTTTTACCTATTCTAGAATTTCATACAAATGGGATCATGCAAAATACACTTTTTTTGGTGCAGACTTCTTTCACTCAGCAAAACATTTTTGAGATTCATCATATTATTAGATGAGTCAGTAGTTTGGTTTTTTTATTGCTGAGTAATATTTCATTGTCCAAATATACCACAGTCATCTTATTTTCCTGTAGATGAATATTTAGACCGTTTCCAGTTCGGGATTGTTATGAAGAGAGCTGCTCTGAACATTTGTGTTCAAGGCTTTTTATGGACATTTGCTTTTGTTTCTGTTGGATAAATACCTAGTTGTATTTGTCTAGATTGCTGGGTCTTAGGGTAGATATATGTGAAATTTCTTGAGAATTTGTGGTTTTCTTCTCCCTGTTTTTTTTTCTCTTCTTCTTCTTCTTCTTTTTTGAGACAGAGTCTTGCTCTGTCCCCCAGGCTGGAGTGTGATAGTGCGATCTCGGCTCACTGCAACCTCTGCCTCCCGGGTTCATGCAATTCTCCTGCCTCAGTCTCCCAAGTAGCTGGGATTACAGGCACCCACCACCATGTCCAGCTAATTTTTTTTTTTTGTATTTTTAGTAAAGATAGGGTTTCACCATGTTGGCCAGGCTGGTCTCGAACTCCTCACCTCGTGATCCACCTGCCTCGTTGGCCTCCCAAAGTGCTGGAATTACAGGCGTGAGCCACTGCACCTGGTCTTCTTTTTTTCTTAGCGTTGAGGTTCTCACTATGTTGCTCAGGCTGGCGTTGAACTCCTGAGCTCCTCAGCCTCCTGAGGGCTACAGGCACACGCCACCGCATCTGGCTTTGCTGTACCCTTTTCTATTCCTTCCAGCTGTGTAAAAGAATCCCAGTTCCTCCACATCCTTACCCTCATTTGATGATGTTGGTCTTTTAGTTTCAGCCATTATGGTGGGTGTATAGCAGTATCTTATGGTGCTTTTAATTGGCATTTTTCTAATAACTAATGAGGTTGAACACATTTTCAAGAACTTATTGGCCATTTACATATATTCTTGCATGATGTGTCTGTTCAGGTTTTTTAAATTGAGTTGCTTGTCTTTTTATTATCCAGTTGTAAGAATTCTTTATATGTTTTAGATGCAAGTTCTTTGTCAGAGATATGTTTTGCAGTATTTTCTTCCAGTCTGTGGTTTGCCTATTTGTATTCTTAAAGACGTATTTTGATGAGCAGATGTTTTTATTTTTGGTAAAGCCGGTTTATTTTTTTTTTCCTTTACGATTCATGCTTTCTAAACCCTTTCTAAGAAATCTTTGCCTTCTCAAAAGGTCACTGAGATATTCTCTCATCTTTTTCTTCCAGCATTCTTCTGTTTTAGTTTATAATTTATACTTCGGTCTATGACCACTTATAATATACTAGGGACATTTAAGTGCTTAATGTGGAGTGTCTTATTTAATTCTCCTTAACACGTCTATGAAGAAGATACAAACATTATCTCCATTTCACATAGGACGCCTTTCATTTAGGTCTCTTACTGAGTTTCACTCATGTATCTACTTCTTTGTTCCATAAATACTTGCCTACCATTTATTCTGGAGACAGGAAGAACTGCATCTGAATTTGCATTTGACCATCACATTGAAGACTCTCAGTTCTGATTTGGAGAAAACAGCAACTGTAGCCAGGAAGGACTTCACAGAGGAAGAGGGTTGGGATAGCTGTCGAAGGCTGGGTACAGTGCAAATATTCAAGTATAAGGAGGAAAGGTCTCTAGGGAGAGGAAATGCATGGGTGAAGGTGCAGAGGCTGGAAGGCCTGTTGTTGAGATGGTTTGTCCAATGGCAAATTGTAATCATGGCCCCAGTAATTCATCTCTCCCTATACCCTTGAGTTGTCATGTGACCTTGGAGTTCCTATCATCAAGGCAGAGTATTTCCTTCCTATGTGACTGTTTCTTTTTCTTTTTTTTTACCCAACAGAATGAGGTAGAATATATGGTATACCAGTTTTAAGCCTAGGTCTCAAGAGGGCTTGCATGTCTCTGCTTGCTCTCTTGTGTCTCTGTCATCTTCATGGAAACACGCCTGGGCTGACCTGCTGGTTCACAAGAGTCACATGGAGCATGGCTGAGTCACTTCAGACATCCTAGCCAAGGCCATTCAAGACCTGCCAACAGCCAGCAAGCCAACCTTCAGTGTGTCAGTTGGGTCATCTGAGAAACAGATATGTAGGTGGAGTTAGGAGTACAAGATGGTGGAAGACAAAAGGGGACAGAAGCAGAATTAGGCAGGGAAAGGCTTTAGACCTCAATGTCCATCTGATACCTATTATACGAAAGGAGGGAAGAGAAACAGGATTGGACAGAGAGCCTAAGATCATGATCATATTGGACAAAGTCTCAACCAACCCAAAAGGGAGATCTGGAGCAAAAAGTTTCCTATATAGGAATCAAGTATTGGGCAGAACAGCCAGGCTCTGGCGCTCTGCTCCATTAAGTCGTTATCTGAGGGCTGCACCCCAACTGTGGGGCCTTGGCTTGAAAGCCAAGGGAGATTCTGAAGATAGTAGGAACTTGAAGCTGCCAAGTAATTGCGGCTCTTGCAGCTGAACATAAAGTTCTTTTGATGTGAGATGCAAGCAGTGTACTTTCAAGACTGCCACCCGCAAATAGGTGAAAAAGTCCCAGCTAAGACCAGCAGAGCACAGCAGAACCACCTAGCCAACAAATCCAAGCACATGAGCAATAAACTGCTACCAGTGTGTACCACTGGGCTTCTGTGTTTGTTAGCAGTGTTATTGTGACTATAGGTAACTGATACAGTGAGTTAGTTCTGCCCTCAACTGACAGGCATTTCACCTCTCATTGGGGAAAAATGGAGGCTCTGCTACTGCTAAATAAATAAATAGTGGTTATTCATTGCATATGTGCCTGACTCTGCTAGGCAACCCGTTTCCATTTAATAGTATCTGCGCTTATGACTTCAGTAAGTATCAGTTTGTATTGAGTAGCACAATTGTGGCATCCCAGCAGCTGTTGAGGGCTAGGGGATGGGGGAGATTTTATGCAGCCACTAAAATACAGCAACTGTCAAAAAACCTTAGGATATTTGTTACTTATTCATGCTCATGCACTTACACACTTGTGATTTGGGGGCAGAGGGTGAGCATTGTTGTCTAGGCTCATTGAATCTGAGGAAATACTATAAATAATGGCCTCTAGGGAGAGAAGGCAATTTCACCTTTTAACTTGCACTAACTCAGAATTATTCTGAAGTGGGGCACCATGACAGATGTGAAAGCCTCAGAAATGTCCTCAAGGGCATCTCCCAAGTATTTCCCATACATTTCTTCAACTTCTCAATTTTCCTTCCTTTATCCAATCTATCAGTGGCACTTTTGACTCTACCAGGAAAATATCCCAAATAGGTCCATTGCCCTCTACTCCCACCACTGCCACTCTTGTTGAGCACCAGCATTTCTGAGCACCAGCATTTCTTGCCTGGATGCTGTGATCATCTCCTACTTAGCTCTACATTTTCACTCTTGCCCCCAACTGTCTGTTCTTAGCCCGATAGCCAAAGTGATTTTGTTAAAAATAAAGTCAGATCAAGATGTCCCTCCCCTCAAAATTCTTCCATGGCTCCCTGTCTCACTCCAAATAAAAACAAAATTATTACCATGAGTTTTGCTTATCCATTATCAGGAAACAAACCACCCCAACACTCAGGGGCTTAAAATAATATTATTTCCCACTGGGGTAGCTGGAAAGCCCAACATCACCTTACTCACATGGCTGGCAGTTAAAGCTGGTTGCTGTCAGAGATTCACTGGGGCCATCAGGTGGGTGCCTCAGTTCTCCTCCATGGGTTTGCCTCCACATGGCTGCTTAGGCTTCCTCCAGCCATGGTGGCTGAGTCCAAGTGCAAGAATTACAAGAGGTGAAAGGGGATGTTGTAGAACTCCAAAGGCCAAGTCTTGGGAACTATGCCATATCACTTCTACTGCCTTCTATTAGTTGGCCCATTTTGTTGTTGTTGTTGTTTTTGTTGTTGTTGCTGTTATTGTTGTTAAGATGGAGTCTCGCTCTGTCGCCCAGGCTGGAGTGCAGTGGCGCAATCTCGGCTCACTGAAAGCTCTGCCTCCTAGGTTCACGCCATGCTCCTGCCTCAGCCTCCCGAGTAGCTGGGATTACAGGTGTCCACCACCACGCCCCGCTAATTTTTTGTATTTTTAGTAGAGACAGAGTTTCACCATGTTAGCCAGGATGGTCTCAATCTCCTGACTCCCAAAGTGCTGGGATTACAGGCGTGAGCCACCGCGCCTGGCCAGTTGGCCCATTTTTATTGTATGTGTGTTTAGGGGGGATGCTACAAAAAGGCATGACTCTTGAGAGATGTAGTTCACTGGGAGGTCTGGAGGAGGTGTCGCCAATATAACTGGTTACCACCATGATCTATCCTTGTGCTGTCCAATCAGATAGCCACTAGGTATATTCAGCTACTGAAAGTTTCTAGTGGCCAGTCCAAACGGAGATAGATATGTTGTAAGCATAAAATGCATATCAGATTACAAAGACATGGTATAAAAAATGTAAATACATCATATTAAAAATTATATATATATAAAATAACTTGAAAATATTTCATTATATTGGGTTAAATAAATATTTTAAATTAATTTTGCTTGGTTATTTCTATTCATTTGAATACCTAGAAATGTTAAACATATTCTGGCTTGCATTCTATTTTAATTGCATAGATCTACCCCAGTCCTTGTTTACACCCTCTGACATCTAACGCTATGTTCCTTTCATTCGTCAATTCCTGCCACACTGGCTGCCTGTCAGTTTCTTTTCTACCTCTGATCCTTCTCTCGTGCTGTTCCTTGTGTGTGGAATGCTCTTCCCATTGGAATTCTCATGGCCGGCTCCTTCTCATCCTTCACATCTCAGCTTCAACATGCTTTGCTCTCAGGGTCTAGAGTAGACTTCCTCCAGTTACTTTAGTCCCCACTTCCTGTTTATTTTCTCTGTGGTCTGCATCACACGTTGTACTGTAGTTAGTGGTCTGCATGTTTTTTTGTTTTGTTTTGTTTTGTTTTTGTCTGTTTCAGCTACTACTCAGTAAAATCCACGAACTCTTTCCTGGCATGAAACAGAAACTCAAAATATAATTTTAAAAGAATGCCCTGAAAAGTCTTGGTGGATATACTGAAGAGTCCCCCAGTCTCTAGACAAATGTGATCAATACATGGGGGAGTCCCAGATCCTAAGATCAAGCCTTAGATTTACAAATAGTGCCATCATTGTTATTATCATTATTGTTTTTAGTGGCTGGGGGTTAAAGACCTCTGGGGAATTCTGAGGGACAAGGGTGGGAGGCAGAGCGTGACTCCTGTGACCCGCCTGTGGGGTCTTTCTCCATCAGCAGAAATGAACGTGGCACAGAACATGCCAGACCTTCTCATAGCTGACACCCACCATTCTATGGCTTCCTTTTACCCTGGGGCCAAAACCCCTCAAATCTCTATCCTGACCTACAGGACTATAAGCACATAATTGATGCTCAAGGAGTATTTGCTTGTTATTTCCTCTCATTATAAAAAAAAAAAAAAGTGTTGGCTATTGTGAATAGTGCTGCAATGGACTTATGCATGCATGCATCTTTATGACAGAATGATTGACATTCCTTTGGGTATATACCCAGTGATGAGATTGCTGGGTTGAATGGCAGCTCTGCTTTCAGCTCTTTCAGGAATTTCCACACTGCTTACCACAATGGTTGAACCAATTTACACTCCCACCAACAGTGGTATAAGTGTTTTCTTTTCTCCACAACCTCGCCAACACTATTGGGTACTAGGCTTAGTACCTGGGTCACAAAATAATCTGTACAACAAACTCCTATGACATGAGTTTACCTATACAACAAACCTGCACATGTAGCCCTGAACCTAAGATAAAGGTTAAAACCCTCTAAAATCTGAAAAGGCAAAGAATGTGGGAGGGGAATAGCAGACTACCAGGATAGGGATTGACTGCTCAGGGGCTGCTCCCAGCTCTCAAACAGTATCCTAAAGGTCTCCAAAGTGGCAACCAGCCCCTAGCACCTGTTCATCTGAGATGCAATGGCAATGGAAAACAGAAACCACCTATCTAGAGACCCAAGGAGCATTTTAAGAACAACAGAAAGCAGGGGTGAAATGAATGAAAGAAGAAAGGTAATTTAATTTTAATGCAATTGCTTCAAGTACAGTAAACGCAAGCGTCTGGTTTTGGAAAGATTGAGTGGAAGAGGATATACTTTTTGTAACAGGCTACTCCAGAGTCACAGGTCTTATTCGTCATTTATTTAAGCATCAGGGAGTACAGTAAGTTTTTTCAAAATGAGATAATGGGTATGAATGCATTATGTAAACTTTATAGTGCCTGGGAAATAAGAGGTGATTGTTATTTTGCAAGCATAATGTGCTCTTGATACAACAGTCCTAAAGGTTTCATAAGTAGAGAAGTGAGACCATTTTGTTCACCACTGAATCCTCAGTGCCCAGCCCTGGGAGACACTAATGACTATGTTGGATAAACGAGTGACTGAATGAAGAAATGAATAATCACTGGGCCGGGACTCCAGAGGCCTGAGTTTGTGTCCTGACCACACCTCTGAGCGGGCTTGGGCAAATCCTGCTACCTCTCTGAGCCACTGTTTCCACATCTATAATCATAGTACCTGTCCTGAGAATTCAGTGGAAAAATGTATGCTAAGTGCTGGGCACAGTCACTGGTATACAACAAGTACAAAATAATAGCATACTTTCTTTTGTATTGCGAAGTCAAAATGCAGACTCAATACATTGGTGCTTCTAAAATTTAAAATACAGCTGTCCTTACAAAGTGATTCAGAGTCAACGCTTCAATTGATTTCAATTCTTACAAGAAATGGCCTCAGAAAAACAGCGCGATTGATCTCTGGTGAGAAATTAAATTATAAAACAAGTAAACTAGGGTGAACATCACCCATCAGGCTGTGGCAATGGGTGCGTGGAAACTGATGAGCCGTCATTAATTTCTCCCACAGAATCACTACCTAAATATGAGTTGGCAGTGTGGGGAAAAGGAAGCCATTTATCTGTGGCCAGATACAGACTCGCAGATGCACTGACAGTGTCATAATGACACTGAAAGTATGTCGTGCAGGGATCGGTGTTCAATTGAAGCCCTGTCATCATGGGGACAAGGTAGCTTCCTTGGGAATTTCGGTATACAGACTGCAGACCAGAAGTGTTCTCAGAGTTCAGCCATGCCTTTGTACTGGGCTAGGGGAGTGTTTCAAGATTGCCTTCTGCAGTCACTTCTGCGGGTGTTGGGAGGAGGGATTTTAGAGAAGAGAATAACAAAGCTATTCAAACAGATGAGGAGGGGATGTATCATTATTAAATGGCACTGATAGGCTGAGGACCTCCTGGTCTTATAGTATTTGAATTTTCTCAACGTAGGAATATAGAAGGCAGATGAATAACACAGCTCTGCTACTTCCCCATTCTTGGTAACTTTCTTAACCCCACTATGCTTCACCTTTAGTTATCTTACCCGTACAGTGAGGATACTAATTGTCCTTACCTCTCCAGGTATTTAGATGAATTACATGTTTAGAACAGTGGCAGGCACATAGAAAATGCCCAATAAATATCAGATATTGTTATTATTGCTTATGAGTAGTGAGGAGGGACCCTGAGAAGGTCCACCAGCAAATAGGTCCTATTTGTAGGGTAAAAGGTTGGATGAGGTTGGGGAGAAAAATTGCTGGAAAGAGTTATAAGTGATGTTAAGAAGCAAGTATTGAAGGCAAACTTGACAATCTATTAAGTTCAAGGACAGGTATGGTTCTGAGAGAGAGGGAGATAAAGATGCAAGGTCAGTAGACAGGTCACCTGCAGGAACAAAGTAAGTGTTACATATTTAATACTTACATGGTAAGACTTCAAGACATTGATCAAAGCAGAAAACTACAATTTATTGAGTACCTATTATCTTGTAGATGCATGCTAGGTATTTTAGGTACATAGTCTCACAGCCAGACAAGTTGTGGGTAATTGGTCCCATTTTACAGTGAGAAACCAGAGGTCTGAGCAGTGAAATGCTTTGCCAAGTCACATAGCTAATAAGGAAAGAGATGGAATTTGAATCCAAGTCTGACTCCAAGTGAGTGTGATTTTCTTCCTGAAAAGAAAAAGTTCCATTATAAAGTAAGACTTGCCTGTGAAAAAAGAAGTATAAAAAGACATGCAGTGAAAAATGTTCCCTTCCTACTTCTACCCCTGGCCCTATTCCCCATGGATATTCATTCCCAGTGATTTCTTGTTATCTTTCCTGATATATTTTTAATGCATGGACAAGCAGAAATATAAAATGCACAATTTTTTAAAGGTGTGTGTCTTACAAATGTATGCGTTTGTGTGAATTTCACAAGCACAAATTTGAGCATATTAAATAAATGTTTCTACACACTAGTTTTTGCACTTAAAAACGTATTTTGAGGACTTTTTTGTATCAGCAGAAAAATACCACCGTAATATGCCATTGCATGAATGTACCATCATTTTTTAACCAGTCCTCCTTGATGAACCCTTGGACTGTTTTCAGTCATTTGCTTCTGTCATGTTGTAATGAGTATCCTTGCATATGTATCTTTGGATATATGTTTGAGGTCATTTGTGGAAGAAATTTTTAAAAGCAAGTGCTGTGTTGAAATGTGTATTTTTCTTTTTGTTGCTTTAGTAGATCTTACTAGAATGAAAATTGGGTGTGGTTTTTCACTATTCTAAACCTCCCCAGGGTCTGTTGTTGGCTGTTTTGTGGGTTGGCTTTTTAAGGGTTAAAGGCAGAGGTTGGAGGATGGAATTCCTTCCAGCTTGGCTGCAGGTTGTTTTGAGATGGTATTGATAATTTCATACATTATCTTCTTGTCGACTAAGAAAGGTCATCCCAATTTATTGCGCTGTTTACCAAAGATAATGGTGGCAATTCACCAATTTAGTGTTTGTGTTATTTTACAGGTTGGTCTGTTGCTGTTTTAACAGAAACACTGGGATTAATGGATGTATATTCTCATCCCTTCTCTCCCTTCCCGTACTAAGGAAAATGTTTTCATTGTTCACTCAGCATTCTCATCATCCCTACCAGACATTTATTATGCAAAAAGGAAAACTCATGAGGGATGAGAACCAATGGGTGGGTGTGGAAAGATTTATTCCACAGATAAAAAGAACAGGAAAGAAGGAAGAGGAAAAGTTGGCAGCTTACTGAGTTTTTGATTAAGATCTGAGAATTGTGGAGCGGTTAGGAAGGGAATCACTTTGAAACAGCTGCTGTATGGAAGGATAAGAGGGATTGAAAAAGAGGTCTTTAAACACATGTTGTGAGTTATGTTGTATCTTTTTAAGACAAATAGTGGAAATGCCTTTTGGCTGCTGGACTGATTCTTTGAATGTCACATTCCTCCAAAACTGGACCATGTAGTACTCCAAAATGTGCTTGGATTATGCTAATATCACTATCATCGTCATCAGCCATCCTCATCATCACTGCTACTATTTGTTAAACATATTTCTGCAAAAGATACAGCATTAGATGTTTTACCTAATTAAAAAATAAGATAGGTAATATTACTATACCTATTTTACAGAGGAAAAAACAGAGGAAAGTGGTTCAGCATTTTTTGCCCCTGGCCTCATGGCTGGTGCCAGGGCTGGAACTTACACTCATGTCTATTTCAAAAGCCCATGCTTGAATCCCCTATCATCCTGGTCACCATCTTATAATCTATATTAACGCAAGGGTATTCTTCATTTGTCCTTAAATATATGTTTGAGCCCCTTGGTAGTGAACCCCAAATTCATGATTGCCTAAAAATGTTCCTAGAGAGCTAGATTGTGTCCCTTGGGAAACAATGAAACATTAACTCCTAGGACTTGCATAAGGGCGATCAGGGCTGGAGTGCAACTGTAGATAAAAGAAACAAGACGCGGTGACGTGGAGTTGAGGAAGTCTACTGATGCTCAAGAAGACTGAGTCCAGGTGCCAAGAGACGAGACCACAGAATTAGACCTGGACTAGCTATGAAGGGATCTGAATGGCAGGCTTCCAGATTTGGTTTTATGATAAAGACATGAGAAATCTTTGATGGGTTTTAAGTAGATTTCCCTTCTAAGAAAATCATACCAGCTGCAAAAAAGATGATGCAACAGAAAGGGGAACTGGGAGGGTTTGGGGGACAATGGGAACACTGATGAAAAAGTCTAGGTAACTGATGAGAATGGGTGAACTCAGGCCAAGAGGAGGGGCTACAAAAGGACCTAGAAACCAACTGGATGTGGAGGTTGAGAAAAAGAGAGGATTCCTGGATGCCTCTGGGGTTTCTAGTCTGGGTGACTGCTATTTCCCAGGCCACCGCTTAGCATCAGCCCAGAGCAAGGAGTCCCAGGATTATGAATAAATCCTGCAGCCCCAGGAAAGAGTTGTGTTGTATCACTTGCTTTCTGCATTTTTACCTCCTTCTTATTCCATAATCCTTGCCCTGTGGAAAGGGGCTGACAGTTTCTTACCAGAGCTCAATTAAATTAGCTCTGAGCCCACCCCTTTTGCAAGTCCTGTGTGCCCGCTCAGTTTCCCTGCCAAGAAAATCTGCCCAGGCAGCAGAGCCCCATGCCAGGGATGTGCAGTCCCCTGTTACTATGATTAATTTGGATAAACATATGTTAGAGAAGCAACAGAAAATGAGCTCTCCTCCGTGAATGAGAACGAGCTGTGTTGAACCTGGGATCAGTCAAGCTTCAAATTTACGGGCAACTTCCAGGGAGCACGGGATGAGGTGGAGTTACAAAATTTCAAAGCAACAAGGACATTGTATGTTCCATGAGGGGAATCTCCTCATTGCAATTGCTTCTTCCAAGTTGGTTGATAAACAGAGCTGAGAGCACTGGAGAGGAACTGAGCCTTGATTTTTTCCTCACAGAGCCCAGAGAAAGAACTACTGTTTATAGAGACAGTTTAATAGAGTGGTCTAGAGCTTTGGCACCAATGTCGATGGGACTTGGGGACACAGCCTGGCTCTGCCACTGACGGTGGAACCTTATTCCAGAGACTGTGCCTCTGAGTCTCATTTTTCATCTGTGAAACATAGGATGATGATGTGATTGAACTCATCTGGGATCTTGAGGATCCCAGACATGAAGTGCATTTAAGCAACATAAACTTTTAAGCATCAGGCAGCATGCTAAATATCGATGCTGAATAAAGCAGACTGGCCCCCTGTCTTATTAGACAGCGCAGTCTGTAGATCTTCACACCCCTCAGGCTTCATTAGTGACTACCTCCTGTGTGCCAGACACCACACTGGGAGCTTTTGTTTATTATTATCTGCAGCTTCAACCAAAAGCTGAGAGGTAAGCATTGTATAGAGCCTGGTGTCTTTTCTCTTTAAAACACTAAGTTCATTTAAGGATAGGATTGATATGATCCTCTATCCACCAAGCCCTTGGTTAAAGAGGACCACTCTGTAGCATGACAACCTTCCCTTGCTACTTGGGGAGAAACTATCATCTATCTCGGGCTTTTAAATATAACCTCATTATATTCCGTTTACCAGTGTTGGAAAGAGCCATATTCTGGTCTTGGCTGGGATTTGCAAGACATGGAGCATTGAAGAGGGCCTGTCTAATCCGGTGAGAATGAGGTTGCTAAGGAGACCATTGTCATCTTAAATCAATAAATACTGGGATGCTGATGGCTTCCCTGAAAAGGGGGTGCTTTCTCTTTTGAGAAAGGAAAACAATTCCCTTTGCATTAGAGGGGAAAAGCCATCATGGAAAGTGGTGTTTGAAAAGGGAACAAACCACTTTGAAACTCTATATCTTTCTGGTTTATCAGGAGGCAAGAGGAGAGGCAGGTGGGACAGGAGTTGTATTTTACCTTATCAAGAAATCTAGGCTTCCTAAGCTTCCTTCTGGAAACCTTGTGCCCTATACTTAATAGCAAGTGATTTTTTTTGAAAGACAGAGAGATAGAAAATAAAGAAAAACAAAATTAGCAGAGCCAACGCAAGAGAGAGTAAATGATTGGTTTAGTAAACAGCAGGCACCTAATGAGGCAATGACTTTAGATGTCAGACTGGCTTGAAGATGCAAAAAAGACTGCACACTGCTGGAGGAACTAATCCTATGCCTGAAATGAGCTCATTCTGCTTGCTTAGGAAAAGCAAAGCAAAAGCATTAATCTGTTTCCTGATTGATAGCAGACTTGGATTAATAAAAAAAGTGCCTATGTATGTATTTCTTGCAATAAAATATTTATTATAGAATTTTAAAGAAAGATTGATTGACCAGATGAATAAATAGTATTCCAGGTTGCTGAAGTTTTAAGTTCTGTCCTCTAACAAATATAGATTTATCCAAGGTGTATTCAAATTTTTGAAATAGTCAGCTATAACTGGTTGAGCTCTTGTAAGTACTGAGACGGGGTCTATATAAAGCCAAAATAGGAACCCTCCAAAGAACTCAGCTTCTCAACCACTTTTGGTTCATAAAATAAAATATCCATGAATTATAGGTGCTGGATGGAAACATAATGAAAATCTTATCCATCAGTTTCAATTTGCAGAAGAAAAGGTTGGAAGCTAGAGAGGTTTGATGGCCCACTCAAGATCAAACGGGCCCTGAGTAGAACCGGGTATCCCCACCCCTGGTCCTGTCTACCTTCCACAAAGGAGACCTGTTGGTTTATTTGATGGTTTCAAGTTCTTCATTGAAATTAACCAAGGTGTGGCATCCTGTGATCTCCCATCAATCTGAGCCACAAGAATCTAACTTGATCAATTAATTCCTCCCTCATTTTATTCTGTTCTCTTCCTTCTCACAGGAAGTAACATTTCTGCCAACAACAACATCCACTCCTACTCAGCGCTTCGTTCCCTGCAATTCCTGTCTTGCCCGACCCCTGCAGAGTGGAAGAAGGTGATGGATGGGCAGAAAAAGGGGAGATGGACAGCTACCAGGGAAGAATCTGTGATTTGGGAGCCTTTTGGTGACATGCACAGTCAAAGGACTAGGAAAGAATGGCTTTTACAAACAGCATAAATAGAAAACCAGTGGGCCCCAGTGTTCACTGCTACATAATGAACATGCCTGCCTTTTCCTAACAACATTTTAAGTCGGTAATTGGCCTGACAGGGGACGTGAACTGTACACTAAGTCACAGAACAGTACAGAAAATCTCAGAATGGCTTCACCTCCCATGAGGAAAGCTGCCTGTGTACCAAGCCCTGTAGAGACACATTTCTGGCATTTGGAGGAGTGCAGACGTTCAAAATAAGAAAGGGCTTTAGAGGACAACCATCCCCCTGGTTCCCGGCCTTTTCCACATCAGAAGACTCTTTGATATATTCCCCTCTTTCCCTAGGGCCCCTTGTTCTAAAGGATGCAGCCAGCAAACTAAACTGCTCTGATCATCTGAAGAAAAGGATATGTTTCCCACAGAATAACCACAGATCTATATAACGAATGATCACTCAGTTAATACAATGCGTCTAAAAGATAAGTGGCCTGTCTCATCTAAAATAATCATAATATCAATAATTATATGATTTTATTGGGTGCTTACTAAAGCCCAGAGGAGAGATTTACAATGCTTATCTTACTTACTCCTTATGAGACTGTCATAAAGTTGTCTTTATTTCACAACTCAGGAAACAGAGGCACAGAGGAGTTCTGTAACTTACCCAACTAGGTTCAAAACTCAGGTTTATCTGACCGCAAAGTCATTCTTTTTTTTTTTCTTCTTTTTTTAGATTTAGCTTCAAAAGAACATTGCCTTTACAAAGAAGTTATTCTTAGCCATGCTACAGTTTTTCTATTAGTCTTTTTGAAATATTGACACTCATCTGGGAGAATGCCCATCAATTTCTTCACAAGCTTTTGCAAGGTTGGAGGCTTTAGGCTAAGTATTGCCATTTTGGTCTCAACTCTTCCCTTAATAGTTAAGACAATGGAGACCCACAGAGGACTAGAAACTTGCTCAGTATCGACCTAGCTAATTAAGAGTAACATTAATTTTAGATGCTAGTTTTTAAAATTCTGGGTTCTGAGTTCTTTATGTCACACTCAGCTTCAGCAAGTAATAGTTGAACACCTATCAGAGGGAGAGCAGATAAGTAGCAAGCATGTCATCACCCTCATAACCATATAGCCATGGCAGACATTACTAATTGATCATGGAACTCTTTCCTGCTGAACCTGGATGTGGCTCCATGCAGGCACTCCCAATCAATTCGAATTGGCAAATGAGACAAATCTTATTCACTATCGGCACCATATGCAACACTGTTCAAGGTCCTCAAGATGATGTAAAACAAGCATAAAATGAATGTCTGCTTTCAAAAATGCTATCAGTATCAGAAAATTATTTCAGTCCAAAGTAATTTATTTCAAAGTACTAGGGCAGACCAACTTCTAATGCCAGTGATTTTTGGAGACAGATAGGCAATATCATGAGTTGATACTAATAACCTGCTCACAAAATCAAGATCAACCAGGATGAGAGTAAGGATAGGGACCACCTTGAGGGGATAGGATGTGAGAATGTGAGTGGGAAAAGGTGGTTGCTGGAGGGTCACTCAATAGAAGAAGACATTAACTCAAGAGAAATGTGTGAATGCATGAAGCTGAGGGTGGGGTTGAAGTGTAATTTGACAAGGAGGGACACTAAGATTGATAGCTGAGAGAAAATGAGGTATCCACTGTGCTTCAGGGACTGCAATAGTTTGAATGTTTATCTCCTCAAATTTCATGTTGAAATTTGATCCCCAAAACTGGAGGTGGGGCCCAGTGGGAGGTGTTAGGGTCAAAGAGAGAGATTCCCCATGAATGGCTTTGCACTGTCCTCATGGTAATGAGTGTGTTCTCACTCATTACTTCCTTCAAGAGCTGGTTGTTAAAAAGAGCCTAGGATCTCCCCTGCCTCTCTCTCTTTCTTCCTCTCTCACTATGGGATCTCAGCACACACTCACTTTAGTCTTCCAACATGAGTGGAAGCAGCTTGAGGCCCTCACCAGATGCAGATACTGGCTCCATGTTTCTTATACAGCCTGCAGAACCATGAGCCCAAAAATCCTCTTTTCTTTATAATTACACAGCCTCAGGAATTCCGTTATAGCAACACTAAGTGGACTAAGACATGGACAAAGCTGAGATTTAGGGGTGGATGGAGCAGGTAAAAAGTATTAATTGTTGCATATCAACAGTTCTGATTAAGATAGCTCTTCTCTTTGCCTCTTCACCTTTTTAAAATAAGTGACCATGGTAAAAGAAAAAGTTATAGAATTGGGAGAAAAGGACAATATAATATAGGCCCCTCCAAACCTTTGGGACTACTTCCTACTCTGAAGTAGACTTGGACAAGGACATTTTTCTGACTCCCAGAAGTGGTGAATGCCATGTGGTCAGCAAATTCTGTCAAGACTCTTCCAGCCAAACAAGTCTATGTCATCTTGCTTGTTACTTTACCTCTTTAAGGGCAGTGGCTCCTGGGATGATGGATCTTGGAAGCATTAGCAAATGGAGTCAAAAGAACTAAGGGAAGAGGACCCAAATGTGGAGTGAATGAGATGGAGATTGTGTGAGTTATTAAGTATAGAACAGCCCAACTCCAGGGTGAGAAAAGAGGAACGATGTAAATGCTGGCATAGGCATTTCCACTTTGGGATTCTAAGAAATGAGAGTTTTCTGGAGAAGTTTGTCATCAAGGGAGAAATTCTATGTCGTGAATGTGTCAAAATTTAGAACCAAGCTCCTTTCATAGGCAAGGAGAGCTCAGGCGCGCATTGATGGTGCCCTGAGTTTGGGAAAGAGGACGGTGTCTTCCTAGGCTAAGCAGCTGTCTGTACCACTTTGGATCAATTTCCACTTGAACATGTTGCCACTGCCCTCCAAACTCCATCTTCTAACCCCAAGAATGCATTGTATAGAATTAGTCTCACAATTCCACAGACAGAATTAGCCTCTGCAATGAGAGATCAGCCCTTGACTGGTGGTTAATTACGTACAATTCAAAATCAACCCCCTGTTGTTCAAATTTCCCTTGCGCCTGGAGCTCTTGGAAGAAGAAATTGCATGCTGTCCTGGGAAAGGCTGGAGAAGGTGTACGGGACTGGGTTGCAACATGTTGGCACATCTTAAAGACACATGTGAGAATAATGTGGTAGATTGTTGTGACAGTTGAGGACAGACTTTGCTAATCAGAATTCTGGGGGAAACAACTTTAAGCATAAAAATGTTTTTTTTTTTAATGATTGTTTTATTAGCCTTGTGATCAGTGCAATACAGGATTCTGTTCCCCTTGAAAGAAGTAAAGCATTCTTACATCCCCAGCGTCCTTTAGTGAGCTCTCTAGGGATCAGAGAACTATGGCCTGTGGGCCACATTCTACTCACTCCTTTTTATACAGTTTCATCAGAACACATAATTTGTTTACATATGGTCTATGGCTGCTTTGAACTACAACCGAAGATTTGAGTAGCTGCAGCAGAGACCAAATAGCCTGAATGGCTCACAGAGCCTAAAATATTTACCACCTGGCTCTTGATAGGAAAAAGTTCGCCAATCCCTGATTTGGGGAAACATCAGGGAAACCACTTAACCTTGTGTTTTGAAGCTGGGTTCTGCTGGCCCATGACCTCCTGACCTTTTCCCTGCTCTGTTCTGCAATGCAGGAAATTGCAAAGGAGCTGTCTTCCACAGGTGTGTTTGAAGCTCCTGGGCCAACTGGCTTCTGTCTGGATTCAACAATGGCAGATACCGATGGTAGACTAAAGAGGGAAAAGATTAAACACACACACACGTATATACATATACACAGATCTGTGTACACACATACACATATACACAAATATACATATACAAACACACATCCACACATTTATACATATACACACATACATATATGAACATACATACACACATGCACACATACATGCATACACAAGCATACGTATATACATATACATATATACACACAAATGTGCATACATTTATACACATACACATATGCACATATAAGCACATAAACATACACACATGCATACATATATACATATACACGATATACACATATACATATAAACATATACACACAAACACATATATACACAGTTTTACATATACACATATACACACATATACACATACATACACACATGCATTCACACATACACACATGCACATACATACCATATATGCACACATGAACACACATATACACACATACACCACATATGCACACATATACATATGTGTGCGCGCGTGCACACACACACACACACACACACACTCTTCAGTCAGCATCTCCAGTGGCAACTGTGAACCTTCTGTAGCCCCAGCTACTGTTGGCCTGGCCCCTGTGGTGCCAGCTTCTGCTGAGGAACCCCAGACCCTGGACTCCAGTAACACTGTCCTTTGACCCTCTAGCCAGGAAGTGGTAGGAGCTTCCTGCCGTACTGTTCTCTGTGATATCCCATGGTTGTAAGCAAACTCCTCAGCCCTTCCATTCCCTGTATAACCAGTTTCTTTTATCAAATTCCTGATTTTTAAATCCATAGATTTGTTTCTGTTTTGTTGGTTGGATCCTGACAGGTCCAGGTCCTGACCCTGCATCCTGGCCAGAGCACCAAAGTCCTGTTAGGGTCAGCTTTCTGTTTTCCACCTTGATGGGGCTGTTGGAGTTTTGCTTTGAATACTGGGTGGCTGTGTTCTTCCAAATTATTGGAGCAGACAGCTTCGTTAGCTGAGGAGTCGTTGCTAGAATGATGGGCTTCTCTACTGTCACCAGATGAATGTCCATCTCCATTCTCCAATCTCTCTCTCCTGCTCAGAGTAAGATGGGACCCCAAGGAGGTGGCACTATCATAGCTCTCAGCTCCTGTGCCCCTACCACCAAGAAATGTTATTCTGCTGATGCTCTTTGCTTGTTTCCACACTGCCCACCCTCCCAACACACCTCTGCCCAACTCCAGCCTAGTATCATAACCCCAACCTAATTATTACCACAGATTGTTTGGTTTTGATGCTCTCATCATTTGAATCCTGGCCCTTCCTAGTCCATCATTTTTCCGTGATTTAAAAATTGATCCTGAAAAACAAAAAAAAAATCAGTGGTCAAAACATTTATGAAAATACTGGGTTAAACAAATTAAAAGAGGTCTCTTCAATACAGGACTTCTCAGAGCCTTTAGAATAAGAGGGAATTGAGATGGCAGTGTTTTCAAAGCTAAGTTGAGCATGGAACTTTTCTTCTCTGTGTGTGGATCATCTCATGGGGCTTAGGATCCATGAAACATTATTCAATATGATGAATGTTTGTTAGTTTTGTCTGTCCAGATTCCATCTTTCTTTAACCCCCTTCTTCTGGTGACAGGATAACTCTCTTGAGTCAGAGACCTTTTCCATTTAATATGGGTGGGACTGACCTTCCTGCCATCATTTTCAGCAACAGAGGTGTGATGCCATCCAGTTGTGTCCCCAGTGATTGACTGAGGATGGGAAGGTATCTAAATTGGGACAACCAGAGTCCTTAGGGAGACTTTTCTGACAAGGATTTCAGGAAGAACTTGTTCTTTCTTTCACTGGGGTTACTGAGTTGCTAGAATATTAGTAGGCCAGGGGTCTAATGGGTGTCAGGTATGGAGAAGCTATTGGAACAGAAACCAAGCCAAGAGCCATGACAGAATTGACAGCTAGAGAGAAAGCAGAATCCTGACAATATTTCCTGAGCCCCTGGACCCAGTGAAGTCCGAAACTGGCTCCATTCCTTTGACTCTCTAGTTACATGAGGGAGTCCTACCACTCCATTTTTATTTTACTATTATTAATAATTTTATTTTTGCTTAAGGTAGTTTGAGTTCACCTTTTTGTCTCTCACAAATAAAACATGTCTAGCTAATAGATGGAGAAAACACAGCCTCTTCTGACTCAAAGTACATGCCATGCTACCTTGGGTCGGAATCCCCCTGCTGGCTTTGAATCCTTAGAATGCAATCCCCAAGGCCAGGCCCTGTGCTTGGCATTCTGTCCCACCCACTCGAGGTCCCCTGAAGACAGAAGGCCATATAGAAATCAGAGCTTGAACGGGAGAAGACAGATGGAGCAAGACAGGAACACAGGGTAGCCCCCATCCATAATTCATCTTTTCAAAGCCAGGTTGCAGTCTCGACATCCGGGATCTTTTTTGTGTGTGAACCCACTAGATGGGGACTTCAGGGAATGGTCACCCAGCCCTTTGCCTCTTCTTAAATTATGCCATGATTCTACATGTGCCCTAAATTTCCATCTTCTCTGCTGTTAGACCGTTCCAACACCAAAGATCATTGATTCCAGTCCTGGAATGATTTACTTGGTGCAACTAGAAAACAACATATGTTGACCTGAATGATATTCAGATTAATAAATGAGAGACTCCAAGGTCTTCCAGCTGAGAAGCAGTTTTAATTCAGAAATTACTCATGTGGAATGGTAGAAGTGCCAAGAGTACAGGTGTAAACAAGTGGCAGAAATGAGAATAACCCGATGCGTGAAGAGAACAATGAAAATATTACCTTGTATGCTGAATGCCCCTCAACATTGGAAAAGAGCTTCCACAAACAATCTTGTTGATGCTCAAACCACCCTCTGAGCAGAAGATGATTAGCCCCATTTTTCAGAGGAGATCATCGAGGCGGCCCAGAATACAAAGTGACCAAAAGTGCCCAATATCAGGTAGCCAGAGGGGGCAGTCAGGGCTTGAATGTGAGATGCTTGACTCAGGTCAAGGTCTCTTTGCACATCAGATAGGGATGGTTAGCTGGTTTCCATCTCTGATCAACATGGGACTGACTCTATTTCCCATTTTTCAGCCATCCCAACTACTCCACTCCAAAATCCAAAGTTTGCCCCTCAACACTAAACACCATTTTGCTGGAATGTCTATGTTTTCCTTCAACCATTAGCCTTCCCAGTTGCCACCTGGGAAAACTGTGACTGTAGGTTCCAGCTCAAACCATAAAGGGTTAAGAACTAAAAACAGGATGACAGCAATTAAAGCTCTTCTTTCTCCTAATCGTTTATTTCTTGATTTGGTAGCGTAAAGTCTATTATAGCATCTTAAGACATCAAAGAGTAGTTTTTATCAGGGGAGGAGTGATTATACCAAAGACAATCCTTTAAATATGGTGGACATAAGTAAATTTTCTCTGTCTTTGCAAACCCAACCAACTCCATTAAGATGAACTAACAGTTGCTAATAAGGACAGCGGCCATCAGTTAAACAATTAACATATCTTTAGGGTTTTTCTCCCCAACTCATCCATAAACTCCAGGAAAAAAAATGTGCCTGTCTTGTTCATTATTCTATATGCTCAGTAGGAGCAGAGCACGGAACACGAAGTAGGTGCTTACATTAGAAAATAATACAATGATTGAATGAATCAACAAACCGTTGAGATGAGATAGTCAATTCAGCATCAATATCTTTTTTGTTTGCTGATCCTAGAGAAACATTAGCTTCTGAACTTTATAGACAATAATAGCTTTGTACTCAGTGTACTTTACTATCATTCAGCAAAGCAGTTATTGATCACCCACTACGTGTCAGGGGTGTCTTAGATTGAGAGCCACTTCATATGCTTTTTGGTAAATGCACAGACACTGAAACATATAAACATACATACACAAATGTAAACATGCACACACACATCTCCACAGACATATACACATACAATACATTTTTAAAGTCTTGGCTGGATTTTCTACTAGTCAAGATATGCCTGGGTTTAACCTGTGCATGCCTGTTCCCTTCTACACCTGTAAGGACTTACCTTCACCCACACTTGCTCCTCAGCATGAAGGACCCAGCTTGCCTGCAGATGGGCCGTATTTAAGCCTCTGCTGCACCCATGCCTTGGGGCTGACTCGGGTATTTGTCTGCACTGGCCCATAATCTGATCTTCCACTTAGGCCTCTGCTTTGCCCTCTGTTCCCTCAGCCCTCACCTGTGCCCTGGTTTTTCTCAGACACTTTGGCCTGGGTCTCTATCTCTGAGATGTTTAAGCCCTGCCTCAGTCTTTCCAGGTCCTCTTGGGCCCTGGACCCTGGAACAGAGGTTGGATACTGAAATGGACTCCCCTGATGCCCCCTTCTCTTATCTCTTCAGTGCCCTGCCTGTGGAACACTTTGGAATCCCACAGATCATGCTTGCTAGAACTTGAGCTGACTCCATGAATGGCCAGCTTTTTCCTACCAGCTTGAACCCACTTTGGCCACCAGCATGTGGAATGCCTTTTCCAACAGGTGGGATTAGCTGTGATCCTTCTGTCTACCCCACCCTATTGTAAGCAAATGGACAAGGTCCTGGGGGGAGGCAGGACTGTGGCCCGTCTACCCGCTTTGAATAAATGTCCATGAGACTTCTTTAGTTGTAAATTCTTAGAACAGGGTTTCTCAGCCACAGCATTATTGACATTTTGGGCTGGACAATTCTTTGTGGTGAATTGTCTCATTTTGCAGCACCCTTAGCCTCTATGTACTAGATACTAGTAGCACCCTTAAGCTGGGACAACCAAAAATGTCTCCAGACATTGCCAAGGTCCCTTTGGGGGTAAAATTGTCTCCAGTTAAGAACCACTGCCTGGCCAAGCATGGTGGCTCACGCCTGTAATTCTCAACACTTTGGAAGACCGAGGAGGGAGGATCACAAGGTCAGGAGATCGAGACCATCCTGGCTAATATGGTGAAACCCCGTCTCTACTAAAAATACAAAAAATAGTCGGGCATGATAGCAGGCGCCTGTAATCCCATCTACTCGGGAGGCTGAGGCAGGAGAATCGTTTGAACTCAGGAGGCAGAGGTTGCAGCAAGTCGAGATCACACTACTGCACTCCAGCCTGGGCGACAGAGTGAGACTCCGTCTCAAAAGAAAAAAA
>NW_012114477.1:3731928-3732369 GCF_000951035.1 Colobus angolensis palliatus | reverse complement strand
AAAAAAAAAAAAAAAAAAAGAGAGAGAGAACATGGTACAGCAAAGCAAACTGATGATGAGTGTGACCCAAAGCTCATGCACCTTTGCATATGGCAGCCAATCTATCCTTTGTTTGCTTAAACTGTTTTGAGTTGAGTTTCTGCCCTTTGCAACCAAAAGCATACTGATGAATATATCGAGGCTACATAGCACCTAGCATTTTGCTAAAACGTAATAGTGACAATATAAAGTAAACATTGTTATTAATTATTTAGTTGATAACTATTTGTGTGCCTCGCATAACATAATGCTGATTGTGAAGTGATGAGAACAGCCATAACATACTAGAAGGCTAGGGTTCCAGCCTGACCTCATCACCTACATGTGGTCTTGGCTAAGTTACTAATCTTGTTTCCTTTATTTGTAAGAAGATAGAATTGGAACAGATCAGTCATTGCAAAT
>NW_012114477.1:3681331-3731298 GCF_000951035.1 Colobus angolensis palliatus | reverse complement strand
TGATGTAAATGACGAGTTGATGGGTGCTAACGAGTTGATGGGTGCAGCACACCAACATGGCACGTGTATACATATGTAACAAACCTGCATGTTGTGCACATGTACCCTAGAACTTAAAGTATAATAAAAAAAAAAAAAGAAAAGAAAATTCAGGTGTCCAACTTCTTTAGGAAAATTGGGAGGTCAGCAACATTGGACCCCCATTACCACATGGCAATGACAAACAGGTTTTAGAAGGGGCATGTACTCTCTGAGCCACCCAAGACCCCACCTCCCTCTTTCCCTTATTTTATGCTTGCCTGACTCACTCAGCCCACAACCTGCTGACTGCAAAAGCATTTGAGTTTGTGTTTTTGAGGCCATGCTCTTTCACCTCTGATATTTTCTGAGATGGCAGAACATACCCTTCACGAACAGGAGACCAAAAGGCAAGAGGGTCAAGGGAGAGAGATTGAGCCCAAGGGGGAAACAGCCACCCAGGAAAGCAATCCGTTATTCTAACCTCTGCAGGGCCACTGGCAGGTCCTCAGGCCTGAGACACAGCGGCAGTCAGGGGGTAGAGAGACAAACAAGCGGAGATTGTCTTTCTTTGCTTTTCAGCCAGACAAAGAAAATCCCTTTCTGCGTAAAGCCTCCTCCACAGGCTTTGATGTCTCTCTTCCCAGCAGAGGCGCCCACTTCAGACAAGAGAGGCAGGCAGGGGCAGAGAGCTGAGAACAAAGCAGCGTTTCCTGGGCTGCTAATTATTCTCCTTCTGTGTAAATAATTATCTGGAAGAGAAAAAAACAGTCCATGGCTAAAGAGCTAGAAAAGCAAAAGGAGGATGAAAGGAGGCTGGGGATTTGATGTGTCCCCAGGAGCAGTCCTTGAAGGGAAAGCGAGTCACAGCAAAATCCTTCTTACTTCCTGTGTTTTAAACACCTAGTCTGGGACTTTCAAAGCCCCTGGCACTGGTGCTGTAATTAAATCGTGGTTCGGGAAGCCGGCATGCAGGTGATCTGACAGTTTCTTTCTCTGGATCCTGCTGGACTCTGCTGGAATAGAGACAGGAAGTCTTAGAAATTAAGGCTCTGGAGTCCATTGGGCCCCAGTTTGAACCTGGGTCTACTGCTCATTATAAACAGGATCGGGGACAAGTTGCTTATTATAAATGAGATGGGGGACAAGTTCCTTCTTCCCACCTAGGGTCCATGCAAAAGCGGTGTCTTCTACTTGGAAGACTTCCCCATCTCTCCAAATCTGTGTGCAGTTGATACTTACACATCTACAGTGGACAGTGCTGGTGCCCTGCCACAGCCCTTGCACTTACCATTTCTGTGCATGCCCACCCAACTATCAACTTCCAGCAGCCCTGTCTAGCACCCTTGGAATGTTTCTCCTGGGCACTTAAACCCTGGCTGCTCTTGCACAAAGCACACCAGAATTAATGCTCTCTGGGAGCATCCCTCAATCAGTGGCCGATGGGAATTAGGAGAGAATGACCCTGACCCTCTCATCCCTTAAGCGACAGGAGTTTGAGGCTGGAGTATGCTCTCCCAGACCCTCCCAGAGTTTCCAGATGGGAACTCTAGCTCCCTGGAGTGGTTCCTGGCTGGATAAGTCACCTTCTATTGATTCTTTCCTATCCCTGTCTCACCTCTTCACTCCTCTACAAGTGCTTCCCTGGATCATTTCCTGAATCAGCTACTTTTTCTTTGTTTCAGGGTCAGATTCTGGAGAAATCGAACTAAGGCAGCAGCCTTCAACTCTCAGCTCAAATGTCATTTCCTGGGGGAAGCACTCCGTCAACATCTTGGACCCAATCAGGAGTTTGAGTTAAATCGGAGCGATGCCCCCTCTACATTTTACTCACAGCACTCATGCATGTGTAATTTTATTTTTCTGCATCTCTTTATTGTATTAATATCTGTCTCCTCCAGTCAAGTATAGCCATCAAGAGGAGTGTGCCCGTTTTATTTATTGCATTGCCAGATCCTGGTATAGAGCCTAACACATAAGAGGTGCTCAGTAAAAACCTGGTGAGCTCGTTTCCTCTTACATAACACAGAGACCCAAAACTATTGCTATTGCATGGGGAAGGAGATGTGGATT
This sequence comes from Colobus angolensis palliatus, assembly GCF_000951035.1. NCBI lineage: Eukaryota > Metazoa > Chordata > Mammalia > Primates > Cercopithecidae > Colobus > Colobus angolensis. The sequence continues at coordinate 3,729,207 of NW_012114477.1, read as the reverse complement.
AAATAGCTCATAATCTATACAATGTGATTAACTTATAAATTGATACAGTGTTTGGAACATAGGGAATATTTAAAAAGCTAACATTCTCTGCAACCTTAACTGTTTCCTCCTCTCTTACCCACCACCAATATCACACACAAAATTTAATTGTTCCTAAAATATTGTGAGCTTGGAATGAGTGTCCTTGGGTCACAAATGAAGAGAATGAGCCTCAGAAAAGTGAAGTAACTTGTCTAGAATGACACAGCATTCCAAGGGAATGGCCAAGATTCCAAACTGGCTCTTTCCGACCCCAAATTCTTCCCACTCCAGGCTCATCTGAGCCTGGATTGAAGGCAGAAGAGGGTGGTGTCGGGGAGGCCCATTAGGAGTAGTTGAATCAGTTTTGGGGAGAAACAAAAGGTTGAGCCATAGCAGACTCAAATGGTCAGAGAAGCAGATTGGGGAGAGGAGGCAAACAGATGCCCAGTGTCAGAGAAGTTTGGTAAGTCTCGGCCATTTTTGTCCTGGGGGCACGGGAACATTTGAGTTTCTCCCTTGAGGCATGGGAAAGACGGATAAGTGGGTATTGGAGCCACTGGGCCTGGCACAGGAAATGAGCTTAGTCACAGGACTGACTCCACTCCTATCACCTCGTCTCTGCCTGACAGTGGGGCCATTCATCAGCAGGACATTCAAAGACAAACAGGAAGGACATTTAGAAGAAAGAATGAGAATCAGGACACCTCCAATTACCCAGCCATTTACAAAGATTCTTTGCAACCAGGGGCTTGTATACTTGGTGGGCAGCGGAAGAAAACTTTGCATTTGGCTGTTTGGATACTCCCAAGTAACGCATCCAAGTAAGCACGACACGTTATCATCTTATCTGCAAACTGCGGGAGCCGGATCCCACCGAGCTGTTCCGGAGTCTCTAATCAGCACCAGATGACCAGAGCTCTTGGCTTTGTGAGGGTCGGGAGGATTTCCTCGCCTCTTATAAGGATCAAACGGCAGAAGATATTCAATATTCAGCCCAATATTGCATTGCTGTCAATTTTGGATGGCATAGGCATCGTGCTGTGCATGTTGCAAGCCCCAGTTGCATAGGGCTCTTCCAGATATCTCTAACAAGCCTCTGTGGTCCCCATCCATCAACGGCAGTAGGAGAAGGTGACAGGATAGGTCTCAAGGGGAATTGTGAGCTGAGCAGCAAGAGTTATTGATGAAGGTGCAGAATTAGCACAGGCCCCAGATGAGCCTGGAGGTGGAGATGAAGCCAGCTTATTTCTTCTGTGTTGGGTAAGGCAAGCAGGTTGGTGTGGATAGAGCTGCTAACCTTAACCTTAATCCTAACCCCTGTTAAATTTGAATTTTAGATTTAAAAAGTAAAAAAAAAAAAATTTTAGCACAAGTATACCCCATGCCATATTTGGGACATACTTCATGCTATGGTTTGGATATTTAACCCCTCCAAACCTCATGTTGAAATCTGATCCCCAATGTTGGAGGCGTTTAGGTCACAGGGGCTGATCTCTCATGAACAGATTAACAACCTCTGGAGGAGTGGGGTGTATAAGTGTGAGCTCTCACTCTTATTAGTTCCTGCAAGAACTGGTTGTTGAAAAGAGCCTAACACATCCCCCACTCTCTTTCTTTTACCTCCTCTCTCACTGTGGGATTGCTGTTCAAGCAGGATCCCCTTTATCTTCTGCCATGAGTGGAAGCAGCTTGAGGTCCTTACCAGAGGCAGATGCCAGTGCCATGCTTCTTGTACAGCCTGCAGAGCCAGGAACTAAATAAACCTCTTTCCTTTATAAATTACCCAGCCTTAGGTATTGCTTTATGGCAACACAAACAGACTAAGATGCTTACACTAAAACATTATTCATTGCTTGCTTGAAATTCAAATTTACCTGGGCATCTTATTTTTATTTGCTGAATCTGGCAACCCTAGCTGGGGCTTGGTGGAAGTTTAATGTAGGGGCTGAAGACCTGTGGCCTGCAGGTGGGAATGCTTTAGTTTGACTAGCACAGTGCTTCAAAAATAAGAACATTTCACACAAAATTCAGACTTCTACCTTCCCTTGATATCTAGTCACACTTCCCCCTTTTTACTATCAGTTCATTCCCATCTCCACCCCTACTGGCCCACGTGGACCTAATTTGCTCATTTATTGTTACTTGCTTGGCCCATGAATCTTCTGAGTTTTAGACCCATTGGCTTGCCTCGGGGTACACAGGGAGAGACCCTGGTTTTCTCACGGCAATGGCAAACCCTCCAGCTCAAGAGTCATTGTGTGGAGACCCCGTTTCATCATGGTGTAGCTCTAGTCTCCCTCTAGGTGGTTCTTTACTTTCCCATCTGTAAAAATGGAGATAGATTTTGCCCTCTCTCAATCTGGAATGTGATGAAGATGGAATGCAGATAGGAGCATAAAAGTTCTCTGATAAAGAACGTGATCTTGATAATGGCTTTCTCCAGATGTCCGTTCATGAGGCTTCCACCCTGTAGTCAGCATAATCTATCCAAAATATGCATCCTTCCATGCTTGCTTGCAAAATAAAATCCAAACTCCCTCAAGTGGTATGCAAGTTTCAGTGGTTTGGCTTATCCCGTATCATCTTCAAAACTGTCTACCCCAACTACTTCCAGGCAGCACTTAAGATGCTGAATTTCTCAGTTGCTTAAACTCACTCTGCACCCTCACACTCTTGGGCTTTTGGGTATGATACTCTCTGCACCTAGAATATGCTCCCTGTCCTTCTTAGCGATTGCAACTTCAGTGCCATCTCTTCCCATTTTACATTTTGTTAGGATATAATTGTCCCTGATACATATCCCACATTACTCTTCTTCTCCAGCCAAGACATTTCTCCTGCAGGTTCCAGCTAGGGTCCAAATGTCAAAAAACAACCTTAGCTCATTTGAGTCAGAACAAGGAGTTATTGGAAGAAGCCACCAGGCTTCTGAAAGGGCATGGACCAGTCAAGCTCTAGGGACCATAAAAGCAGGAGGTGGCAAATGGTCTCTCTAAGACATTGCCATGGGTGACACAGTCTCAACTACTCTCTGTCCCTTGGTGGTCAACAGAATGTCATCGGCCAGGCTTGGCTTATATGCAAGTGTCTATGGCCATCTGCAACTGGCAGTCTTAGCAGAGAATTTCTTGGGTGAATAGTGGTGCAGTTCTCCAAAGAGAAGAAGCGGATACTGTTATCCCAGAAACAGGGAGAGGGTACAGGTAGAAAAAAACAACAGGTTTCCTGTCCTGCACCGTGTTATATTGTCACTGCTTTTGCTTTTTTCTTTGTTCTTCCAGATTGCCCATTCCTTGAGTTCAGAACTTTCTGTTTTCTACATACAGCCTTGTGGTCCCAGAAACTGCATAGAAGCTTCAAAAAGATTTGTAGAATGAGCAAAAGTGTTCTGAAAGGGAGTCTTTGCAGAAAAGAATTAAAACAGCAAGCCTGAGGATGTAATCTTTATGAAGGCCTGTTTGCAAGTTGCTCCTTATCTGGCATCTGGGAACTTGGCTTTTAAAATGTCTCCTCCATTCCCTAACTGATAAGGTTGATTCTCTGTGCCTTGACTGTTTATAGAAACAATGTAATATATGGTGAACACCTGCTTTCTTTCTGGGAGTCTGGAGTTTTGGTTGTTGCTAGACAGAAAAATCTATATGAGCAACCCCCAAAAACCATCCTAAACTCTGAATCTCAAATGGGCTATGCTGGGCATTATAAATACTACAAATGAATTGCTGCATTTTTGCTACTGGAGGGAGTGTTCTGTGTGATCTTCCATGGGAGGAAGAGAACATAGGAAGCCTGCACATGGCTTCCAGACCCTAATCTGTGTCTTTTCCTTTACTGAGTTGATTGTGAATCCTTGTAGTGTTGCCTTAGCCATGAGTACAACTGCGTGCTAAGTCCTGTGAGTGCTTCTAGTGAATCAGTGGATGGTCTTGAGAACCACCGCCCCCGACCCAAGCAGGACCAAATCTTTAAAGCACAGTCTATGATTTGCAAGGCGCTTTACAATATTACTGCACTGATCTTCTTAACCACCCCCACTCCATTGAGAGACATCCTGTTCTCATTTTAGAGATTAGAACACTAAGGCTCAGAGATGTGAAGTGGTTTAGTCAAGGATGCAAAGATGGCAAACGGAAGAATGGGTTACGAACCTAGGCTGTCCCATTTCAATGTCACACTACAGTAGCTTCCATTATAGAGAGGAGAGACTGTTCCTGTCAGGATAACCCTCTAGTGTCCAGGACAACTTCACTCTGTGAGCTTAGAAATCTAGAGTGTTCTTTTAGGAAGAGTCAGTGGAGTGAGTCAGTGACTTCTTTTTTGTCAGTAGCAGAGCTGATACTGGCACCTATGCCCATTATTTGACTCTGGGGCCCCTAAGTTCAAAACCATTACAATATTTTGGCTATGTGACCTCTGATATCTTACTTATTTTCTCCAAGAATTCATCACTTCATTTCTAAAAAGGAATTAAGAACTATCTAATTGATTATGAAAAGAACACAACCCTCCCCTATGAAGCATCTAGTAGTGAGCCACCAAATGTTGGTTCCCTTCTCTTTCCCACTTCACCCCTTATTCACTATGTGTGCCTGTGTGAGTCCTACCATTATCTCCATCTGTTTCCCCATCTGTAAAATGAGGGGGATGATTTTGATGCTCCCAGAGTTCTTCTGGGGCTGGCATCGTGTATCAAAGAACAAGCGCTTTTCTGGTGCAGGCTTTTAAAATCCTGCCAGCTCTGATCATGAGAGGCAGATCAAACCCACTCTCTGCCCACTTAAGAAAAAGACTGTGTGTAAGTTGCACAAAGGTGGTGAGGCAAAAACATGCTCCAGCCTTTCCCAGACACTGATCCAGAGAAAGACATGTCAGAGTGTTGAAAAGTTCTTTGTTTAAGGCACGGGTAGAGGGAAAAGGAACAGTAGAGAATTTATAGATGGGGCTGTATCTTCTATATCCAGGGTTATCAATCTAAATCATTATAGAGTTCAGTGGATAATTTTTATAGAGCGTTGCGGACAACAGCACAAAGACCAGGTCAATAGGGAGTGGTGGGGACTGTGGAAAACTACAGGACCTATGCTAGCCTTGGAGAGAGCGTCCCAGCTCCAACTGATTGCTGCCAAGTGTGAATGCAAGCATGGTGTTGCCAGACCATCTCTTTCTGTCTTCATTTTTAAGAAGTCAGAGTTTTGAAGTACACTATCTCAATTTGTAAGTGTTGCCTTGAGTTTTCTTCTCAGAGATCTTTGTCGGTTCAATATAACTCTTTGCATTTCCCATCTTGCCTATAGGCTATTTGTTTGCAATCTCAGAGCTGCCAGGGCTTATTTGCAGCATGTTGGTCATTGAATCCTGAAGAATTTGTGACCAGAAGTTACCTTCACATCCTCCAAGATGGTCAGTTTCAGAGACATGGGAGAATGATTTTGGAAGAGCCAGCATCATTTAACTTTATGCTATTCTTAAAGTTTACCCCTGTAAAGTTTACCTTTTTAGCAACTCCTCCTTGCCCGAGGACAAAGTTCTGATTTATTATTTCCTAGCATGGATTTTACCTTTGATTACCCCTATATCTTTGTTCAGGGGCATCTTTCATCAATATGAAATCTTCCGGAAAGCTCCTAGTTGGCCTTCAAAACCCAGCTCACATGTTTATTCCTCCATGAAGCTTTTACTAGTCATCCCCCTCCTCTCCTGAGGTTTAGCTTCCTGCCCCACCTCTGTGTATCCACCACACTACTCTCTGTGTTCACATCATGCATTAGTCAGGGTCCCAGTTGAGAACAAATGCCATACTCAAAGTAGACGCCACAAGGAGACTTTGATTAAGAGGCTGTTTACAATGGAGTGTGCATTACAATGGGCAGGGTTAAAGGAAACTGACAAGGCATAGTACAGCACCTGGGACCAGCAACACTGGAAAGCTGTTACTGCCTCTAGTCCTGAAGCTGCAAAGGGAGGAAGAACAATTATACCATTCACAGAGGCTAGAACTGTAGACAAGATTCCCTGGCAGGAGCCTTGAAAAAGGGACACACCCACACCATAGTGACCTGTCAAGGAGGGAGCCAAGAGAATAAACTCTCAGCCTCACTTCTCTCTGACTCTCTCCAGTATCTTGTTGGTGCCTTTCTTTGGCTGAAAACAACAGGCAGCAAAAAGACAAGGAAGTCTGCTGACATGGTCCATATGGATCAGGGTCTGGAGGCCAGAGCAGGGTGGAAAAGGGTAAAATGGCAAACAAAAGATGCCCACTATCCACCATTCTCTGCATAGGTCTCTATTATGGCACTTGCTGTTTAGTGCCAGGTCCCCTAGAGGTGGGGAACTGCTGGTGGACAGAGAATTAGTTTGCTTATATCTGCATCCTCAAAATCTGGCACATAGTATGTGATCGATAAATGGTTATAGGAATTACCAGGTACATCATACAGCACCTGGTAAAATAGAAAGATTAGGGATTCTTTTTAGATTACCCACAGGCATGAAGCAATCATGAACTTCTTCCTTTCATGTAATATTTTATCAGCACCACTGTGTGAGGTATCATTCCTGTCATCCAGGAGCTCTTTGTCTCAAATTAGCAACTCCTAGAGCAAGGAAAGCCGTTATGCATCCTCCATTTCAAATTTCCCTAGTGTGGATGTCGTAGGTCACTGGTTTGATGCGATGCTCAGAGATGTCACATCGGAGTCCACTGTCAAGTGTAAAGCCTGTAGATTATGCAAATGTCTTCTCTACAGAATGTGTCAGAGCCTTTAATGTGCCAAAGTATCATACGAAGCACCTAAAGGGGGCCATAGTAAGCAGCCTTTCCTAAATTTATTTTGTCATAATATTATTTCCCCCCGAGCATCTTGTAAATCAGTAAGTTGCAATATGCTTTGGAAAATATTGCCTTTCTTTAACCAGTTCATTTTACAGATGAGAAAACTAAAGCTCCAAAGTAGTCATCACCAATCAATCTGGCAGGGAGCACAATTTGTATACAGAACCAAATGTCAAACTTGCTTTCATTGAGTAGCCACTCATTGCCTTTGATTCTTTTTCTAAACTATCATCCATTCTTTCTCAATGGATATCTCTCCCAGACCTTGACTAGGAATGAATAGGAAGTAGCCAATGGCTCTTTTCCTACTAAACCCTCATGGGCCCCTGTGTGACAGGTGTGACCCATTGTGAGATGTTGTCACCATGATGACACAGAAGCTTGTTGGGTCATATGTGGAGAGGAGATGACACTGAGTGTGGGAGGGATGAAGGTAGTTGAGGACTGCTCTCCTCTGGGCTGACAGTTCACTTCGTCTCCTGAAAAAGTCTCACGCCATCAGCACTAGGCAGGGAAATTTCACTCTCAAGAGGGCATCCAGAATGACTGTTTGAAACAAGAAGTCTGATTATAGCTCTCCAGTGCTGAAAACTCTTTAGCAACTCATTGTTGCCCTAGGACAAAGTTCTGGTTTAGTATTTCCTAGTATAAATTTTACTTTTGATTTTCCTTTGAGATGAGGTTTCACTCTGTTTCCCAGGCTAGAATGCAGTGGTGCAATCTCGGCTCCCTGCAGCCTCGACCTCCCCAGGCTCAAGTGATCCTCCCACTTCAGCTTCTTGTGTAACTGAGACTACAGGCATGCGTCACCATGCCCAGCTAACTTTTTGTATTCTTTGTAGAGACAGCATTGCACCATATTACCCGGACTGGTCTCAAACTCTTGGGCTCAAACGATCCATCCACTTTGTCTTCCCAAAGTGCTAGGATTGCAGGCACGAACATAAATTTTACCTTTCTCTTTGGCCTCATCTGGTGCCACCAACCTTTTCCTTGACCCTCTCCACCCACCCCACACACTACCTTCCAGGCAATATACACAGCATCCAGCTCCTCAGACTCACCACCCTGTAGCTCATGTGCAGACCTTTGCATGAACCGTTCTCTCCATCTAGAGCTCCCTCTCGCCATTCTATTTACCTGACCAGCCTCCATACTAAGAGACAGTGTGGTGGCTGATTAGTGCATGGGCTCTGAAGCCTGAGTCTGAGTTCAAACTCCAGTTCTGCCCCTTCTTAGTTCTTCAGCCTTGGGCAAATGACTTAAACTGTCTGGGCCTCAGTTTCCTCATCTCTAAGATGAGAGTAATGATAATACTACCTGCCTCAAAAAATGTTTTTAAGAGTTAAATAAGATAATTCTTTACCTACCACATAGTAAGTGCTCACAAAAAGATAATTTAAATTCTATTTCTTTATGGTTTAGTTTAGACACCCAGCCTCTGGGAAAGCTTCTCTGACTCCTCTTAAAATATACATACATGCACATGCAAGCACATACATGAACACATATGCATATACATATGCAGTTACACCTACATGCATTCACACATGCACACACATACACACAGCCCTTCCCACATCTCCCGCAAGTCATCTGTACCTTCCAACTCTGCTGCCAATATTATTCTCACTTACTTTTCTATATCTCTGCTTCCTCACTTATCAGCTCTAGGCATGTAGGAACTACATTGCATCTCCAGCACCCAGACTAGTACTGGACTCACAGTAGGGGCATTTGACCCATCCTGGACAATTCTTATTACTTACTTTTGTGTTAGGACAGAAAAAGCCAGTGTCAGAGCAGGCAACTGAGTCCCAACCTCAGGAAAAGGAAAGGGTGTGCGCAAAGTCACATAGCTGGTTCATGGCAGAAGCACAATTGAGCCAAACCTCTCAAGTGTTGTCTGGTATATCCTCAGTTCCTGCTGAAGCTATACAAAGAGACCCCAGTTTCCAGTACTGCTGATGCCTCAGGATTTGCATGCTCTGTCTAATTTGTGAAAGAGGTAAAGAAGAGCCTACTTTGCTTTTTTTTTCTCAATTCCCTAAGCAAGCATCCCATTTCTTAAAAGAAAATGGATTCTAGTTCCTTTTCAGTATAGCAGCAATGGTCTTCTTGTTGAATCACAGCCACTGATGACTTCCTTTAAAGAGCGAGTACTCAGTTCAGGGAAATGTGTTACCCAGGTAAAATGACTCCCTGGGGTGATGAGGGTGTGATTCAGGAGAGCTCTCCCACTTAGATGTCCTCAAATGAAATGCAGAGTGCATGTCTCTGGTTTCAGCTTTGAACTGTGTCGTTCAGGTATTCTGGGTTTGGACTGGATCACCAACATCGATGCCCGTGGGATCATCCTGGCTCTGTTCAAAGCAAGCATCCCTTGTTCCATTATGTTCCACTCCTCCCTGGGAGCAGCTGCAGGGGTTTCTGAAAGGATGACCTCTTTTTTAGCACAGAGATATTCATGGTGCTTAAAAACAGTGGGATGAGCTTAGAAATCAGTTCTTGCTATTTCTTTACCTAGGGAAACCAAGGCTGGGAGATAGAAAGCAATTGGTATGGGATTACTAAGCAGAACAGCAACAGAGCCAACTGTAATTTGCTCACCTTTCCACAGCACCTGGAGACTCTCCTGGCTATTTCTGTATATCCACTGGTAGATGAATCAGTTAAATTGCAATAGATTTGGGATAATCACACAAAAAATGACAGAGTGCTCACTTAGTGGTTAAGCTCCTTCATGACACCCTTCATGGCTCACAACACAAGAATTAGAATTCAAAAGATAAATATGTTAGCTAAAGTTTCTTGACCACTGACTAGATACCAAGAGCTCTCCTAAACGTTATATTCATGTCCTCATTTACTATTCCCAATGGCCCATTGAGGTGTCATCATCCTTTTACAGATGGGGAAACTGGGGATGGCAGAGGTTACAAGATTTGCCCAAGGTCACATTGCTGAGATGTGACAGAGTCAAGACATAACCCTGTTTTTCTAATGCAGAGCTTATGTTCTACACTATTTGGTTATCCTGCCCCTTCTTCCACAAATATTTAGTGAGGACCACACTGTGCATGACACTGTGTTGGGTGCTAAAAAGTCAAGGATGAATGAGATACAGACCCTATCTTCAAGAAGCACACTATCATTTGGGAAAGAAATACATATAAAGAGATAATTACTAAACTATCTGTGATCAGAGCTAAACAAGGGAACTATATACCTTTGTGTTTACTTTTTCAAAATGCTTATGTCATTCAGTGTATGATTACACGTGGACACAAGCGTGCATGCACACTCCACCAAAGAAGCCAAGGTAGGTATTATCTGCATTTGACAGATACAGATGCTGAAGCCCAGAAAAGATAGAGGACTGGCTCAGGTAACAGACAAAATTGGTGTCATGCCCAAGTCTCCAGCTTCCAGCTTGGGTTCTTTCTCCACCAGACCACCAGGAACATCCAAACAGCCTCCTGGTGGTCAGAACCAGTCCAAATGCTGAACATTAATAAAAGCTGCTAGAGAGAGAGACTGCTCCATTTATATTGTTCATCTGTGAATCCTCCTTAATTATACTGAGAAGGATATCAAAGAAGAAAATTCTGGATTCAGTAGAGGTTCAGTTAAGTCATTGGAAGACCTTGTTGGGATCCTTTGAGCTTAGTCTAAGAGACTTAGAACAAGGGCTTGTTTGAGCTTATTTTAAGGGATTCATTCTTCTTGGTCTTCATGTTTTGGCCCTGAAATCCAACAGATAGAATTTTTGGATTTGTAATCTTAATGGTCTAACCCATGAGTTTGCCAACATGTTTTGTATTCACCCTTTCCTTCGTATCTTCTGCCCAACCCCATCCTCCCTCAAGCATATGGCTGTTTCCTGAATAATGAAGGATACCTTATACTCTGCAGCCTTAATCTTACCGCTATTTATTGAGAAAATGAGTTTTGACCTTAATTAACTGCTCAGGAACTGGGTACATACTTCCCACTGTGAACAGAGCAAAGAATTAGCCTTGAAGATAAACAAGACGAGTGTAGGCTGGGGGATGTCTTGCGGAATTATAAAGTAAGTAAGGAGGCATTCAGACTCTCCCCGAAGATGCTATTTAATTTATGGTAAGGCTGATAGTGGTTATGCTAGAATGAACACTGGGGGAATGTTGCTCTGTGATTTAAGTGCTTAACTCTTTAAGAATGCCCGTCACTGTCCAAGGTACTGACCAAGATATGGCAGAGTTCAAATTGTTGATAATTTCCGAGGCCTTTCACGTTCCAGGTAGGGCATAGAACAATGTCCTGGCCTGAGAGTGAGTGTAAGCGTTCATGGCTGAAAACACAGAAGAAGATATGAGTTGAGATTGCAAGCCTATTATTGATTCTGGTGACATTGGATAAATCTCTCAACCTCTCAGAACTCTGTTCTGTCTATGGAGGAAAATGTGCTACCCACTCCACAGGGCTAGTCAAAAGATGCAATATCATTTAGTATATTTCAAAGCCTGTTTTTGTGACCTAAAAATGTGATGATGATGATGATGATGATGATGACGACAATGATAGCATAAAACTTCCAGTAATATTAAGGGTTGTGTGTCTGGCAAAGTTCTAATGGCTTCACAAGTATGAATTCACTTAGTTGTCATAAAATTTCTTTATATTATTAGGAGGTATTATTATGCTCATTTTATAGATAAGGTACCCACAACACAGACAGATTAAGAGATTAATTCATTTTCCTAGACTCACCCAGTTAATGAAGTATATCCCATATACATTGTGTATAGTTATTATCATGAGAAAAATAAAAGATCATAGTCACAGATTTTGAATTCCCTTCTGGAGCCTCAGCACTGTGCAGAATGGGATCCTAGACTTTCACTCTCTCCAAAGGGGAGCTCCATGACTATTTCCCAAGACTAATCTCCATGTCAGACATGAGATTGTTCTGAAACAGTCACCCTATCCTTTCACCTTCACAACTTGAAACCCTCAATGACAATCATCCTCATAGGACCATGTTCAAACACCGTAGCCTGTTCAAACACCTTAACCTGGCATCCAAAACTACTCAACATAGTACTTTTCTCTTTAGATGCTTCCTTCTCTCCCTCAGTTCACACTCAAGACACCCCAAATTTCTCCCCACTCTTTAAACATGCAATGACTTTCCTACTGCAAGGTCTTGATGTCGTTTCCCCATCAGGAATGCCCTCTCTTGTCTAACAGTATAACTCCTATTCAGCCTCAGGAAGTCTTCTTTGATTTTTCACTTACTGCCTTGTGCTTCTAGACTCCTTTGTAGTTCTCTCTCCTATAGGACCTAAGGAACGCTTTAACTAGTCTTAGGAATGTCTGTCTTTTTTCGCTACACCCAGAGAAATTCTAACGCCAGGCAGACTTTATTTATCTCTCTATCCAGGAAACTTAACTCAGGAATTGTCATTCACATGTATGTATGTGTACAAACATACGTACGTTTGTTTGTATGAAAGGACAAATGTGGCTCCTCCCAGAAGGAAAAGAAGGGAGACTTTAGAGACTTTTCTTTATGGAAAAGACTAAAAATAGCACCACAGTTTCAGATTTAAAAGGCTGTGCTTAGCAGTTGAGATCTCAGCACAGAACAACAGAAAGATCTAGAGCTTGAAACCTGGTAGTTCCAAGTTGAACGTCTTTCTCTCCATATGACAGCTGTGACCTGGGAAAGCCTCTTCCCATCTCTGAGCCTCAGTTTCCTTGTGCATAAGACCAAGAGGATCATATTCTACTTGGCGGGATCTCTGCAGAGAGCAAATGAGAAACTGGAACCAACCCATGTTTCTAACAATAGAAGAATGGATATAATGGAATATTATGCAGCTGTAAAAAATGAATAAACCACAGCAACACACATTAGAGGAGAATGGATATAATGGAATATTACGCAGCTGTAAAAGTGAATAAACTACAGCTACACACATTAATGGGGATGAATCTCAGAAACTTAATATTCATTCAAAGAGATAAATCCCATAAAAATCCATAGTATATGAGTCCATGTATATAAAGTTCAAGAACAATCAAAACTAATGCTATATTGACAGACAGGAGAACATAGTCATTATGGACTCTGGGGCCAAAAGTGGGTTCATGACTGAGTATTCCCTTTTTCTAGATCAGTGACTCTAATGAGTTATGTAATCTCTCTGTGCCTCAGTTTCTTCATTTATAGAATGTCGAAGATAGCAATGGTTCCTACCTCAAAGGATTGTTGTGAGGATTAAATGAATTAATATATGTAAAATATTTAGAAGTGTACCTGGCACAGAACAAACACTATGTAAATGTTAGCCCTTATTATTATTTTTGACTAGTTGTTGTTACTACTACTGTCATTACTATCAAGATTTAGGAACACATACAAGATGGTTAAACTGTATGAAAAAACAAGAGAATGATTAAAACAAATTCAGTGTAGTGCTATGTTTTAGAAGCTTCTAAATTATTAATAATGTTCTGTTTCATGAGCCAAATAGTGAGTGCACAGATATTTATGTTACTATTATTCCTTAACTATATATATAGATTTTTCACTACTTTTTAAGGTATGATATATTTCCCAATAAAATTTTCTAAAGACTAAATGAAATTAATTATTGAAAAGGACCAACATCATTCTTTCCCCCCTCCTGGTTAGAATCTACCCTTTTCTGCAGGCCTTTGGATGATGTATCTGCCTTCAGAAAAAGAGCCTCAACCTTCTGGAGGGGAACTGATCTGTTCAGCAGGCTCCCCCATTCATCATCCCCCAAGCAGCATGTTTTACATTCATCTGCAGATGAAGATAAAAGGGTGGTGTGTTGCCCTCTTTAAGATTGCTAGCATGATAAGCGTGAAGAGGAAGGCTTTCATATTTTACCCCAGGCTTTCCAGCAGTTGCCTTCCCCAGAATTGAAGAAGCTTGGCTTGCTTCTCAAGTGCTTGTTGAGAAGCAAAATGCCCAGGGAAGAACAGAAGATTCTGAACTCCAGAACTGCAGCATCTCTAGGCTAGATTTTATCACCGATGACATCGCATTTTACTGGAGCAGCCTGATGTTCTAGAGATTTGCCCAGCATGCTTGGTGGTGGCTGTTATTTCACTATGGCTTTTGAGCTCAAAGGCTTTAGAAAAATAATAATGGTAAGAATTTATTAAGCATTTTCTGTGCACCAGATTCTGGGCCAAGCATTTTTTATGCATGGTTTTCTGTAATTCTCAAACAACCTTATAAAGCGCTCACAGTTATCTCCATTTTATTGCTATACAAACAAAAGGACAGACAGGTGAAGACATTTACCCAAGGTCACACAATGAATGGGAGACAGAGCCAGGATTTGAATAAAAATTCTTCTTTACACTCATAATTTCATTTAAATCATCCAGCATTCTGGAGGGAGGGGAACTATTCCCATCCATATTTAACAAATGGGTAACCTGAGTCCCCATGACATGAAGTCATTGGCTGAGGGGACTCAGCTAGGAAGTGCTAGGATTCCATGTGAGTCCCATCTGGAAGACTGGAACACTCCTCACCTTGCCTTCCTTTTCCATTAGCAAGAAAGAAGAATTTCCTATGAACACACACTCAAATCACACTGCACTCAAAACAGTGCATGAGGAAAGATCACTACTTTGCATGTAGTGTTTGGGCAGAATTGCCTTGAAAGTCCCAGACCAGAAGAAGAATGGCATCAGCACCAGAGTGGGCAGGGAAGACATCAGAGGATGTGAAGTGGGGTCTGCGAAGGCAGTGAGCAGGCACAGGATGCTAGTCCAGAAGTGAGAAAATACACAAGAATTTTTGGGAAAAAATCATTTGGCAGGGACATGGCTAAGAGGTAGAGGTAATAGAGTAGAAGAAGCAAGCACAGGTCCTGAGGGCCTATTTGCAAAATGTCCTTGAGTAGATATGATTTCTAGCCTCCAAATGCTAGGCGCTGTAAGGCTGTAGTGGGTCCCATTTGCCCTCCATTCCCATCTTCCCATCTATCCATCCATCCATTTATTCCTCCATCCTCTCAGAATGTGGGCTCCTTATGAATAGACACCTTACTCATTGTGGTTCCCACTGTATCCCTAGTAACTGGAAGAGAGCCCAGCACAAGATAGACATTGAAGAACTAATTGTCAGATGAATAAATTAACCCTTCTATTGAGCAAATATGTGCTAAGTACCCGCCAGCCATCCCAAGAGGAGAGCATGCTGCATCTTTTTGGGGCTTGTATTCCAGCGGGAAGAGACAGATGATAAAGATAATAGATTGATAAATATACATCATGTCATGTAAGTATAACTGACACAAAAGTGGGACTTAGCGTAGTTTCCCCTAAAAGAACATCCTAAGTGGAAGTTTCAAGTGGAGGTCATTTATTTAGGAGGTTATCCAAGAAAGCATCATTAGGGAGTGGGAAATTGAGACAAGAAAAAGAAGAAAGCCGATAAAGGACATGATATTGAGTGGGTTTTACTGTGGGCAGCTGAAATTCAATTCTGCTGGAGACCCTTGCAGAGACTTCAAAAAACATACTTTATATTTTCCCATCAACTGGGCATGGGAGCTGGACTAATTTCGATGAGCTCTTGCCTCTCCTGGTAGGGTATATATGTGTGTAGGGGCATGGATATGTTTTACATGATGTGTTCAGAAAAAAATCTCTCTGATAAGGTGAGATTTAAGAAGAGATAACAGAAAGTGAGAGTAAATTGTGCAATATTCAGGGGAAGCACATTCTAGGAGATGGGAAGTGCAAGCACAAAGGCCCTGGGGCAGGACTGTGGCTGGTATGTTCAAAGAATTGTAAAGAGACCAGGTGCTGGTTGAAACCAGGAAGGAAGAGAGAGGTAGTGGAGTATAGATCATGCAGGGTCTTTGCAGCCCGTGGTAAGAATTACGGTTCTGACTCCAAGTCAGATGGAAAATCATTGGAGAAATTTGAGTGGAGAAGTGACATAAAATGTTTCATGTTCTAATGATCCTTTTGGCTGCTATGTGGAGAATGAATGCCAGGGGCAGGGATGGAGGCAGGAAGAACTAGAGGAAGCCACTACAATAATCCAGATTTGACATGATGGCAGTTTGGACCAGAATAATAACAATGGAGGTTTTAGCAAGTCATCAGAGTCTGGCTGATTTGAGAAGTCTGGATTTCCTGATGGAGTACATGTAGAGAGTGAGAAAAAGGAGGCAGTGAAATGAACTCCAAGTGGCTGGAAGGATAGGGTTGTCATTTATGAGACATGGGAGGTGCAGATGTGCAGGGGGTTGGACACCTTAGGTTGGATGCCTAATAGACATCTCCAGGTGGAAGACGATGAGCAGGACTATACAGGTTGGAGCTCAAGGGAGAGACTGAGGCTGGAGATATACATATTTTATATGGGAGTTTTGGGGGTAGAGCTTGTAGTTAGTGCTAGGAGACTGGGTGAGACCCAGTCTGCATGAGTGAGTGTACACAGGGAAGAAGGGAAGAGTCCAGAGTCCTGAGATTGTGTGTAGATGGTGTAGAGTTCAGCCAATGAGGGGGAGCCAGGAAAGGAGATGGGAGGGGAACAGCTACATAGGGAGGAGGGAAGCCAGTAGCATGCTTACGCTAAGTGGCTTCACTTGAAGCCAAGTGAAGAAAACATTTCTAGACAAAGCAAACAATCAGTTGTAACAAATACTGTTGGTGATTTAGGTAAGATGAACCTAAGAATGGCCCATTGGATGTGGAAAAATGAAGATCGTCAGTGATCCTGACAGCACAGGTCTCAGGGCACCCTGATTGGAGTGAATGCAAGGGAAAATGGAAGAGGAAGAACTGGAGAAATCTGGACGACTCCTTTGAGTAACTTTTTTTTCTGAAGGGAACAGATGGTGGCTGGAGTGGGATGTGGATCAAGGCTCTTTGTTGTTTTTACTTGTTTTGTTTTAAGAAGGGAACTGTTATGGCAAATTTATTTGCTCATGGGAATAATCCAGTAAAAAGAGAAACACTTATGATTTGGGAGAGAAAGGGATTGATCACCGGAGTGATGTGGCTCAATTGGGTGTGGGCAGAGGAACCCAGAACTCCCATGGAGGAGCTGTCAGCATCCGCTGGCATTCATGGGACAGGGAGGGGACAGGGGCATGAGCTCATCTGGGGAAGGTTGGCAGGGTGAGTGTGGCAGAAGTGTGGCATGCGGCAAATAACCCCTTCCTGTTTTCTTAGAGGAAAGGAAGCAGGCATATTAACCAAGACTGAGGAGAAAGAGTTGGAGAGTTGAAGGAAGGGTCATGAAAGTTGTCTTGCAGCTGGGATCATGGACTTGCAACAGGTACTGAGCATACATTTAAAGTGATACTAGTTGACCTGGGTGTTTTTTGGTCTTCCAGCCATTTGTATTCAATCCGGGTTGAAGTTTTGCCATGTGATTGTAAAGAAGAAGGAAGAAGAACAAGAATATTAAGGTTGAAAGCAAAGAAGTGAATAGGACAACAGGCATCTACCTGCCTTTCCCCACCTTTCTTTCTTTGTCTCTATAGCTCACTCTCTCTCCACACACACACACACACACACACACACACACACACACACACATATACACACGTAGACACCTAGAGGGGGCATGGAGAGAGGTGTGTGTAACTTTTAGAAATATGACAAAGCTGTCAGCTATGTGACAGCTCCATAATTGTGAAGTGAGCTGCATACATTTTGATCCGAATGTGCCTGTTGCATTTGTTCTGCATCGGTGTATCATATTTTTCCCCATCAAGCCAAAGAACAAAAACAAAGAAAAACTGTGATTGTCTGAGAAGGAGGAAGTCAGGAGCGACAACTACAAAACTAGAAGTGTGTGGCTGAGATGCTTCTCTTCATTTCCCCAGTTCCATGTGTCTTTAAAACAAAGTACCAGGTTCTCAAGGGATCATGAATGATTCTTTTTTCCTCTCATCCAAATGCCCTTGAGTTCCTCCCCTTACCTTTCAGAGGCATAAATCTCAGTGGGGCCAATTTGGGACAAGTAGATTCTCATCAGTGTTTAATTCAGGTACAAGAAAATTGCTGGACCGCAGGCACAGGGCAGGAAGCTAAATTCAGCTGGGAGGTGGACAATAGCCATTGATACTAGTGAGAGTGTTAAATCTTATTGGGAAAGTCTCTTAATTATGTGATTCAGCTCTTAGATAAAGGATTATTTTTAAGCACAAATAGCTTTTTCTGTAATAGCTGTTCCTTTTCGCAGGCAGAGAGCCAGAGGACAAGAGAAGATGTCCCAGTGACCCATCTGACTTGAAACTCTGTGCGTTCAGCAAGGCATAGCACAACTGCCTACAGCCAGGGACTGGGGGAGGGGGTGAGGATGGGGTGTGGGCAGAGAGTTGCGGCTCTTGAGCCCAACCCTATCTGTTGTAAATGGCTGAACAGAGCCTTGCACAAGGAAAGATTTTGAGGGTCAGTTGGAAAACCTGTATGGATTGATTAATAATGTCTGCCATAAGAACAGAAGTGGAGAACAGTGGCACACATGCCAAGTATCAGCCATTTGTAATCCATAGAAATCTACTGTAGGAATTGATTAGCAATGTCTGCCATGAGCATGGAAATGGAGAGTGGCAGTACATATGCCATGCATCTGCCATTTGTGAACCAAGGATGTTTTTGTGGAGAGCATATTAGTCCAGCTAGATGGCAGTATGGCTCTAAGGCAATAGGGTAGAGTTTCAGTAGACCCTTGCCAAAAGATAAATCCAAATCCTACTTCTCCTGTGTATTATTCAGTGAGCTTAACCAAATGACTACATCTCTTGGAGCTTATTTTTTTTCCATCTGTACAATAGAGGGAACAATCACTACATCATTGGTTGTTGTGAGAATAAGACAACTAGTAAAGCCCTTGGTGTAATGTGAATTTTGATATGGGCTCAAGGTATTGGGAATGTGGTTATAATTATTTCTATTATTAATTGCTGATATAATGTCAACTATATGCCAAGTTTTCTGTTTGGCACTTTTATGTATATTAACTTATTTGTTCCTCATAATAGCTCTGCAAGTTAGGTACTAATCACGGTCTCCTTTTTACAGAAGGGGAAAGTGAGTTTCACAGAGGGTAGGTGACACAGGCATTGACACACAGACAGCAAAAATGGATCCAGGATATAAACCAGGATAGAGGGATTCCAAAGCCATTGCTTAAATCTCTACTCTGTTGCTCTCTTAGCACTGCCAGCCTAAGAGCCCAGTTTTCTGGGTCTGATCCCTAGTTCGTCTGAAGACCTACTGTGTGTCTTGAGGCAAGTCACACCTCCACATGCAACTCAATCTTTACATCTTGGAAAGAGACAGTTGGAATAGACCCATGGTTGTTACACTCTGTTCGTTAGAGTTCCAGGAGTCTGAAGAGTTTCCCCAGGATGGAGGAAGATTTGTATCCCCATCTCCACTCAAACCTGGGCATCTCTCATTTGCTCTATTTTCTATATCAGAATTCCAGGTATGATTTAATTTGGAAAGGGATCCTGTGGCTACAAAAAGTTTGGAAACCTTCTCCATAGATGATAGTAGTTGTCACTTATTCAGCATCTATTATATGCCAAGCCTTTCACATATGCTGTTTACAACCTGCAGTAACAAAACAAGGTAAACATTATTATTCACATAATTTTTCAGAAAAGGAAACTGAGATTCAGAGCAGTTCAATCCGTGGCTAAGGTCACCTTGGTAGTTGTGCCAAACCAGGGAGTCCAATTCAGATCTCTCTTGATTTGGAAGCCCATAATTAAACCTTCAGGCTGCTGAATCACATCTCTTATTGAAGGCAGTACACAATTAGTATTATTTCATTATCAGGAGGAGAGGCATTCCCAGATATTAACAGTCCAAGTGATGGCAGTGAGGTCAGCTGAGATGTGTTTGGATTCCTCAATCGTAGATCTCTATAGCCGCCAAGGGCGGTAACCTATATTCACAAGCAATGTTCATCTTCTGTGAGAACTATCCAAACATAATGAGCATTAGTTGCAATGCAGAACAGAGAAGGGGATTTCGCCAGCCAAGACCGCATGCCCAGAAAACTTTTTTAGTCTTTTGGGAGCATTGCTGGCAAACATAATTTGAAAATCTTTCTCTTCAACATGCTGCCTCCTGTCAAAGAATAGGATTCTCATGCATATTTCATCCTGTTACTTTTTAATTAAAAGCTATCATATATTTATTTTTCAGCTGCTTTAGAGGGAGGGAATGTAAGCCTTCGTTCCATAAACATTTGTTATGCCCCTTTGATGTGCCAGCCCTTTAGTGGACGCTGGGACAGTCCAAGATGAGTGCACCACAATCCCTCCCCTCAAGGGCATTGAGATCTGGTTGTGGGGGGAGGGAATAGATATGTAAATTAAGTATAATAAAGGATGTCAAATGCGGTGATTGAAGTATATTCATTGGGGGCATTTCTAACTGGTGCCCTCTGAGTCAAATTCAGCCCTTTAATATATTTTGAAGTCATCATAAATATCAAACTTGTGGCCAAGAATCATCAGGAAGCGTCTATAAGAGTCTATATTAGAGGTCCACACACACACACAAAATCAGAAGATCTGGAAATCCTGGGACTGTATTCCCACTGGGTCACCATTACCTGGAGTTGAATAGTGGCAACTCCCCACTAGAAGAGCTCAATTCCTCACTTGGCTTCAGTCACCACCACTCCCTATTGCTGCACCAGGTCTGCTGGGCTTATTTATGCTGCCTCCCTGGCCTCTGGAGGGTTTTAGCTTACAATCTTTGACAGGAGCATAAGATGAAAATACAGAGGAGTCAGTAGTTACTTCTATGTGGGCGAGAGCCAAGAATGGCTTCGGAGAGTTTACCATAGAACACGTCATTGCTGTGGAACCACTGGCCCCGACTTGCTGTTTCTCAGATTTTGCCCTGGGCTAGACAGCCTGAGCTCTAACTCCAGCAATTATCCTTAGGCAAATGGCTTCTTCTCTCTAGATCCCAATTTCCTCATGTTTTATAATCTTTGAATTCTGGTAGAGGTAGGCATTCAAAGAAAATTTGTTCAGGGAAGGAAGAAAGGAAGGAAAAGAGGGATGGAGGAAGGAGTTGTATCATCCTCTCAGACTTTCTGTGAGAATCAAACAGGGCATTATGAACACACTTGCAATCTTTAAAGTAATAGTCACATGTAAGGTGTTTTTATTCTTTATTTTTATTTTTTTGAGACAGGATCTCACTCTATTGCCCAGGTGGGAGTGCAGCGGCACAATCTTGGCTCACTGCAGCCTCAACCTCCCTGACTCAAGTGATCCTCTCACCTCAGCCTGTTAAGTAGATGGGACTATAGGCACCCACTACCATGCCCAGCTACTTTTGGTATTTTTTGTAGAGACAGGGTTTTGCCATGTTGCCCAGGCCGGTCTCAAATTTCTGGGCTCAAGTGATCCACCTCCCTTGGCCTCCCAAAGTGCTGGTTTTACAGGCATGACCCACAGTGCCCAGCCAAGGTGTTTTTAATAATGTAATTACATTTCTGCGGTTTTCAGAAAGCATTGTGTGGAATCATAGAACAGTGAGATTCTACTTTAGAAGCATGGATTATCAAAGACATTTTGGAAGTAGAGTTCAACTTAATTGTTATTATTTTTACTGCAATATTTGTTGGAGCCTTTATTATGCCTGAAAATGCGGTGTGCATTCTCAACAGAGTAAGATTTCCTGTGGGTTTCTCATGCCTGGTTAGCTGGGGAACCCATTTTTCACAGAGCAAAGGACAGGGGTTCTGTGGAACATACTTTGAGAAATGCCGAGCTGATTTAATGCATGTGAACACAGGTCCCTAAGGGAAGTGACATGCTCGTTATCACATAAAAAGAGAGCAACAAACACTACAGACGTTGATGCTGAATTTTAGTCCACTGCTCTTTGTCGATAGTGTATTTTTCCAGTGATTCTTTCCTAATGACTACCATTCTCTGTTGATAATGTCTTTCTCCAGTGATTCTTCCCTATCAACTCTCATTCCTCTCACCCTTTAGGCTGATTCTGGGCCTCCTGTTGGCCCCATAGCTCCACTCTCCTCCGTACTTCCTCCAGGCCAGCATTTAACAGATGGATTGTAGCCCACTAGGTGATAATTACCATGAGGTCACATTGCCCCTTTCTTATTATGTCTGTCTTGTACATTACTAAATCCTCATATCCTAGCATGTAGGCTCATCTAATATATGTGTACACTCTGAGGAATATAGTGCCTGATATATATTATATTTTCTCTGTCTCTGATACATTTTAGATTCATTTATATTACTTAATATATAGCTATTAGTTGTCTAGATAGATAGTATATATACTTAGATGGTTAGAACCTAATATATATCTAATATATACTTAGAAGATAGCTACATGGATGGAACCTAATATATATCTAATATATACTTAGATAGAATATAATATACATCTAATACATACTCATATAGATTGGTAGAGAACAGAGAGATGCATGGAATCTAATATATACTCAGATAGATAGATAAAGGATAGATAGACAGAACCTAATATATATCTAATATATACTCAGATAGATATAGATAGATAGATGGATAGAACCTAATTTAATATATACTCAGATATATAGAAGATAGATGGATAAAACCTAATATGCATCTAATATTTGCTCAGATAGAGGATAGATAAATGGATAGAACCTAATGTATATATAATATATATTCATATAGCTGGAAGATAGATAGATGGATAGAATCTAATATATCTAACATACCCTCAGATAGACAGATAAGAATGAAAGGAAATAATAAAAAACAAATTCTTTTCGTGGTTGTGTTTCCACATAAAATTTGAAGATGTAAGATCTTTCGTGAAGCACCCAAATAATTCAAGAGGTGAGGGAAAAACAAAATTTTTATGCCAATTATCTGACAAACAGCTTGTCTGGAAGTTTGTCTGACTTCCCTTCTGGGTCTGCTGCTTCAGTGTGCTCCAGCAGACACAGCCTCGCTCTGTTCCAAGTAAATTACCCTCCGAGTCGATCACACTCTTGCAAGCATGATGGAATTTTCTGTTGCTTCACAAAGTGTTTCCACAAAGTTTGCCTTTGATTTGCTTTCCCAAGGCTTCGCAGCCTCCCAGCTTCTCCCAGAGTTGTTCCTTTGATAAAAGTGTTCAGTCTTTCTGGTTTCCGTTTTGCTCTGCACATTGAAAGCCTATGGGGAGGCAGATTTTGCTGGAAAATGAGCAGCGTGTTTCAGCCCATGGGACCTGAATTTCATGGTAGCTCCAGGCTTCTGGTTCTGAAGTTGGCAACTGAGTGTCTGCACAGAAACCCACGAGCTCAGGCAGGAAAGGACAGCAGTGGATATGTCCTCGCCGTATTCCAGACCTAGAAACTAAGAATCAGACAGGTGAGGGGCCTCTCCCAGTCTTCTGAGATTACATTTCTCTGAGGCAAGAGGGATTTTGTATTTGTTTCAACATTTCCCCTTAGATTTTTGTGTATATGTGTGTATGATGGTGTTTGTTTACTTGATTGTTCTTTGCCTTTTGTTTGTTTGTAGCCACAATTTCTTCAGCTCTGCCTTGAAAGAGACAGTAGAGTATAGCAGTTAAAAGCATGGCCTCTGAAGTCAGATTGCTGGAGTCTAATTCCTGGTTCCACTAACTGTTCTGCTGTTTGACCTTGGGCAAGTAAATCGACCTCTGTGATTCAGGTGCCTCATCTGTAAAATGGAGGTAATCATAGATTGTGTGGATTAAAAGGGTCAATCTGTGTAAAGTGCTTAGAACCTAGTAAGGACTATAGATGTCCTTGCTACTTTTATTACCCATAAATGTCATTATTTTTCTAATACATCCTCTTTTAAGACTTACTTACATTGCATGTTCAACATGTTTGCATGAAAATCTTCTTTATATTTTAGAATAAAGTTTATATATAGTTCTTTATCAGCGTCATGGTTACATGCATTCATTCAACCTAACACATATTCACAGGCTTACTAAAGGCAAGAACTACCCTAAGCAGAGGGTACCCGGCAGCGAACAAAACAGTCAGAACTTCTACTCTATTGGCCCTTACATTCTAAGTCTTACATATAAGCAAACTATTATTACCCTCATTAGAAAGCTTATTCATTTCAAAATACTTGTAGGGAACTTATTGTATTCTAGGGAGTGTTCTGAGAAGTTTACAAATAGTAATTCATTCAGTCCTCATGACAATACTCTCAATATCATTTCTATTCAGCCGAGAAGGAAACTGGGTCACAGAGAAGATAAACAAATTGCCCAAGGTCACACAATTATTAAATGGTGAAGATAACCTATGTAACATTTTTCCTGATTTGCCCGTCCTGGTCATAGGTCTCAGCCTTCAGTTTGATTTAATTAACGCTGCTGAATTGGCTAAATTGTCATTAACCTGGCCTCAGCATCAGCACGTTTCCTAAGCATGTTAGCTTGGTACCGATCTTAAGCCATGAAGTGGTTTGTCTACCTCTCACGTATTAATTTGGTGAAGAATAGGAAAACATCTCTGCAAAAAATGTCTCTGATTCCTGAGACAGGCCCCGATTAGAGAACAAGGGAGGGCGGTTCAAAACCCCTTAGTCATCCTTCAAGAGACGTCCCTTGGGGCATTTGAGGACAGTGTGCTTGTATCCCGCTGCTAATGAGACCTTGATGGCCCCAAGGTCGACCCTCACTCTAGTCCATCAGTGAAGAAATCCTGACCCCAACAGAGGGAGGGCGCAATACAAGGTTTCTCAAGATTCAATGGCAGGACTAACAGGTGAAATCATCTCCTGACTCTCCCTCCAGTGCTCCTTTGGTGGAGCGAGGGAGTAGGCGTGTGGAAGAAGGAATGCAGGGCAAGGAGGGAACCATTCCTCATTTCATGAATTCTTGTTTGCTCACCATATCCCCTTCCCTTCCATGTGAGAGCTCTCCGAGTATCGTTTTTTCATTCACTCAATCATTTATTTTTAAATTTATTTATTTTTTTGAGACAGAGTGTTGCTCTGTCACCCAGGCTGGAGTGCAGTGGCGCTATCTCGGCTCACTATGACCTCTGCCTTCCAGGTTCAAGCGATTCTCCTGCCTCAGCCTCCCAAGTAGCTGGAATTACGGACACATGCCATCACGCCCAGGTAGTTTTTGTATTTTTGTATTTTTAGTAGAGATGGGGTTTCGCCATGTTGGGCAGTCTGGCCTTGAATTCCTGACCTCAAGCAATCTGCCCTCCTCGGCCTCCCAAAGTGTTAGGATTACAGGCGTGAGCCACCATGCCTGGCCTCATTCACTCAATCATTTATTCATTCAACAAACATCGCTTGAGTTCCTGTCCTGATGGATGAGACTGATCATCATAAAGCGAAATGAAAGAAGCATCAAAGGCGTTGGCTTCTGGAAGAGGTACCTCATCCAAGCTCGAAGGCTCAGGAAGGCTTCCCTGGGTAGTGATGTATTTAAGGAGGGATCGTAGAGGGTTAATGGCAATCAGCCCGTTGATTCGAGAGGAAGCCAGCACAGAAGGATCCACCCGTCAAAGGCATGGAGATGGCAGGGTGTCGGACACTCGCAAAGAACCAAGAGGAACCAGCCTGCCTGGGGCAGAGGGCTGGGGAGAGACAAGGCCTTGAGTTGAGCAGGCCTCAGGGACCATGGCCTATAGGAAGAGCACAGATTTGGGAGCTGGGGGCCCAGTGGCAATTCCTGTTCAGCCTCTAAATCCCTTTGGACAAGTCTCTACCCTTTGAGACCTCAGTCTACACATCTGCCAATGGGTGAACTGCACCCATTTGTAATCTGTAAGTTCCCTTCCCATTTTGACATTCTAGACTGAATTTCTCATTCTGGCTTCAGAGGCTTCAGCAGCTTTCTCCCTTGTCCTGCCTGGATAGCAGAACAGCCTTTCATAGAACCTGGCCTCTGGAGTCAGAGAGGCCTGGATTCAAATTCCAGCTCTGCCACTATCTAACTTAAACTCTCCAAAGCTCATTTTCTTTATCTGTAGAATACGAATGCTAACATACCTATGCACAGAATGGTAGTAAGAGGTAACCGTACTCATGCAGGTCAAGAATTTAGCAGGGGGCCGGCTTCTGGTCTCCACAAATGGTGGCTCTTGTACTGTCACCTAGATAAATGGTGTTGGCCCATCTGCTACCAGAGACCAGATCTCAGTCTCTGGAGAGAGATCAAGATCTCAGAGGGCCTCCATCTGAGACCAAGTGGCTACAGAGAGGTGAGAGAACAGGAACTAACACTTAAGTCCCTACCATGCATCAGACTGTAATGTTTACTCTTCATGATATTGTGTCCAGAGTTGGTTCCTTCCAGTGGGTTCTTGGTCTCACTGATTTCAAGAATGAAGCAGTGGACCTTTGCCGTGAATGTTACAGCTCTTAAAGGTGGCACCGACCCAAAAAATGAGCAGCAGCAAGATTTATTGTGAAGAGCAAAAGAACAAAGTTTTCATAGCGTGGAAGGGAATCTGAGTGGGTTGCGGCTGCTGGCTGGGGTGGCCAGGGTTTATTCCCTTATTTGTCGCTGCCTATGTCCTGCTGATTGGTCCATTTTACAGAGTGCTGATTGGTCCATTTTATAGAGTGCTGATTGGTGCATTTACAATCCTTTAGCTAGACACAGAGCGCTGATTAGTGTGCTTTTGCAGAGTGCTGATTGGTGCATTTACAATCCTTTAGCTAGACAGAAAATTTCTCCAAGTCCCTACTCAACCCAGGAAGTCCAGCTGGCTTCACCTCTCAGTATCTCTGTAAGAAGGCTATAAGAAGGGTCAGTTATTATTCCCAATTTAGAGATGGGAAAACTGAGGCTCAGAGAAGCAAAGCAACCTGCCCCATAACCATCAGGACATGAACTCAACTCTGTCTGATTCCACTAGGTCAGAGGTCACTACACTTAGCCAGATAGTGAATTTTTTCAACTTTAAGATCCATACCGTCTCTGTAGCAACTTCTCAACTCTGTCATTGCAACACAAAAGCAGCCACAGACAAGACATAGATACATGGGCATGACTATGTTCCAGTAAAATTTCAATGACTTAATTTGGCCCATGGACTATAGTGTGCCACCCTGCACTACATGCCTCTTTGCCTGAGGCTGACTCATAAGAATATTCTTCGTTATTGAGCATTTCTAGGTGGTGGTCACTGTGCTGGGCACTTGGGCTGCATTTTCTGGTTTTATTCTTACATCAGTTCTTATATCATCTTTACATTCTTACCTCATTATTCTCCCCATTTTAGAGATGGAAAAATAGAAGTTCCCCAAAACTACGGGTTGCACAAACCAGCACTGCCAGTCAAGCACTCTGTCTGCAAACACTGTGTGGTCTCCTAACACATACATCACTGAGACACAGCCAAGGGCAACTTCTGGGGTCTCACATTTTCCTCTCCTATCAAATGGGCTTTCACATTTTCCTCTGCAACAGAATAAAATAAGAAGCAGACATGTGTTTGCAAAGGTCATGGAATTCAAATAAAGTGCGTGATGCTTCCTTCTCTCTTGCAGAAAGCGTGTAAGGAAATATAGCAAGATGGCATTCACTTTGAATTCATTGCCAGGTCAGTTCCTGTGCTGTGGGAAAGCCCATGACATGGAGAGGAGGGGAGCATCCAGGAACAAATGGGCTGTTCCACTAGAATGGAGCCATGTGGGTGCAGGAAGCCTCCCATGCTGGAAAACACGCAGGAAATAATGAGCATCACCATTTCCCGTGAACAATGGACAGGATTGGAAAATAAATGTATGCAGCAGAGATGAACATTTACATGGCAAGGGGCACGTGGGGCCTCTACTCACAAATGTCTCCCAACATACTGTCTCTGTCCATAGATTTCTCTTCTGTTTTTTTGAGACAGGATCTCACTCTGTTGCCCAGGCTGGAGTACAGTGGTGCAATCTCAGCTCACTGCAGCCTCCCAGGTTCAAGTAATTCTCGTGCCCCAGCCTCCCAAGTAGCTGGAACTACAGGTGAACACCACCATGCCCAGCTAATTTTTGCTATTTTTAGTAGAAACAGGGTTTTACTGTTAGCCAGGCTGGTCTCCAACTCCTGGCCTCAAGTGATCCACCCACCTCAGCCTCCCAAAGTGTTGGGATTACAGGCCTAAGCCACCATGCCCGGCCAGATTTCTAGCATTACTGTTACCCTACTGAGAGTAGCATAAATGTTAAGTCAATCATTAACACAATAGTATGAATTAGTTAGCCTTGAGAGCAGAAAAAACCCTGGGCTGGGAATAGAGAAATGTGGCTTTTAAACCACTGTGGCTGTAGATAGAGTTTATTAACGCTGTGGCTGTAGGCAAATCACATTTCCCTCTGCAGAATACAGAAGATGAAAAATAGATCGAAGGTTACAAGTGGTCCATGGGCCACTTGCATCCCAGAGTTCTATTTTGCTTTTGATATATATTTTTTAAATTTTTTGATTGAGACAATTTTAGATTGGGTTTGTCCCAGAACCCAGCATTCCCTGATGTCTCATATGTGGCTGCTTCTCACATTCATGACAACTGAATGACCTCTGGTTTTAATCCAGGATTGTAAACATCAGCTCTGGATTCTGATGCAATGATAAAAAGCTGAAAGTGGGACCCTAAAAGGGTGGGACTCTGGTCAGGTAAGTCTCAATGAAAGGGAAAGTATAACATCTGTCTTCACAAACAAAGTGTTTTCTGCGGAAGGGAGGACTGTGGCAGGAAACCACCAGGTACCAGGGAGATAGGCGGAGTGCCATTTCTCCTACACTGTAGTGCCTTTGCTTTATGCAAGATATGTACATAATGAAAGGATACTGGGGTCTAGTCTCAGCACAAAGGCTGAAACCCAACCCCAAACCCACAAGGAATGTTTCCATGGGCAAGTGACTAGACCTTTCAGAGGCCCTTAACCAACGAGCTGATGGTAGTCATTTCTTTCTCTTTTCTTTTTGTTACTTCCTATGTAACGCAAGATCTTTTCTTAAATTTTTTGACAAATAATAATTGTACAATATTCATGGGGTACGTAGTGATATTTCAATACGTATAATGTATAGTGATCAAATTAGGGAATTTTATATCCTTTAATAAATCTTTCCTTCTCTCTCCCTTCCCCCTATCCTTACAAGTCTCTAGCATCCTCTCTTCTACATTTTATCTCTATGAGATTAACTTCTGTTTGCTTCCACAGATGAATGAGAACATGCAGTATTTGACTTTCTGTTCCTGGCCTATTTCACTTAACATAATGTCCTCCAATTCTATCCACGTTGTTGTGAATGGTGGGATTTTGTTATTTTTTATGGCTGAATGGTATTCCATTGTGTATATATGCCACATTTTCTTTAACCATTTTTAACCATTCATCTGTGGTTGGATGTCTAGGCTGATTCCATATCTTGGCTATTGTGAATAGTGCTGCAATAAACATAGAAGTGCAGATGTCTCTTCAAAGTATAGATTTCCTTCCCTTTGGATAAATTCCCAGTAGTGGAATTGCTGGATCATATGGTAGCTCTATTTGTGGTTTTCTGAGGAACCTCCATACTGCTCTCCATAGTAGCTGTACTAGTTTACATTCCTACCAACAGTGTATAAGGGTTTCCTTTTCTGCACATCCTTTCCAGCATTTGTTATTTTTTGTCTATTTGATAATAGCCATCCTGACTGGGGTGAGATGATACCTCATTGTGGCTTTGATTTGCATTTTCCTGAATGCAAGATATTTCTACATACACTGTCTCTACTCCATGAAACAGTGTGGAAATTGTTTTCACCACTTTATAGATTAGAACACTGAGGTTCAATGGATGAATAGATTGCAGAAAGTCACACATTGAGCCATGGCAAGATTCCAAACCTCATCTCTCTAACCTTCAGAGCCCACACACCTTCCATGTTGTCATGACAACCCCATGCTTCACTTGTCAAGCCAGGATGTTAATGAAACTCACCTCCCAGAGCAGGTGAAGATTGCTTGCCTACAGCTGCCAAAGGAGAGCACAATGCTAGGCACACTTGCAGGGTTGCAGGCCCTCCTGGATCCCAGCTTGTTCCAACTTAGTTATTTCATCTGGAAGGTTCTTGCTCATGAAGAATTCCATTTCCTGTTTCTAGTGAATTCTAGGCGATGAGGAAGGAGATGCCCAGAGGAATCCACTTCTTGCCAGCTCCCCTGATTTAGTAAGCAATTATCAAGCTGCTATCCTCAGGCTGCCCACAGGCCAGAGAGGGAGAAGATGCCTGGCTCTCGGCTGGAATTATTGTCGGTGTTGTTGTTTTCTTCCAATTGGTAAATTCCCTGGGCTTGTTTCTGAACAGAGCAAGATGAATGCTGAAAGCAAGATGAGAGCCCTAATGAGCCATTTCCTTTCAGAATCCATCTCAAGACAAAGAGGGGGCCTCTAAGGAAGAAGGGACCCAGGGTGTGCTGGAAACCGAAGATCACTTCCACAAACTGTTCCCAAAATGAATTACCATGCAGCCATTGGCCCATTCAAAAAATAAAATAAAAAGGTGATGAAGATTAAGCCAGGAAGTCTGAGAGGAAGAAAAATTCACAGGGACGCATGCAGTGGCTCACACCTGTAATCCTAAGACTTTGGGAGGTCAAGGTAGGTGGATGGCTTGAGCCTAGGAGTTTGAGACCAGCCTGGGCAACATAGTGAGACCCCATCTCTACAAAAAATACAAAAAAAAAAAAAAAAAGCCAGGTGTGGTGGCATACACCTGTGATCCCAGCTACTTGAGAGGCTGAGGTGGGAGGATTGCTTGAGCCCAGGAGGTTGAGGTTTCTGCGAGCTGTGATCTCACCACTGCACTCCAGCCTGGGTAACATGACAAGATTCTTACTAAAAAAAAAAAAAAAAATCACAAGGCACTTCCCTTGGCCATACATCATCCTAGTTGATCTGAGTGGCTTTGTTTTTCCCTTTTTTATTATCATTATTGTTATATTATCATTACCATTCTTCTCCCCGTTGAGTTTCATGGCCTGTTATAAGGGGTTTTTCTCTGGAACAGAAGAAGACATAAATTCTCTGAACAATTTTCTCCCTCAGCCTGAAAATGCAATGATCTTTTTACTGAGCAGATTGACTCCTCCTGATTAAGAGGAGTACTGGAGAGTTATCCAGGAAATGCAACAAAGTGGGCCTCGACACACACAAATCATACTAGAAATTTGTTAATTCTATATACATTTGTTTTCGTTTTTTTGAACTTTTCCTATTTAGTTATGTATTTACTTGATACAGGGTCTTGCTCTGTCTTTCAGGCTAGAGTGCAGTAGCAGGATCACAGCTCACTGCAGCCTCAACCTCCCAGGTTCAAACGATCCTCCCACCTCAGCCTCTAGCTGGGACTACAGGTGCACACCTCCATGCTTGTTTTCGATTTTTTTTTTAAAGACGGGATCTCACTATGTTTCCCAGGCTGGTCTTGAACTTCTGGCCTCAAGCAATCCTGCTACTTCACTCCCTCAAAGTGCTGAGATTACAGCATTGTGCCCAGCCTTTTTTGAACTTTTCAAAGCCTGCCTGAAAACCATGATCTCATGTAAGCCTAATATCAGCCCTTGAAGGTAGGAAGGACAGGCAAGCTCTTTCCCATTTTACAGATGGAAAAACTGAGGCCCAGAGTTTTGGGTGGGTTTGCCCAAGGGCACACAGTAAGTTCCAGCAGAGTTGGATCTGGATAGACCTTCTGACCCCTGTCCCCACCATCATCTCCTACAGGTGGCAAGTAGAAGTCTGTTCGTTTCTCAGGCTAGACTTCAGCCCATAGATGCAGACTGGACACTCAGATGGAGTATCCCAGTCAGGACACTCCAGGAGATGGGTCCTAAGGACCTTCACACTGGTGAAGGCACCTGAGCTCCCTTACCTGGAGGACCTGGATGGACAGGGACAGAGGGCTTTGGGACAGATGAGGTCAGAAATCCACTGGCATCTCTGTTGGGATTGAATCTGTGGTGTTCACTGATTCTATTTCTATCACCTGTGTCTCTTGCACTTTCTCTGTATTTCTTTTTTTTTTTTTCTTTTTTTTGAGACAGAGTCTCGCTCTGTCGCCCACGCTGGAGTGCAGTGGCCAGATCTCGGCTCAATGCAAGCTCCGCCTCCCGGGTTTACGCCATTCTCCTGCCTCAGCCTCCCGAGTAGCTGGGACTACAGGTGCCCGCCACCTCGCCCGGCTAGTTTTTTTGCATTTTTTAGTAGAGACGGGGTTTCACCGTGTTAGCCAGGATGGTCTCGATCTCCTGACTTCGTGATCCGCCCGTCTCGGCCTCCCAAAGTGCTGGGATTACAGGCTTGAGCCACCGCGCCCGGCCTTTTCTCTGTATTTCTGTCTCTGCTTCTTTCTCCACACACCCCTACACACACACACACCTCTTATCTGACAGCTTTTCTTCTTCCACAAGTGATATCAAGAACATAAAGGCCGCTCTTTCTCTCCAAATCGGTAGAAGCCATTGATCTGCAAGGTGTTAAATTTTCCACTACCTTGCTCATTTTAAAGGTAAGTTTCATGTCTCTTTGTTCCCTCCATTTGATACCATAATTGGGGCATTTTCTTGATTCCTTAATTCAACAGCTCAATTTTGGAAATGCTCTTTCCATAGTCTCCCCCAAGGCCTCATTTGCCATACTTCTCTCTCCTTCCCTTCTTCATTCATTCCACACCTGGTTTGCATAATATCCTTACAATTGATATCTTTCAGGAGAAAACAGTAATGATTTAAAATATCTTTGGATCATTTTAAAGCTGTGTTTGCAACAGGACTGCTGCTCTAGTTGAAAAGACTGCCTACAAATCCCCTTCTTGCCATTCAGGTACAGAGAAATAAAGTAAGGAGTGGAGATAAAATGATTACACAAATTCTGTGTTTCAGATCTTTGTTCTTCGGGCTCCCTATCAAATATTAGCAACTCGCCTCAAGGTGAAAAGAGGGAAAATGAGATCTCAGATGGAAACAACAGGAGTCACCAAGCAGCCTGTTCTTTCAGCTCCTGGATTCTGTTCCCCCCACCCCAGTGAGGACCATCCATGGGACTTCTGCTTCTGACTCAAGCAGAACTGGGCTCAAATCCCAGCTTTGCCACTTAATGGCTGTGTAACCTTGAATGCTAATTTTAACCTTCTGAGCTTTGGGTTCATCTTCTGTTATTCATGGGTTTATTAAAATAGTAGTGATAGCCTGTTCTCAGCGACAGTGCCAGGCAGTGTTAGTGATGCTGACTGCAGCAGCCGGTGGATCCTAAGCACCCTCGAACAGGATTCTCAATCCATCCTCTATACAGTCCTATAAGGGCTGATGTGATGATTATACCCATTGCACAGATGCAGACACTGAGAACCAGAGAGGCTCAGAGACTTACCCAGGGCCACACAGCTCATGCTCAGGCTCAGAGACTTACCCAGGGTCACACAGCTCATGCAGCATGCAGGAGCTGATTTTTTGAAACCTGTCTTCTTAACCACACATGAAAATGTCCAGATGCTATGACCTTCCCTATCTAGTACATGCTTAGAAAATTTTTGTTCCTGCTCTTCTCCCAGAAAGGACACCGTTAGGACAAGAGATCAGTCTCAGAGCTTGGCATAATAAGTCTCTGTGTGCCTTCTCTCCAGAGGGCTCTGGAATAAAGGCCTCTTTAATTAGTAGAATGATGCTTTTTGGGGCCAAAGTAAAGAGACAATAAAGTAACTCCCAGAGCAGACAAGCCTGTGAACCTGAGCCAAGCATTTCGTCCTGACATGGTGGAGATTAATGGTCTGTAAAGTGGCGCAACAACTATTAGGTTCAGCCTGTGGCTTCTGGAGGGCAGTCAATCTGCAG
Organism: Colobus angolensis palliatus; assembly: GCF_000951035.1. NCBI lineage: Eukaryota > Metazoa > Chordata > Mammalia > Primates > Cercopithecidae > Colobus > Colobus angolensis. The sequence goes on along the minus strand of NW_012114477.1, from coordinate 3,695,490 downwards.
TGGTTTTGGAGTTGCAGATTGAAAAGATGTCAGACCTCCCTTTGCTCCCGTAAGGGGCAGTCACCTGTGGTCACTGAAGTCCTGTCTGGCCAGGATCAACAATCCCCACCATGGTGTAGGGTCCAGAAACCCCACTGCAGTCTTAGTTCTGGGACCGATCCCAGCTACCCACGAGAAATTCGGAGTGCTTACATGCCTGCTCTGTTGTAACTGACCAGTTTGTCTTGCTCTCAAACTTGCTGGTCTGTTTACACTCTCAAAAGATCAAAGACCCCAAAAAACTTTTCTTTATGTCAGTTGTATCAACAAAATTTCCAGTATTAGAAATTAAGATAGAAATGTTTCTTAAAACATGCATTTATTAATTTAGAAATAAAAATAATAGGCTGGTGTGGTGGCTCATGCCTGTAATCCCAGCAGTTTGGAGAGCTGAGGCAGGTGGATCACATGAGGCCAGGAGTTCGAGACCAGAACCAGAATGGCCAAAATGGTGAAACCCCGTCTCTACTGAAAATATAAAAATTAGCTGGGTGTAGTGGTGCATGCTTGTAATCCCAGCTACTTGGGAGGCTGAGGCACAAAAATTGCTTAAACCTGGGAGGCAAACATTGCAATGAGCCGAGATTGCACCACTGCACTGCAGCCTAGGTAACAGAGCAAGACTGTCTCAAAAGATAAAGAAAGAAACAATAATAAACCCAGTAAGTAAAGTAACATAGTCATACTATGGGGAAATAACTAGATTTTTGCATAATCAAAGAAAAAATACAGAGAAGAGTGGCATTGTTTTACGTTTTTCCAATTCTCTTTAATGCCTAACTGAATAGAATGCTTAGATTCTTCTAGCTCCTTCTGCGTGCAGTCTGTTGTGATGCGTTGGTTTTGGTGGAAGTCTATGAAGAAATTCTCACACAGACATGTAGTTAGAGAAAGGAGGACATCCAGTACCCTCTGAAAGATTCTTAGGGACTCCCAGGAGTCCTTGGACCACACTTTGAGAACCACTGAATTTTAGGGTCAATATTATTTATTCATTCATCTAATCAGTCATTTACTCAGTAAATGGTAATTCAGCATGCATTTCAGGTACTTTAAGAACTGGATATATGGAGGTAAATAAACTGTGGTATTTATTCTCAGTGCCTCATCCACTACAAATGAGGAGACTGAGCCTCAGAGAAGTAATGTCCCTTGTCTCTGGTTGGGACACAGACAACCAGAGACAAGGGACGTTACCTCTCTGAGCTTCAGTCTCATCTATAGTGGTTAAAAACATGGATCTGTTTCTTAATCAGTCTAGATTCAGGATAACTGATGTAGGGGTCTGTATAATTTGATGATGGTGATGATAATAATGGTGGTGGTGATGATAATGGTGATAGTGATAATTTAATGATGATGGCAATGATAGTGATGATGGTGATGATGGCCACGTTGGTGATGAAGATAGTGATAACTTGATGATGATGATGATTATGATGGTGATGATCATAATGATTGGCAAAGATGGTGGCGGTGATAATAATGAAGATGATGGTGATGATGATAGTGATGATGATGATGGTCATGGTCATGGTATAATGGTGATAATGATAATAGACATGCTCACATACCAGATTCTGTCCTACCATTACACTGAATCTTTCAAATAGTTCCATGAAGTAAATCTGCTATTCTGTTCATTTTACCAACAGGGACACAGGAAAGTTGTGTAGTTTGCCCACGGGGACACGCTAAGCAGCAGAGCTGGGGTTCAAACCCAGGCAGTTGAGTTCCAAGTACCGTGTTCTTCGCTGTCAGAACGTGCATATAGTCCCTGTTACAGATAGCTGTCTCAGGCAGAGAATTGTCGGCAAAGGTGGTAAATCTCTGGAGTTTCAGTCAGCAACTAAAGATACAGAGTGCATGCTAAATAGGCAAAGCTCGGTTTATGCAGTGTTATGTTTGTTAAATATTTGATCTGGGAGAATTAAATGGCATTTTCTCTCTAGAGGACTGAGGCTGACAGGCCCCCAAGAACTAAAGCTGATGAAAATAGCCCTAATTGTAATCATACTCAAATGTGTACAGTTTACAGAATGCCTCCATATACGCTAGCTTATTTAATCCTCTATTTAAATGATGCTCACCAGTCCCCTAGCAAATCCACCCTCCACTTTTTGTCCCGACAGCTTTGGCCTTGAACCAGGATTCATCACTGCTGCTCTGGAATTTTTCTAGAGCCTCCAAACTGCTAACCTCTGTCTATCCACTGCCCCATGGCCGCTGAATGCTTCCTCCAGAGGTTTCCTTCGATAATAATGCTAACGGCAGTTAATCTCAATTAAGCACTTACTATGTGCCACATACACTGCTCAATACTAGGTGTGGATGATATTATCTGCTCCTCTCCATAATTATGACTTACATATTTTTATTACCACATCCCCATTTTACAGATAAGGAAAGTGAAACTTAGAGAAGTCACATGATTTATCCAAGGACACACAGCAAGGGGACAGAGATCTGGGACTTGAATGCAGTTGTCTGACCCTCTAGCTTGTTTTTAACTGTAAAGCAACCCTACCTCCCATCAGCAAACTGACTTAATCCGTTGTTGCCCTCTGTGGACTCTCGGGTCCTTCATGGTCGTAAGATAAAGTCACAATCATGGTGATAGTGATGTTGATGGTGGTGATCCTGTAACGGTGATGGCATTAGTCAATATGGCACCCAAGTGCTTCAGAAGCTGATTCCTGACTTATCTCTTGGGAGTCTCCCTCCTGCCTCACCTCTCACCATGCACCCCACTCTCAAGCCACACCAAAATCCTTAATTCACCTTAACTTATCACCATGCTTCATCTCTACATGTGCCATTTCCTCACCTGACCACCATGCCTTCCTCACCCGTCAAATTCCTACATAGCCTTGAAGATCTAGCCCCATAGTCCACCCGGAAAAAAAATCATGAATAACTTTCTGCTTCTTCAGGGCACTATCAGAGTATTCCATTCCCACTTGAATTTAACTATATTATGTTGTGCTGTTTAGGGCATTGGAGAAGTGCATGGGCCGTGGATTCAGAATCCCTGGCCCACACCCAGGCTCTACCACTTTACTACTTGTATGTTACTAATTGCCTATGCTCAGGTGATTTTATGAGCCCTAGTGTCCCCATCTGTGAAATGGGTTTGACAACAGGGTTATCTACTCTCCCGAGGCTATTCTGATGATGTAGGAGGGAGGACTTTCTAGATTACTAGAGAAGAGAATAGCCAGATTGTCTAGGCTCACTGGGCACTAACCCAGATGTGGCCTTAGAATTAAGGATGCTGCTGCAGAATGCTTTCACCAGAATGATTTCCCAATGCCTGGAAAGCAGAAGAGACCCAGGTGTCTGTCAGAATGGTCTAAAAAGGGCATAGACCATGTAGGTTCTATCTAAAAGGATAGCTCCAATAAACGGAGGTATAGGGCTGCAAGAAACGAGCTTCCATCAGTTATGCCAGGCCCCTTGACTTTAGGATGTAGGTCTAATCTCACGGAGCATGTGTTGGGGTTAGGATGAGGCAAGGTGTCTTCCAGCCAACCCGTGGCCCACCTGGGAGTCTTCAGAGGGGTCAATAGGATAATCTGTGAAAATCACTTACACAGTGCCTGGGGCAAAGTGCTTTATAAGAGTTACCTGTTTTTAGCCACAAGAACAGTGCATTGCTGTTATTTATTTTCTGCATGAGGTATCTCCCCCATGGTTTCTTTGGGTGAAGAACTGGGGTCGTCTCCCTAGTTCCCAAAAAACAGTTTGCCAAGGCAAAGGGTCTCCGGCATTTGAAATGACCAGAGTGGAACCTGTGTGTAAGGGTGTGTGTGTGTGTGTGTGTGTGTGAGTGTGTGTGTGCCTGCATTAGCACCTGAATCTCATCTAGCGAACCCTCAGCCCACATGCACACTCACATGCACACACACATGCATCCACACACATGCATTCATGTACATACGCGCACACATGCATTTGCACACACACATAGCCTTCCACTTCTCTCATGGTGCTTGCCCTTTCTCTGCCTTGAGCAGCCTCAGCTCAGCCAGTCCTTTCCCATCTTCCTTACAGCTGCATCTCCTCCATACTCTCTTCTTTCCCCTCCTTGTTACAATTCTTGCCCACTGCCTTATAAAAATCTGCACCCTTTCCAAACCCACTGCCACATTCCTCTCTGGTATTTTTCTTCCCACCCCATTTCCGAGTCCCCTGCCATCTCCAGCCCAGCACCAGGGACTTTCAGAGACCCTCGATCCTCTAAATAGAGGGAAAATGTTGCTGCCTCCAGCAAGGTGGAGAGAAGCTGCCAGTTGACAGTATCATCATATCCAATAGGCACGATGTTTTCAGCGGTGGTGAGACCAAAACCTTCACTCTGTCCGCTGCTGGGGGCTAGAGGCTGTGGCCCTGATGCTCTCCCCACACCTGGATCTCTGGGTTTCGAATATGGGACATCCTCTGTCTAAAACTCTCATTTCCACTTCACCTCCTGTTTGCTTGTCTATCTTCTCCAGTTTTAAGATTCCTCCTAGATATCCCCTCTTCCAGGAAGCCTTCTCTGATCCTCAGACTGAATCTTGTCTCTTCTAGACTCTCAAGCTGCCTCAGCTTCCCTCATTAGAGCACTCAGTAAACTGAGTTCTAACTGCCTGACAGTGATTCCATAAACTATAAACTTGCTCACCATAATATTTATGGAACCTGGTACATACTAGCTTCTCAATCAATTTTTCATAATGAATAATGAAAGGAATGCAATTCTCCCCAAGTGAAACATGATTTGTGTGATACTAGATAATTTTCTAGGATGCTTCCCCAATTTGCCTCCTGCCCCAGGGGCAACCACACCAGGCTGCTATCCAGCTCAGAGTTGTCTGCCTCATGACGTGTAAGCCAGCCCTAAAATGACAGAGGATGTGGCTGAGACGCCAATAATGCTATTTTTTGTCTAGAGTGAAACCTCCATAGGTTTAGGCAGGGACTAAGCAAAGAGTACAGTGGATACTGTGAGCTATTGTCCTTCTCTCTTGCCAGGTGGGGAAGTGTTTTCTGCCTAACAAGATATGGGCTGCTAGGTCCTGCACTCCCCTGGGCTGACAGCAACTAAGGAAATGAGATCCAAAGTATTCTCATTGCTAGGGGCCTGTATTAGTCCATTCCCATGGTCACTCTGCTAGGAAGAAATACCTGAGACTGGGTAATTTATAAAGAAAAGGGATTTAATTGACTCACAGTTCCTCATGGCTAAGGAGGCCTCAGGAAACTCACAGTTATGGCAGAAGGAACCTCTTCACAGGGCGGCAGGAGAGAGAATGAGTGCAGAGCAAAGGGGGGAAAAGGCCCTTATGAAATCGTAAGATCTCATGAGAACTCACTCACTGTCACGAGAAACACGTGGGGGAACGACTCCCATAATCTAGTCACCTCCAAGGAAGTCCCTTCCATGACACGTGGGGATTATGGGAACTACAATTCAAGATGAGATTTGAGTGGGGACAGAAACAAACCAAATCAGGGCCTCAGGATGGTGTCCTACAATGGATTTGTCTCTTATAAATTCCTTTTGGGCCTTTGTGGTCACAAATCATGATAAGCTTGGTCTTAGGTGGACAGTGTTCTGTTGTGGAAACATGCATGGTTTCTACCTATTGTTATTCAAACATTGCTTTTTCTAGTAACCTTTGATGACATATTTTTACCTAAGACCTATGAAAGAACTTGGCAGGTTGCAGTTTTCAAAACTGTGTGTGTGTGTGTGTGTGTATCCGTGTGTATGTCTGTATATATATATATATATATAATTATGATCGTTTTAGGTGGCCACTTTTGATATTCCCACTTAGTTGATGAGTTATGACTTCAAAGCCCTTGCTTATACAGAGATAGGGTATATATATATATACATGCGAACGGTGGAAGTAATGCTATGGGACTTCCAAGGTGAGGTCATAAACAGGATACAGTTTTCTCCTGCAGCTCCCTTCCTCATCTCTCTCTCCTTCTCCTTCTCCCTCTCTCTCACCCCCCTGTCTCTTTCCAATTACTTCTGGAATACACCCATCATGCTATGAGGAAGCCCAAACCAGCCCATGCTGAAAGACTACACCGACAGGAGCCACACAGAAAACTGAGGTTGCAACCGACAGTCAACATCAACCTCTAGACATAAGAATAAATGGGACTCGAGATGATTCCAGCTCCAGCCTTCAAGTCTTCCAGCAGAGACTCCAGGAATTGTGGAACTGAGACAAACCATTCCTGCTGTGCCCTGTCTGAATTCCTGGCTCTCAGAATCTGTGCGCATCCAAATGACTGTTTTATACCACCGAGTTCTGGGGCAATCTGTTACACAGCTAAAGCAACTGAAAGAAGACTGGAATACAAAAGTAGAGACTCAAAGAAATTGTGAATGCATAGAAATTAATCAGAGGGGCCATTAACCTCCTATCTCTGTATAAGCAAGGGCTTTGAAGTCATAACTCATCAACTAAGTGGGAATATCAAAAGTGACCACCTAAAACGATCATGATGATTAATAACCTCATTTTATAGGTGATGAAACTCAAGTCCAGAGAGACTGCCCATGAAATGATCAAGCAGAGACCCACCCACATCCAGGTTTGTAAAGCTCCTGGCATACAATAGAGGTAACCTGATAGTCTCTCCTGGTGAGAATGGTAATAATTAACAAAGATTTATTGAATATTCATCATTCACTGACATTGTTAAATGTTGTCTTCACCATACTCCTTCCAGGTAGGTGTTATTGTTCCCATTTCACAGACGATAAAATTAGGGTTCAAGGCAAGGAGAAGTGACTTGTCCATGGTCAGACAGCCAGGAAGTGATGGTGCTGAGCCCAGAACCCAGATCTGTCCCTCCCCAGTGGCTGCTCACTGTTAGTGCTGCCTGTTCTGTCGCCACTTTCTGCTTTCTGTATCTCAAGAACGTCAACAATGTCTTCAGTGTTAATGCATGTGGAGACACTAAGCTAGAAGAGAGCTTGGCTGTTGTCTTCCAAGTCAGATACCTGTGCTTTGAATATTTCATCTGATACTTACAACCTATGAAACTTGGGCATGATGTCACTTCACCTCTTTGAGCCTCAACTTTCTTGTCAGTAAAATGGAATTCAAATCCCTTCTAGATGTGAGTATCAGATTAGACAAAGTGTGTAAGGAGCCTAACACAGCTCCCATTAAATATTAGGCACCCAGTTCCATTTGATTCCCTCTTTTAATTCCCATGTAAAGATGATTCCCCATCCTGTCCCACTGCAAAGAGCTTTCAATAACAAAACTAACAGCTTCCAGTGGTGGAGAGCTTGCTGTGTAGTAGGCACTGCTTCAAGTGCTTTACACAGTTGCATTTAAGCCTCATAATTGTATTATGAGGTCTAGGCACCATCGTTATCTTTATAAACCAAAAAACCAAGGCACAAAGATGTACAGCTCTTTTATTAGTATGCTACGGTTTTCATAAGAAAATACCACAAATGGTGGCTTAGAACAACAGAAATGTATTCTCTCCCAGTTCTGGAGGCCGGAAGTCTGAAATCAAGGTGTCAGCAAGACTGTGATTCCTCTGAAAGTGCTAAGGGAGAACCTGTTCCAGGCCCCACTCAGCTTCTGGTGGTTTTCTGGCAATCTTTGGTGTCCCTTGTCTTCTAGAAGCATCACACTGATCTTTGCCTTCATCTTCACATGACATTCTTCCTGTGTGTGTGTCTATGTTCAGATTCTCTATTTTTATAAGGACATAACTCATGTTGGATTAGGGTCCCACCTTACTCCAGTATGATCTCATCTTAACTAATTACGTCTGCAACAATCCTATATCTAAACAAGAACACATTCTGAGAAACTTGGGATTAGGACTTCAGCATGCAAGGCTGGGGAGCACACAACTCAATATGGAGCAATAATCTTGTTCAAGATCACACAGCTGATAAATGCCAGGGACAGGCTTCAAATTCAGTTAGGCTGCCTGCAGCATCTGTGTTCTTGAACATGCTGATAATCATCTGCCCCATAGATGGATGGGCAAAGGAGTCTCTGGAAAGAAAACATAGCTTGCAGGCCCAGTTGTGCCATCCTGGAAGCTCTCTAGCTTCCCATAACCAGCCCCCATCATAGTGTGACTCAGGCAGCTTGGGAACACTGGGGGTGGCTTCCCCAACAACTCCGCTCGAGCACAAGAACAGTTCGTTTGCTAAAGTAATTAAAAACATAATCTGCGCTATTAAATTCCTCCCCCATTTTTCTGCTGTACGTGTTCCCCGGCGTGCTGAGTTATATGCCTCCCCTAATCATTGCTGACACGTCGGCTCTGCCCACAGCTCCCTCCTAAACTGCCATTCGTTAGAGGTGACGGGGGTTTGAGACAGTTTGTTTTAATGTCAGGATCGACATCTCTGATAATTATATACACACACCCCATTTGCTGGAAATTCACTGCTTGAATAAGAGGCTGCGGTGACAGCTCTGACGCCTCAGCTCCCTCGTCAGCCGCAGATAGGGGTGCGTGCCCAGGGTATGGGTGGTAGTCTCTTCACTATGGGAGTTCACTCTGAGCTGGTTTTTACTGGTGTCAAATGACAGTTGTCACGCAGTTTGAACTGGAGGAGTCAGTCCTTGACAGCCCAGACCATTTGAAGAAGGATCACCCAACCCACCAATTGCCTCTCCCATACCCTTTTTACATGTGAGAGTAAAACATGAAATGTGCATTTAATAGAGAATGCTCTGGTTCTCTTTTGGTTGGAAGCATTTATGGATGTGTCTATCATGGGGGCCTGATGAAAGAAAAACTATCACTTATTTAAGCACCCACTGTACCTCAAACACTACTAGACCATCCATATTGTCTGAATCTTCATAGTAGCCCTGAGATAGTATTTTTACATTTCTGGATGATGAAACCAAAGCACACAGAAGGGAAAGGACCTGACCAAGGTAGGGCAGCTGAATTGACATTTCAAGATGCCTGCTATGGTTTGACCTCTTTTTACCACTTTATACTGTTGATAACACCTTTTCATGAAACTCCTCTTCTGTTAGACTCTGAAGTACTTCTTTTTTTTTTTTCATACTTTATGTTCTAGGGTACATGTATAGAACGTGCAGGTTTGTTACATATGTGTACATGTGCCATGTTGGTGTGCTTGTAAAGTAAATTAACTTGTCATTTACTTTAGGTATATCTCCTAATGTTATCCCTCCCCCCTCCCCCCACCCCACAACAGGCCCCGGTGTGTGATGTTCCCCACCCTGTGTTCAAGTGTTTCCCATTGTTCAATTCCCACCTATGAGTGAGAACGTGCAGTGTTTGGTTCTCTATTCTTGCTATAGTTTGCTGAGAATGATGGTTTTCAGCTGCATCCATGTCCCTACAAAAGGCTAATATCCAGAACCTACAAAGAACTCAAACAAATTTATAAGAAAAAAGCAAACAACCCCATCAAAAAGTGGGCAAAGGATATGAACAGACACTTCTCAAAAGAAGACATTTATGCAGCCAACAGACACATGAAGTCCTTTTTTTCTTGATTTCATTCCTACCTTTCTGGTCTTTTCCTAATGTTTCTTTTTCTACTCAGGCTCTTCTCTGCCGTTTCGGCATTAAATATCAATGTGCCCTAGGGACTTTCTAAGTTCAGTCCACCCCTCTTCCAACTACCCAAAACGTTCCCTGGAGGATCCCACCCAAGCCAGTGACTTCATCCTTCAGCAATACGCTGAGAGTTCCCAAGTCCATAGGTCTAGCTGGGGTTTCTTAACTGAGCTATAAATCCAAATATGTAACCACCTTCTGTACATGTACATGTGGGAGACACATAGACTCCATACGCATGTGTCACATCCAATTTGCTTCTCCTCTACAATCTTTGATTTGGGAATTGGTGCCATCATGATATCCCCTGCCCAAATCAGAAAGTGGACAGTTACTCTGGACTTCTCCTAACTCCCTATCCCAGATACACATAGGTAATTAACCCTCAGATTCTGTATCTGCTCCCTCTTTTACATAAACATTTTCTCCCTGAAGATTTTTAACTGCCTCTCTCAATTGCCTCCTTTTTGTCTCCCATTGTGGTGGTTTTCAAATGTGTTCATAAATTATTTAACAATTCTCCTAGCAAAACGTGAAGACTAATTTCTGTCCTCTTGAGTGGGGACAAGACTCATTTCTAACAAGTAGAAGGTCGTGGAGGTGATAGTGAATGACTTCTAGGATTAAGTAATAAAAGGCATTATTTTTGTTCCTCTTCTCCCCTCTCCTTTCCTCTATCCTCTCCTCTCCTCCTTCATCCCCTCTTTCTTCATCCTCTGCTTCTTCCTCTCCTCTTCGTCTCTTCTGTTTTCTTCTCTCCTCCTTTTGTCCTTTCCCTCCTCCTCCTTCTCCTTCTTTTTTTCTCTCTCCCTTCCCCCCCAACATCAATTATCTGCACTGTAAAAAACCAGTTGACACATTGTGAGACACTCAAGCAGCCCTTTGGTGAGGTTCATATGATAAGGGATAGAGACATTCTGGCAAAAACCAGCAAGAGACTGAGGCCTTCTGCCAACAACTGTATGAGTACACCATCTTGGAAGATAATTTTTCAGTCCCAGTCAAGCATTCAGAAGATTGCAGCCCTAATTGACTGCAACCACATGAGAGACCCTGATCCTGAATCACCTGGGAAAGCTGCTCCTGAATTCTCGACCCACAGAAACTGTGAGGTAATATATGTGTGTTGTTTTAATATGCTATGTTTTGAAATAATGTGTTATATAGCAATAGAAAACCGACGTACTTACCAATCTATTCTCTACACAGCCGAAAGTAATCTTCTGAAACATAATTCTTATCATGACACCCACCCCCCTACCTTAATTTCTTAAATTGCTCTCATTGACCTTGAAATAAAATCTAAAATATTTGACATGGACAACACAATCTTTTAGTAACTGGCCACTATCAACTTGTCCAGAAATTTTTCTCTCATCTGACCTTGCAACAAACATCCTCTATAGTAAATGCACCAAAATACCAGTTTTTCTGACTATGGTATACAATTGCAAGCTTGTATGCCCCTCACTTTGTCCTGGAATGCACTTCTCAGTAGATTTCAATCAAAGAATTCCTACTCATCTCAAGTGTCGTCTCTTTGGACTCTCCTATATCTGGTCTAAGGGATAAATTAAATTGTTGGTTAATTGGTCAATTAATTCATCCATTGAATATTTTGGGGGTCTACTATTAATATATCTAAGCGAACTTTTCTAAGCTCACATAGGACCCTCTATGTCTTATAGCACAACTCTTAACACATGTATTGTAATTTTTGGTTGATTTTTTTGTTTTCTCAAGCAAACTGAAAAATCTATGACCATAAGAACTACTTACGATTTCTCCGAAATAGTTGTGGTTGTAGAGTTTATTAATCAGAGTTCCCTGGAGAAACAGAACTAAGGGGAGGATACCCTAAATCATCTCTCTCAAGTTCAAAGTTCCGTAGATCCCTAGAGCAGGGACACAATGCCTCCAACCTCTTTGGTAATGCATAACAACAGTGAACTTTGCTCCAGTTCCCAATAAGTTCCTCATCTCCATCTGAGACCTCCTTAACCTAGACTACACAGACCATATTACTATGAGCATTTTGGTCAGAACAATTTAACAAGTCTCTAGGAAGTTCCAAGCTTTCCCTCATCTTCCTGTCTTCTCCTGAGCCTTTCCCTTCTTTTCCAACCTCTCCCCATTACCCAGTTCCAAAGTTGCTTGCACATTTTCGGGTATCTTTATAGCAATGCCCCTCTTCTCGGCACCAATTTTCTGGATTAGTCTCTTCTCACATTGTTATAAAGAACTATCTGAAACTGGGTAACGTATAAAGAAAAGAAGTTTAATTGGCTCATGGTTCCACAGGTTGTACAAAAAGCATGGTTGGGGAGGCCCCAGGAAAGTCACAATGATGACAGAAGGTGAAGGGGAAACAGACACATGCTACACGGCTGGAGCGGGAGGAAGGGAGTGAAGGGGGAGGTGCTACACACTTTTAAACAATCAGATCTCATGATAACTCACTATCATGAGAACAGCAAGGGGAAAGTCAGTTTCCATGATCTAATCACCTCACATCAGGTACCTCCTCCAACACCGGAGACTACAATTCAACAGGAGATTTTGGTGGGGACACAAATCCAAACCATATTAATCTTCTATAGCATTGAGGTTTCCTAAAAGACTCTGATACCTGGCAGAGCTGAATTTGAATCCTGGCCCTGCCTCTTCCTGGCTGTGTGATCCTGTGTAAGCTACTTACCCTCTCTGTGCTTCAGTATTCTCTGTAAAATGATGGCAATAATAATAGTATCTACTTTTCAGATATTTTTTATTTCAACTCTTCTGATAATTGTGTAGTGATATGTCATTGGGATTTGAATTTGCTTTTCCCTGATGGCTAATGATGTTGAGCAACCTTTCATCTGCTTCTTTTCCATTTGTGTATCCTCTTTGGCCGACCAATACTCCTTTACACATTTGTTACTAACTTTATGTTGCAGATTAAATGAGATACTTTTGGAAATTGCTTAGCGTAATAGTAGGTACATATTCAGCACTTAAGAATTGCCCTCTTCAATTCAACGAGAAGACTTAACTATCATATATATATCATATATATCTATGTCTATATCTATCTCCAAGACTGGTGTACCCAGACTCATAAAACAACTACTTCTAGACCTATGAAAAGACTCAGGCAGCCACATGATAAAAGTGAAAAACTTCAACACCTTACTGACAGCATTAGACACAGCATCAAGGCAAAAAGCTAACAAAGAAATTCCAGACTAAAGTTTGACACTTGATCAATTGGACCTAGTAAACATCTACGGAATACTCCATCCAACAACCACAAAATATACACTCTTCTCATCAGCACATGGAACATACTGCAAGACTGGCTACATTTTCAGCCATAAAGCAAGTCTCAATAAATTCAAAAAAATGCAATTATACAGACCACCAGTGGAATGGAAACAGAAGTCAACACAAAGGAGATCTCCCCAAACCACACAATTATATGGAAATTAAACAACTTGCTCCTGAATGCCTTTTGGGTAAATGATGAAACTAAGGCAGAAATCAAAAAAAAATTATTTGAGTTGCAAAACAAGAAACAACAAATCAAAATCTCGGGGATGTAGTGAAAGCAGTGTTAAGAGAAAAGTTTATAGCACTAAATACCTACCCCAAAAAGTTGCAAAGGTCATCTCAAATTAGTGACCTAATATCACACCTACAGGGACTAGAAAAACAAAAACAAATGAACCACAAAGATAGCAGAAGAAATGAAGTAACGAAAATCAGAGTGGAACTGAATAAAATTAGACCCAAAAATTCATACAAAGAATCAAAGAAATAAAAGTTCGTTTTTTAAAAGGATAAGTAAGATTAATAGACCACTAGCTACATTAACAAAGAAAAAGAAAAGCGGCCAGGCGTGGAGGCTCACGTCTGTAATCCCAGCACTTTGGGAGGCCGAGGTGGGTGGATCACGAGGTCAGGAGGTTAAGACCATCCTGACTAACATGGTGAAACCCCGTCTCTACTAAAAACACAAAAACTTAGCTGGGCATGGTGGCGGGCGCCTGTAGTCCCAGCTACTTGGGAGACTGAGGCAGGACAATGGCGTGAACCCCGGGGGCGGAGCTTGCAGTGAGCCAAGATCACGCCACTGCACTCCAGCCTGGGCGACAGAGTGAGACTCCATCTCAAAAAAACAAAAAAGTGCTCAGCATCACTAATCATCAGAGAAGTATAAATCAAAACCACAATGAGACACCATCTCACATCAGTCAAAATGACTCTTATTAAAAAGTAATTTTAAAAAAACAGATACTGGTGAGGCTATGGAGGAAATGGAACATGTATGCACCGTTGGTGGGAATATAAATTAGTTCAGTCACTGTGGAAAATGGTTTGGAGTTTTCTCAAAGAGCGTAAAACAGAACTACTGTTCAACCGAGCAATCCCATTACTGGATATGCATCCAAAAGAAAATAAATCGTTTTACCAAAAAAAGACACATGCACTTGTATGTTCATTATAGCACTACTCACAATAGCAAAAACATAAAATCAACCCAG
>NW_012114477.1:3645746-3681281 GCF_000951035.1 Colobus angolensis palliatus | reverse complement strand
CAAAAGAAAATAAATCGTTTTACCAAACAATGTTTATTACGGCACAGTTCACAATAGCAAAGACATGGAATCTACCTAAGTGCCCACCAATGGTGGAGTGGATAAAGAAAATGTGGTACAGATACACTATGGAATACTATACAGCCATAAAAAGAACGAAATCGGGTCTTTTGCATCAACATGGATGCAGCTGGAGACCATTATCCTATGTGGAAACACAGAAGCAGAAAGCCAAATACCACGTATTCTTACTGATAAGCTAGAGCTAAACATTGGGCACTTATGGATGTAACGATGATGACAATAGACATTTGGAACTAATAGAGGTAGGAGATGGAAGAGGGGCAAGGCTTTAAAAACTAGCTCTTGGGTACTCTGCTCACTATCTGGGTAATGAGAAAATTCGTATCTCAAACCTCAACATCACACAATATAGCCATGTAACATATCTGCATATGTACCCCTGAATCTAAAATAAAAGTTGAAATTATGAAAAAATAAAAAATAAAAATAAGAATCATCTAGACCAGAAGCTCCCCTGATAGGCTGCTTTGATTCTTGTTGACAAGAGTTGGCTCTATGGGCATCCCTAGCTGCAAGAAGTCTGGGGTGTGAGCATGTTTAAGTGAACACACCACCACTCCGATCATGATGTAATACTTTAGTAATCAACAAGGAGAAAATAAATACTGGGTAGACGAATAGCAATGTCTGACACAAAATATATCCATTAAAAATTATGTAATTCTCATTTTGGGAGGCTGAGGTGGGTGGATCATGAGGTCAAGAGATCGAGACCATCCTGGTCAACATGGTGAAACCCTGTCTCTACTACAAATACAAAAATTAGCTGGGCATGGTGGCCAGCTGGGACCTGTAGTCCCAGCTACTTGGGAGGCTGAGGCAGGAGAACCACTTGAACCTAGGAGGTGGAGGTCGCAGTGAGCCGAGATCACACCACTGCACTCCAGCCTGGTGACAGAGTGAGACTCCATCTAAAAAAAAAAATTATATATATATATAATTGTATGTTTCAAATTTTACACAAATTATATTACTCTGCATATTATCTTTTGAAACTGGGATTTTGGGGTTTTCAGTCAACATTGTTTGCTATCTTTATCTTTATTTATAGAAATGTGGCTCATTTATTTCATCATTGATATTATTCCATCAGTAAGTATTACTGTTAAAAAAAAAAAAAGAATTGCACTCATGGTGCACTAAGAATAGAAACCACAGGACCCTCAACTTCCTGGCCTCAGAATCCAAGACTGAGTCAGGAGGCCAAAGCTCTACGTTTGGATCTGTTTCAATTTATTTGGTTTTTTCCCAAGCAATTTTTTCTGCCTGTACATCCTCCTCAGAGCACCTGCTTCTTTGGATGAAGATTTGAATTGTTACCTCCCAGAGCCAATAATATACCTCACCTCTTTGCCGACAAAGGTAAATATAATTAAAAAGCGATTATGATCTGGGACTACATTCATAAGCTTTGCTAGACCTAATTATACAGCAAGTGCAAGTCTCTGGGTATCAAATTCTTTCTAGATGAAATTTACTGACACCATCAGTTTTGTGCCAGTGAGCAGGGGTGAAGATTGTACTGTGGGTGGCAGAGTCTGGGATGAGAGGAGACACTGACCCAGGGCAAACCATATCCAAGCTTTGACAGTGTTCCTAGTTCTGAATTTGTTCATTTGAGTTGCATTTGTCCAGCACCATCCACGGTCATATCTTGAGGAATTCACAGTCTAACTGGGGAGATGGGCTTGTCGATAAAGGCAGAGTAATAAATTTGTGAAAGAGTATTTGTTGGTGCATCAGAGAAGATACACAGATGGCAAATAAACACATGAAAAGATGCTCAACATCAGCAGGCATCAGAAAAATGCAAATGAGACATCACAATGCAATATCACGATGCACCTACCGGAATGGCTGAAATAAAAAATAATGAAAACACCAAATGCTGGCAAAGATGTGGAGAAGTTAAATCACTCATACCCTGCTGGTGGGGATGTAAAATGGAATAGCCATGCAGAAAAACAGTTTTGCAATTCCTTATAAAACTAAATATGCAAATACCATAAGACCCAGCAATTACATTCTTAGGCATTTGTTCTAGAGAAACAGAAATTCATGTTCACACAAAAATCTGTACACGAATGTTCATAGTAGTTTTATTTGCAATAGCCCCAAACTGGAAACAGTCCAGGGATCCTCTAGTGAGTGAATGTACACTTGCTCCAAATTGGCTGTGTTTTTGTTTCCAAATCTGTTTATGCGGATTGTACTTGGTGAACATACTGTGGTACATCCGTACCGTGAAACACTACACACCAATAGAAGGAAATGAAATTTTCATATCTGCAACAACTTGGATGAATCTACAGGAAATTAAGTTCAGTGAAGGAAAGACAATTTCAAAAGTCACAGACTATATGATTTCATCTATGTAACATTTGTGAAATGACAAAATTACAGAAATGAAGACAGGATGAGTAGTTGTCAGGGTTTAAGGAAGGGGTGGGGTGAGAGGAAAGTGGCTGTGCCTGTAAAAGGGCAACAGAATGAATCCTCACAGTGATGGAAGTGCTCTGTGTCTTGATTGTGTCAAGGTCAATATCTACATTGTGAAATTGGACTAGTTTCACAAGATGTTACCACTGGAGACAATTAGTAAAAGGTACATTGGATCTCTGTGTTATTTCTTACAATTGCATGTGAGTCTGCAACTATCTCAAAATAAAAAGTTCAATTTTTTTAAAAAAGAGAGTATTGGTTGCCTGCTCCAAACCTTTCAAAGCTTCCTATTGCCTTTGTGATAAAATACAAAGTCTCATCTTGGCTTCCAGGCCCTTTTGACCTCCCAGACTGTCCCATGCTGCCCCATTTTCCAGATCCCAGTCACCCTGGGCTGTTTTCATTTCTTCTCTAACTTGATTTCCAGCCTTCTTCTGTGTTGTTCTCTCTCCATAAAATATCTTCTCCTGGCTTTTCTCCCAGCTGCTCCTTTTCGTCATTTGGATTTCAGCCTAGACATCACCTCCTCATGGAGGCCCTCCTTGATTTCTTCCAGATAAGCCCCCTCTAAAGTTCTCTCTCAATGCCCATCTGTAATTATTGTGTTTTCTTGTTTACTGACTTAATTTTGTCTTCTCTACTAGACTGTAAGTTCCTTGAGGGCAGGGATCTTGTCAACCGGGCTCACTAATGCTTCCCCAGAATCAGCTAAGTGGCCGGCACATAAAAGAGGCTGAATAAATACTTGCAGGTAGGAGGAGAGGAAGGGAGGATAGAAGGGAAGAGAGGATGAAGGGATGAAGAGAGGGAGGGAGGAGAAAAGGGTAGAAGGGAGGAAGGGAATGATTAAAGGAGGGAGGGAGAAAAAGGGGAGAGGAGAGAAGATGGGGTGGGGTGAGAGACGTCAAAGAAGCAGCTCAACAAGATGTTGGCTGTGGGCCAAGGGGAAAGAAGCAATGCGTGATGACACCTGGTTTGGGCTTGGTCATGATGGCAGATGCTGGTGCCATTTGCTCTTCATGAGGAAGGAGAATGTCTGTAACAGGAGAAAAAAGTGTGAGTTGATTTTCAATGTGTCAAATTCCTCTACCTCCCTGGCTACCCCAAGTCCTTCTGTACCTGCTTATCTCGGATACACAGAGGAGCCCTTTTTACCAAATACACATAGCATCAGTAACTGGTCAGTAAATCGAAAGGAAAATGGCTAAAACTGAGAGTGAAAATGATAAATTCCTTAACACATTTTATTAAACTTAAAGACGTGTACATTCATTCACTCATCTTAAAAGGTGAGGCTTTTTTTGTCGAGAACTTTTTTTGCTATTGGTGCTTCATATAATTTTTCTTGCCAAGTGATATCTATGCGATATGCATTAACTCTGATCCTAAACAGTCACCTCCCACACCTAATTTGGTAGCAGTTCTTTAATAGGTTTACTTAATTAAATTGTGTAATTATAATAACATGTACAACCAGCATAAACAGGTTTGGAAACAAACACAAACGAACTAGAGTAAGTGTGCACCTTGCCTGAGAGGTGCCAAGTGCCCGGGGAAATGAGAGTGGTGTCTGCTAACCATCAGTGGGGATCAGTCATCATGATTTTTAGCAAGACTGAGAGTCTGTAAACATGGCAAGTTTGTTAAGAGGAAGTTGGCTACGATTTAGTGAAGTATTTACTTAAATATGCATTAAAAAATGAGTAAAATTTGCAATCTAATCTCAATCATCCCTCTGGCCTCAATGTCCTTTTCTGTAAAATGGGCCCAAGACTAGTTAAGTGGCAAAGTTATCATGGACACAAGATGAGCACAAGTGTATAAAGCTGGCACCCAGCTCCTAGCTCCTGTGCAAAGCCAGGGTTGGAGCAGATCTTTCCGAAGCCCTCAGCCTGCGAGGTCTGCGTGTTGACAACTTTCTACAAAAGCAGCCAGGGCCCCCTGGCTACCTTCCCTGTTGCCCCAAAGCCATAAAATAGAAATGTGATTTATTGTACCCCCAAAACTCAAATGACAAGGGACAATTAAGTATGTCCCTCACAGAGAAACCCTGTGCAGCCTGATAAGCAGATATGGCTCAGATATTGAGGGCAGGTAGACAGGGTTTGAATCCAGATTCAACTTCATATTATCTGTGTCTTCCTGGGCAAGTGACATTATCTTCCAGAGCCTTGGTTTCCTCATCTCTAAAACAGGAGTTAAAATGAATGCATGTGAAGTATCGCATTTATGTGTAGTACACAGTAGGTACATCATCAGTAGCAGCTACTAATATTATTGTTAATTATTATTACTGAAAGCTGGCAGAAACAGGCAGCCTGCCAGACACCCTCTGGTCATACAACAATGAATATTGCTCTTCTGTCCTAGACAGGAAAAAGCAATTTGCCATTTCCTCTCCCACTTGAGTTGATTGCCATTTCCTTCTGATTAATATTTATGAAACTGGCTTTGTGCCTTCGCAAGGAAAGTCCCCTGCTTGTCAAACAGAGGTCTATAAATTTATATGATAATTACCCTCCCCATCCATTCTAGTACCCCCTGGAAAGCACAGATAACTGAAATGAGGTGTCCATGAGATTTAATGGATGGGAGACTTTGCCCATGGAGGAACTACATATGCAAAACCTCTGCAGGAAATAAGCTGGGGAAACCAGAGTGTCCTGGTCTACTGGGAAGTCGGGGTTAGAAGATCCACAGGGTTTGTCTGGAGTCATCTCTCCCCAGCCACCGGGAGATTCCAAGATATAGATGTGGTCAATCAGCAGAGACCTCCCTCCTTCTCCACGATGATTGGTTTATAATGGGTACACGCCTCATGCCGGTGCACTTGGAATGGATCTTGGGATTTTATGACAAGAGAGGTGCTGCTAAGCTGGAGAATGTCAGCTTAGAGGTGCCAGAGCTGACCAAAAGAGACTGCCAGCACTTTGGGAGGCTGAGGCAGGCGGATGAAGAGGTCAGGAGATCAAGACCATCTTGGCTAACACAGTGATGTTAACACAGCCAAATACAAAAAATTAGATGGGAGTGGTGGCATGCACCTGTAGTTCCAGCTACTCGGGAGGCTGAGGTAGGAGAATCACTTGAAGTCAGGAGGTGGAGGTTGCAGTGAGCCGAGATCAGCCACTGCACTCCAGCCTGGGCAACAGAGCAAGACTGTCTCAAAAAAGAGAGAGAGGAGAGAAAGAAAGAGAGAGAGAGAGAGAAAGAAAGAGAGAGAGAGAGACTGCCCAAGAAGCAAACCAAACTGAAGCCTCTGAAAGACAGAAGAAACCAATTCTTGATATCATTTGAGTACTGGATGCAACTGTGCCTGAATTTCTACTCACCGAATTTTATGGTTGCATGAACCAATAATTTATTCATTCTTACCAAAAGCCAGTTGAGTTTTGCGTCTGTCACTTGCAGCCAAAAGAATCCTGTTAAAGTTTACCCTCTTATTTGACAGATAAAATTCTGAAGTCCAGAGCGGGGAAGTGACTTGCCCAAGGTTGTGCAGCAAGCTGGTGGTGGAAACCAGTATGAATGAAGGAATGTAGTTTCACGTTGATTCTATATTTTAAAAATACACGTTAGACAAAGCTCAAAAACATTTTTTTGGTAGGAAACTGCCATGATTGAGATATGATTTGTTTGTCCTCACCAAAACTCATGTTGACATTGGATCCTCAATATGGAGGTGTTGGGAGGTGGAGCCTAGTGGGAGTTGTTTGGATCATGGGAGAAGATCCCTCATGAATTGCTTGGTGCCATTCTTGCAGTAGTGAGTGAGTTTCTTGCTCCAGTGAGATTAGATTAGTTCCCTTGGGAATAGATTAGTTCCCAAGAGAGTGGAAGAGAGTGGATTGTTATACAGCCAGCATGTTAGTCCATTCTTGCATTGCTATAAAGAAGTATCTGAGGCTGGGTAATTTATAAAGAAAAGAGGTTTAATTGGCTCACAGTTATGCAGGCTGTACATGAAACATGGTGCCAGCATCTGCTTCTGGTGAGGCCTCAGGAAGCTTACAGTCATGGCAGAAGCCAAAGCGGGGTCAGCAAGTCACATGGTGAGAGAGGAGCAGGGAGATGCCACACACTTTTGAACAACCAGATCGCTCATGAACTCAGAGAAAGAACTCACTCATCACCAAGGGGATGGCAATAAGCCATTCATGAGGAATCCGCTCCATGATCCAAACACCTCCCATCAGGCCCCACCTGCAACACTGGTGATTATATTTCAACATGAGATTTGGAGAGGACAAACACCCAGACCATGTCAGCTGGGATGTTCCTCTGTTTTTCCCTTTCTGCACTTGTCTGCTTCCCTTTTTACCCTCTTTGCCATGTTGTGATGCAGCGTGAAAGCCTCACCAGAGGCCAGGATCATGCTGTTGAACTTCTTGGTCTACAGAATCAAGAGCCAGATAAACCTCTTTTCTTTATAAATTGCCCAGTCTTAGGTATACTATTATGGCAACACAAAATGGACCAAGACACCAAAGTTGGCGTGGTATGAGGAAATACCACACTTGTACACTAACTGGAAAGTGTGGAAATTAGTAAGACTTTCTGGGGAGAGAGACATTTTGGCAACAGAATACTTAGAAATCATGTTGATATTTAATGTGTAAACAGATCATATTATACCACAGGACCCCTGGATGCATGCATCCTGCCTCAAAAATATGTGTATCTTCTCACCTAGGAATTCCTCTTGAAGAATTTGTCCTAAGGAAATAATCTAAAAGCCCTACAAATATTTAGGCACAAAGATGTTCACCTCTGTGTCGTTTATAATAATGGAATTTGGGGGGAGAGGAAATTTCAATAGGGAAAATGGCTAAATAAGAAGGATACATCTGTAAATGAGAATACCATAAAATAAAAAATTAAAATCATGTTACAAAAGAGTGTTTTATTACACAGAAAAGTGCCCACAATATATTAAGTAAAAAGGCCAGGTTATTGTCTGATTTATGCCATCTAATAGCATGTGATTCAAATTAAGGGAGGAAGCACCAACATTTATGCACGTTTGCATATGTGAATACAGCATAGAATATAGACGACAAGAAACAAAGCCAAAGCATTAGCAATGTTTATCTCTGGGTGATATTTATTTGCTTCTTTGTGCTTTTCTGTGGTTTCCAAATATACTACAATGAACATGTGTTACTTATAATCACAAAAAAATTTAAGTTTAATATTAAAAAAAAGATTTAGGTTGGTAAAAAATAACTTGGCCAGCTAGTGATGGGTACATGGTCCAGCCTCTGTCAGCCACTTTGTAGACTCCACAGAGGTTTTGAAATCATTGCCTTGGACATAGAACTGCATTCATAGTCTGAATTATTACAGTAGCAAACCCTGGCTTATAGGAAGTGTGCTAAATGTGTTCCATGCACTATTTTAATTCTCTCATTGACCTCAGAGAATAGGTATTATTACCCCCATTTTACAGGTTAAATGGCTGAGGTTCAGAGAAGGTAACCATCTTGCTCAAGGTCACACAGCTAGCAAGCGGGCATGGTTGCAACTTAGACCCTATCCAGCTGATTCAAGATTTAGCTTGAATCCTGCTTTGACCAAGCCTTTAAGCTGGCTTCCATGTGGTGGAGAGTTCAAGCTGCAGCTAAAGTCTTGCTGGTTGATCCTTCCTCTAGAAGCAGGTCAGGAAACAACAGGTGCTGGAGAGGATGTGGAGAAATAGGAACACTTTGACACTGCTGGTGGGACTGTAAACTAGTTCAACCATTGTGGAAGACAGTGTGGTGATTCCTCAAGGATCTAGAACTAGAAATGCCATTTGATCCAGCCATCCCATTACTGGGTATATACCCAAAGGATTATAAATCATGCTGCTATAAAGACACATGCACACGTATGTTTATTGTGACACTATTCATAATAGCAAAGACTTGGAACCAACCCAAGTGTCCATCAATGATACATTGCATTAAGCAACTGTGGCACATATACACCATGGAATACTATGCAGCCATAAAAAAGGATGAGTTCATGTCCTTTGTAGGGACATGGATGAAGCTGGAAACCATCATTCAGAGCAAACTATTGCAAGGACAGAAAACCAAACACCGCGTGTTCTCACTTATAGGTGAGAATTGAACAATGAGAACACTTGGATACAGGAAGGGAAACATCACACACTGGGGCCTGTTGTGGGGTGGAGGGAGTGGGGAGGGATAGCATTAGGAGATATACCTCATGTAAATGACGAGTTAATGGGTGCAGCACACCAACATGGCACATGTATACATATGTAACAAACCTGCACGTTGTGCGCATGTACCCTAGAACTTAAAGTATAATTAAAAAAATGATTTTTAAAAAGCTAATAAAATAAAATAAAGTCTCGCTGGAAGGAAATTGTCTGTATTCCTTCATCGTAAGCCTGCAATGACTGCTGCTCTTCTCTGTCCTGGTAGAGGCTCTGTTCTGGTGTGGCCCCATTCTACAAGGGAGGTCACTGAGGCTCTGTGCCTGAGATTACTCAGCTAGAAAATGGCCTCTGGGTTGTCGGTGAAGGCCAGATGCCTTCTGCAGCCCTGAGTGCATCTGCACTCAGAACTCAGGCTGCAGCAGGATGAGCAGCCTCTCATGGGCCTGGGTCTTAGAGAACTGCCGAGTTAATTGCCAGAATCAATTTGCGCTAATCCCCCACAACTCCAAGCCTGCTGAGACCTGTTTCTATGGCCTGCAAGCCTCAAATTGACCGCAGGTAATGGAAGTCATTTGTAAAGAGACATTTATTGTTATCATCTTCAGTTGTGTTCCAAGCCCATGCCTACTCTTCAAACATGCAGTATCAAAAGGGTCTTTGAGAAGGTAAGCAGAGGAGAAAACCCACCCATTCCACCTGATCATTCTAGAAATGAAAAGGAAATGAAAATGGAAAGGGAGGTGCTCTGGCCCACCCTTGGCAAAGCAGCTGCTGAAACATTGTTTAAATTTAAGGTCTGAGAGTGGAAATGGGAGTATTCTGATTCATCCACGTTCTCTTGCCTAATCCATCCTCCTATGGAACGCATGTGCCCATCATTCCTCCTGCACCTATCGATCACCTGTTGTGTACCTGGAATGGTGCTAGGTACCGAGGTAACAGGTGAAAAAGACACAGTAGCTCCCTGTGGAGAGTTCACAGCCTAGAGTGAGAGGCAGGCAGAGCTACGATGCATTCAGAGAGGGTTTCACTCCACTGTTTATTCATGCATAAAACATTTAGTGAGTAGCTCCTCAGTACCCCCAAACTCTGCAGGGACTGAAGATGTTGCAGGTCAGGTTCTCAGGGAAGCAGATCCTGAGACAGTTAAGGAGCAATGGAGAGAACCTTTAGGAGGAACACTTGTAGAAAGAATGGGGAAGAATACAGAACTGGGCAGAGAGAGATGAGGCACCGTGTTACACATCAAGGCCAGTGTTGGCCATCTCCATGGGAGGCCGGGGCTAGGATGGCCCTTCAGCAATGTCCTAAATTTGGCCAATGAGATCAGGCTTTTCTACCCCCTTCTACCCAGGAAGGCCATGCCCTGGGGCGAGGCAGCTCTCTGCAGTTGAGGCTTCCCTGACAGCAGGGGGCCATCTGCCAATAGTGCTTGAAGAGGGATCTGGGCTTTGCATCCCCATGTCCATCACAGGAGACAGGATGATGAACAAGAAAAGCGCCATCCCATCCCCCTAAAAGAGCTTTCCTCTATCTGAAAAAACAAAGGTGTTCTGTGGAGTAACATGGAGTAACTAGGAAGGTGAAAATCATTCATTCATTGATCTATTCAATATTGATTGAAGAACTGCTGTGTGCCAAGTCCCACTAGCTGCTCAAAATGACAGCCATGACAAGAGAGACAGAATCCCTGCTTTCATTGGTTTTGGTATGGTGGTGACAAGAGCTGCAAAGGAGAAGAAAAGCATGGGTTACAATGAAGGCACATGTACCTTTAACAGTGTAAAAGGTAGGAAAATGTTTCTGTGAGAGGCCTTAATTCTGGAGCAAGGAGTGTTGAGGAAAGACTTCCTGGAGGAGGTGACATTTGAGCTAAGTTTTGAAGGCTGAGTAGGAGTTCATAGGTAGGTGGAAGTGGCGGAAGAAACGTTCAAATGGAAGGAAATAGACTGTGCAGAGCTGTAGAAATGCAAAATCATACACCCCAACTGGAGGAAAATGTGAATCTGGACCCTGAATTGAATTTTGGGAGCCTACTTTCTCCCAGTAATTGGGAGAGGTTAAATAGGGGTTGTGATCCAGCAACTAAGACAACTTGGTCCATACTTTGAGGAGGTTATGCCAAAGAACTTGACTTGGGGCTTTGATAATTCGGGGGCAATGTCCCTTTGATAGCTGCTGCTTTTTCATCTGGGGAACAGCTATAGTGGCCTGAGTTGGTGTGACAGTGACTGCATGAGCCTATTTGATGCTAAACCTCTCACAGATGCTCTTGGCAGCTCCTGGGAGAAGGTGAGTCACAAGTAGCCTGAGTTTCTGTCTCAGCCATGCACCACGAACTCCATTTACAAAGTTCAGTAGACAATGACACCATCACTCTCCTTTCAGGGCAAAGAGCCCATGCAGCCTGCTTCCTTTGGACTAAAGAAATCTGAATTTTTCAGCTGTCATCAATTTCTACAAATGTCTCTTTAAGACAGTCCCTTGGCAATAATATTAAGAATAGCTAATGTTTATAGAGGACAGGCTACATGCCAGGTACATTGTTAAGTGATTACCCACATCATTTTGAATAATCCTCACAAGCCCTGTGTAGGGACACTGTTATTATCTCCATGTTGCAGATGAGGAAGAGGAACTGCTTACAGAGAGGTTGAGTCCTTTATACAAGGTCACAGTCAGTAAATTGCCTAGCCAAGACTCGAAATCTGTCTAACACCAAGCCCAAGGCCAAGTTCATAAGCACCATGCAACATGCCTCCCTACACTGCCTTCATCTCCTCCTTCCTTTGATCCCTGTGTCAACATTTGAAAACCTGGCTTCTCTCTGGGCTCAGACCATTTCTCCAGTATTAAGCTAACTGGCAATGGTTTTTCTTACTCGAATAACTTCCTTCAATTATCAGACATGTACACATTATAGAAATATTGTTGTATAAAGTTGAATGAAGAACATTATTAACAGTTCCATGACTGCAACACAGCAGTGGTTAATATTTTGATACATTTCCTTCCAGTTTTGTTCTGAATGATATTTGCTGTTGCGGATTTGTCTTTCTGTAGTTGATATTAAATACACGTTCACTCAACTTTATTATAAGCGTTGCCCAGTTTGGCATACGTATTTTGTAATCATCATTTTTTAATGGTTATATGATATTCTGTTGAGTGGAATGGTGCGGAATTTATTGGCTGTAGTTTTGCACAGTTAGGTTGCTTTCAATATTTCACCTGTTACAAGTAACACAGCAGCTAACACAATTCTATCCATAAAGTTTTTATTTCACATTTAGGATTATTTCATGAAGAAAGGATCTCAAAAGTACTGTTATTGCAACAAAAGTCATAAACAGTTTACAAATCTTAGTATCTCGCTGCCCTCACCGCTTTCTGTGACTGTTTGTATTCATACACCAGGCCGCTGGCAATGAATGAAACCAGTGTATTTCCCCCTTATTTTATTTTATTTTTTTACACAAATAAAGCATGTTCATGACAGAACAGCAGGGCAAGTTCTTAATAAACCTGAATAGACATTTCTTCGCCGAGATCATGCGATCCATCTTTCTTTGAGATACTGACAATTTAGTCTGTTCCATTCTTATGGGGGTCTTACTTTCATCATGAAGGAAGGTTACTATAGCAGCACAGAAAACTGAAAGTGATCATTGATTCTCACGAGCTCAGCATTGTGATACAAGAATCACTTAGGGCACCCACCTGAACAGAAACAGGCTTTAGAATTTTTCAGCAAGAGCCTACTGTCAGTTAGAAGGTTTCATTAGCTTGCAAACTTACCTGTGCAATTGCAGTAAACATATGGAGACATTCCAGCCCTCCCGGGCATCATGTCTGCCTGCATATTGTGAAGTCCATGCTAGCTGACCTCCAGCATTGGGGCCTCATTCCTGAGCCCTTTGCTCCAGACCTTGTCTCTCCTTTCTTGCTTCCAATTTTGACCTCATGACTACGTCCCAGTTCACAGTCTTACCCATCTCAGATCAGAACCTGGCACAGTTGTCCCATTGAAGACCTGGCTTCTGATTCCTCACTTGTGAGGTCTCCTTACTCACTGTCAGCTGCTGCACTAACTCTTGCCCCTACTGCCACTCCTGGGTGCCAATTCACCATCACGTCTCACCAGGACTAAGGCAGTAATCTCCTTCTTAGTCTCTTCCCTTTTGCTTTTGCTCTCTACAGTCTATTCTGCAAGAGAGTGATTTTTTTTTTTTTTTTTTTGAGATGGAGTCTCCCTCTGTCACCCAGGCTGGAGTGCAGTAGTGCTATCTTGGCTCACTGCAAACTCCACCTCCCGGGTTGATGCCATTCTCCTGCCTCACCTCCTGAGTAGCTGGGACTACAAGCACCCACCACCACACCCAGCTTTTTTTTTTTTTTTTTTTGTATTTTTAGTAGAGGTGGGTTTTCACCGTGTTAGCCAGGATGGTCTCGATCTCCTGACCTTGTGATCCGCCCACCTAGGCCTCCCAAAGTGCTGGGATTATAGGCGTGAGCCACCGTGCCTGGCCAAGAGTGATCTTTTTAATGAGGCTGGAATCAGCTCTTTAAAATATTAATCTGGTCAGGAGGAATCTGGGTATAACCTTCCAACGATTTCCCACTGAACTTGAGATACAGACAGATACTGTGGTCTCCTCTGCCTCGTCAAACTCACCTCCTACTACAATATCACCCTTTTTTTTCAGCCTGCCCTATCCATAGATATCCTGCCTCCCACCTTAGGCCTTTCTCACACCATTCTCTGTGCTTGGAATGTCCTTCCCTCCTTCCTTCTTTGTCTTCTTAATTCCTCCAACTCCTCCTCCTGGTCTTGGCTTAAGTGTCAGGGAAGCTTTTCTTGCCATCCATCAAATAGAATTTGGGCACCATCTCCCTCATTGTACCTTGGACACAACTCTGTGCTTTTCCCAGATAGCATTTGTTAAAGTTTAAAAGCATGCATTTGGGAATTTGTTTAAATTGTGGTAAAATACACGTAACATAAAATTTACCATCTTAGCCATATTAAAATGGATAGTTCAGTGGTGTTAAGTACATTTACATTGTTAGGCAACCATCACTGCCATGTGTCACCATAACCTATTTCCTGTGGCAAAATTAAAACTCTATAGCCATTAAACAATAACTTTGGTCAGGCGCAGTGGCTCACGCCTGCAATCCCAGCACTTTGGGAGGCTGTGGCAGGCAGATCATGAGGTCAAGAGATCAAGACCATCCTGGCCAATGTGGTGAAACCCCGTCTCTACTAAAACTACAAAAAATTAGCTGAGCATGGTAGCATGCTCCTGTAATCCCAGCTACTTGAGAGGCTGAGGCAGGAGGATTGCTTGAATCCAGGAGGCAGAGCTTGCAGTGAGCCGAGATCACACCTCTGCACTCCGGCCTGGCGACAAAGTGAGACTCCATCTCAAAAAACAAAACAAAACAAACAAACAAACAAACAATAACTTCACATTCCCCCACTCCCACTAGCCCTGGCAACCACCATTCTACTTTCTGTCTGTGAATTCGACCTCATAGGTACCTCATCTGAGCAGAATCTGGCACTGCATGTCCTTTGTGAGTGGCTTATTTCACTTTTGTTACGACCCCATCACAAATACACAGGGTTTCCAATCCCTCCACATCCTCACCAACACTTGTTATTTTGTGTTGTTTGGATGCTAACTGTCCTAATGGATGAGAGGTGGTACCTCCTTGTGGTTTTGATTGGCATTTCCCTAATGCCTAGTGATGTTGAGCACCTGGTCATGTGCTCGTTGGCCATTTGCATACCTTCATGTGCAAAATGTATGTTGAAGTTCTTTGCCCATCGTTTAATTGGCTTTTTTTTATATTGTTGCCGAGTGTAGGAATTCTTTATATATTGTGTATATTAACTCCTTATCAAATATTCAACTTTCAAATATTTTCTCCCATATCATAGTTTACTGGATGATTTTTTATAGTCTATCTCTCTACCCGTGACTTTAAGATTCATGAGGGCAGGGAGCCTGTCTGTTCCACTCATAAATGTGTTGCAAACACTTAGCACTGTGCCTGGAACATAAAGGTGCTCAATAAATATTTATTGAATGAATTAATGAGTGAATGAATGAAACATTGGTTGTTTGGAGACTCTTCTGGCTGGGCTGCCTCTCTGTCCAATACCTTTCTTGGCTTCTGTTCCTAATAAGGCTCCTAATGATTAGAATCCAAGTAGTCTACTTTAAGCAAATATTAGTAGCAAGAATGTTGCCACAAGAGTTACGTTCTTACTTCCACTCCTCACCACAGCTTTTCCCTAATGATTAAAACACTATTTTATGGGAAGCTGCAGTCTTTGCTGGTTTTTTTCTTTTTTTTTTTTCCTGTAACGAATAACATTTCGGTTCACTGCAAAGCTGGAGCATCTCCAGCAACTGTGCCAGGAACAAAACCTTGAGAGAATAAGAGAGGGGAAAAAAATCAGCTTGGTCAGGCAAAAATAAGCCATGGAATCCCTGAGAAGTTGCCTGAAGCCAGAGTTCTTGCAGAGGAGGCAGGACCGGAAAGCTGTTGGAGGGGAAACCAGTATGATGTTTAATTTGTGTGCTCAGAGTGGAGGCTGGGGTGAGTCTTGACTGTAATAACAAGCATTTTTATGAGACGTGCGGTACCCCCAGTCAGACATCAGCTCTGTGATGCTGAGGGTAGAGGGATGAGGTGGATATGCATCATGACAGTGCTTTTGATATGGAAATATCCACACATTAGGCTGAAGGCAAGACCACTCAGAGGAAGAAAAGTGCTGCACCTGGGTCAAGAGAGTCTGCACCACAGGGAGTGGCATCATGCAGTCCTGTCCTTGGTGAGCAGAGATTTCTGAGAATGCTCACGTGTGGCAGCAGAGCCTGCCTGTAAGGAATGCAGTTCTAGGTACCTGGAGGATGCAGCCCCATCCATATCCTCACCTCCAGCTCCTCAGATGGGCGCCTGGAGCAAGCCTCTTTGTCCCATCACCTGGAACGGTCTCTCTCCTTTAGACTTTCTGATTCTCTAAAGCCACCAACAAAGGGGTGACTCTGCCAGATGCCCCAAGGGCAGAGACCATATCTATCTTGTTCACCACAGCATCCCTAGCACCTGGGACTAGCCTGGCATGAAATAGGCTCCCAATAAATATATAATAAATGGATGCGTGGATGGATGGATGGATGGATGGATGAACTGACTGTTTTACACACAGTAGATGCTCAATGAACATTTGTCAAATGAATTGACATATCCCTGTGTAATTTATGGTAACCTCGATGTCTACCATAGAACCATGGGTAAGAGTCAGAGATTTGATGAATGAATTTGTTGGATACCTAGTAAGTACCCAATGAACACTTGTTGGATGAATGAATGTATCCCTGCGTAATTCCTCATGGTAATCTTGGTTTCTAATATAGAATCACAGAGAAGTAGTCAGAAAAGTGATGACTGAGTAAGTGAATGGATGAATGCATGAGTCTCTTTCATATTTATTAATACTACTGTATCTTTAGTACCTACCCCAGGGCCTGGCAAAGAATAGGTGCTCAATAAGTGTTCAGCAATTAATTGATTATATTAAGGGTACAGTAATGTGTACAAGTTACCAGCCAAAAGTGCAGCCTTTACCATAGAAGTGTGTGTTCAGTACTTTTTTAACTTTCTAATTGGGGTATCAAAAGCCTGTAAAATAATTAATTATTAATGCTAAGTTCTGAGGTTAAGGGACTTTTGAAAACTTAACCATGTTTTTTAAAAAAAATTATACTTTAAGTTCTGGGGTACATGTGCAGAGTGTGCAGATTTGTTATATAGGTCTACACGTGCCATGGTGGTTTGCTACACCCATCAACCTGCCATCTATATTAGGTATTTCTCCTAATGCTGTCCCTCCCCTAGTCCCCCACCCCCAACAGGCCTGGGTGTGTGTGTTCCCCTCCCTATGTCCATGTGTTCTCATTTTTCAACTCCCACTTATGAGTGAGAACGTGCGGTGTTTGGTTTTCTGTTCTTGTGAAACTTTACCATGCTTTTGCTGTACCACTAGCCCAGGTATCTTTGAGATCAATCACCTCCACCTCAGAAAAAATTGATCAGTAGTTCTGAATCTCTCTCCTGTACCATCTTTATCATGCTCATGTCATGGTCCTGGTAATGAAAATTCAACAACACAGGCATTAGCATTAGCATTATCCTTGATCTCAGGTGTAATGGGCTTCTTGCTAAGATGTGAGTTTGTTAAAAACAACAGCGTGTTAGGCCGGGGAAAAGAAGAAGCTGTGGGGTTTGGGATTGCCCCCACCTTCTCCCTGCATATCCTTGACTCTCACCATCACTGCCCGCAGAGCTAGCTCAGGCATTCACCCATCCAGAAGACTCTGAGGAAGTCCTTGCTCCCCTCTCCACACTCACACGCATACACTCGTGTGGGCTCCCACACTCATGCACACTCCCATGCTCACATTCACTCACATGCTCCCACAGCCCCACACTCTCAAGCTTGGTCACAGACTCTCTCATTTACACACTCGTATAGGCTTCCATGCTCACGTTTATCCACTCACGTGCACCCACACCCTCACGCTTGCTCACAACTGTCATACACACATGCACCCACAAATTTGCACACTCCACACTCACACTCATTCACATGCACACTCATCAGCTCACTCATACACTCTCAATCCTTCCAACACAATCTCACACTCACTTATAGATTCACCCTTACACACCTTCTCACACATGCACATCCATTCTCACACATGCATATCGTCTCCTACATTCACACTTACACACTCACTCACACCCTCACACTTACACAGAAACACTAGCACACACTGACAGTCTCACTCATACAGACTCACATACATTAACACACATTCTATCACAAGCACAGACTCAGATGCACACGCTCATGCACACACATAGGCACACTCGCTCTCACATTTACACTCAGACACACACACAGACACACTCATTTTCACTCCCACACTCATGTATATTTCCGTGCTCACATTTATTGACCTTCACACACTCAATCACTCCCCCACATGCACCTACATCTTTACACACTCACACTTGCTCGCAGACTCACACCTACTCTCACACATATGCACGTTTGGATAATTATATACTCTCACACACACCACACTTGCTCACAGACTCACATCTACTCTCACACATATGCCCAATCAAATAATCATATACTCTCACACACTCATAAATCCACACATTTGCACACTCATAACTCATAACATATTCACGCTAATGCACATTCACACATATTCATTCAGACTCATACACACCCGCACATACTCCCACACATATTCATATGTGCACACGCAGAGGCACACTCTCACAATAACATCCAAACAAGTATTCACACACTCACCTGCCACTCAAATGCACACACACAGACCTTCACACATACACACATAACTACCTGTTACTGACGTCTTCACCTGCTGCATGGCTGGCAAATAATGCGCTAGACAAGGGTCAGGCAGCCTAGTTTCTGGTACTGCCTTCCTTCCCTCATTCCAGAAGCTCTCTTGAGTTCCTACTCTGTGCTGGACACTGTGCATTAGCTAGCTGCACCTGTGACCTTGGGCCAGTCATTAGTCTCACTGTGTCCATATTTTCTTCCATAAATTGGTGGCTAATTTCTAGGTCAAGACATGTTTATGGAGCTCCCCCTACAGGCCATGTCCTTTGCGAGTCCCTGGGGATACTCAAGTGTAAGATGCAACCTGTCCTCAAGGAGTTTACGGTTGGACATGAGAACTACATGGCCACATATGTAACTGTTATGGATAGAATTGTGTCCCTCCAAAATTTACATGCTGAAGTCTTAACTTCCAGTATCTTGGAATGGGATCTTATTTGGAAATAGGGTCATTACAAGTGTAACTAGTTTAGCCAACATGAAGTCATTAGGATAAGCCCTTATCCAATATGTCTAGTGTCCTTATAAAATGGCCATTTGGACACAGACACATACACAGGGAGAATGCCATCTGAAGATGAAGGCAGAGATCAGGAGATGCTTCTACAAACCACAGGACACCAAAGACTGCCAGCAATCCACAAGAAGCTAGGAGAGAGGCATGGAATGGACTCTCCTTCACAGTCCCCAGAGGGAACCAACCCAGCTGACGCCTTGATCTCAAACTTCCAGCCTACAGAACCTTGGGACAATAAATTTCTGTTGTTTAAGCCACCTAGTCCATGGTACTTCATCATGGCAGCCCAAGCAAAGTTATACATTAACCAAAGGCTATTCAACCAGAATTTTCTCATTCACTCACTAGGCATTTCCTGACACTGCTATATACTTGACCATGAGCTTCATGAGGGCAGAAGCTGTCTCTGGTTGATTTATCACTGGATCCCTAATGCAGAGTGCAGGGGTAAGAAATACTATGGGTGAATAGATGAATCAATAACAGAGAAGAGGAATGAAAAATTGGCACTAGGACTCTAGAAATAAGTCTGGTGCAGCCTTCTCACAGTGTGGTTGAGATGGAAGTGTGATGATGGATGGGCAGAAATACCCTTGGGAAAGTAGGATCATAGCCAAAGATATATAAGCACTCCTGGAAATAAGTCAGACGAGATGCACAGCTTGTGTTTACATGGTTCTTTTTTGTATCAGGAATGGAATCATTTTGGTTTGTGGATTTTATAACATATTCCAAATTTATCCATAGCAGCATAATATATTGATATTAAAAACTGTATTTATATTCAAGTCCTTGTACTCCCTCTTTTTGCCTATCTTTCTAGCGGCAGTGAGGGATGCTATCAGAACGCCATCAGGAAAGGGAGTCAAAAGAACAAAAAAAAAAAAAAAATCAAGAATCAAAGTATCAGCTTTGCATCCTTGGATAGACATTTGTGAATCTATAACAGAAACCATGGTATGGAAACCCATGTATTTCAACCCTAATCCTGACAAGGATAATGCTAATGCTAATGCCTGTGTTGTTGAAATATCAAATGTTTGCACAGAAAAAAAATCCCCCCCACCTTTTGTAAAAGTCTGGAAGCTGGCTTCAGATATCAAGAACCTAGAGCATAAACCAGAAATTAGAAGAATGTATGAAGGCATAATATCCATTTTTCCATGCTGCAGAGCTGAAAGAGAGAATTAGCAAGAGTCCCTCAGGAGGGTCCCAAGGCCCTGACTTTCAGGTTGAATAACAGACAGTGGCCCTTGGAACCATCGTAAGTCGAGATACATCCTAGGCCCCTGGCTTTCCAAACCACAGGCTTCACTGATAGGCTGACATTCACCATAACTCCTGGGTTGAAGCACATGGCCAAAGGAGTTGTCCACACCTCATGAAGCCACTCAGAGCTCCCTGGACTGCAGTAAAGCTATCTCCTAGAACAAGAAGAATGGCCTGTGAGCCCAACTGTAGACGTGGGTGTGCTTTATACCTTAGCAGGGTGATGGCTGTGTCCTGAGCCCTGGCAGGAGGTTAGCAGAGCCAGCGAGGACAGAAGGCTTCCTTTTTTAAAAAATTTAAATTTTATTTTTAGATTTGGGGTCTTGCTCTGTTGCCCAGGCTGGAGTGCAGTGGCACGACCACAGCTCATTGCAGCCTCGACCTCCTGGACTCAAGCAATCCTCCCACCTCAGCCTACTGAGTGGCTGGGAACTACGGCCATGCACCACTACACATGGCTAACTTTTTAAATTTTTTGTAGTGATGGGGTCTCACAATGTCACTTAGGCTGGTCTCATACTCTGACCTCAAGCAATCCTCTGACTTTGGCCTCCCCAAGTGCTGGGATTACAGGGGTGAGCAACCACACTCAACCTGAAGCCTTCCTTGAACTCAGATGCCACCTAAGGATAAGGAAAAAGGGCAAGGAAAGAGAATGCTGAATTAACCAGGTAATTGCCCAAAATGACTCAGTGGCCTTGATTCCACAAGACGAATATCTCCAGTTGCAGGTAGAAAAAAGGCTCATGGGTGATAAACTGAGTTTATTGTAAAGAAGAATAAAGTTTTCAGAAGTCTGTGGCCATTGTGACCACCATAGCTCCCCATTACCTGTGGTTTCTCTTTCCGCAGTTTCAGTTACCAGCGGTCAACTGCCATCCAAAAATATCAAGGTATTAAGAGACAGAAAGAGAATGCACATTCACATAACTTTTATTGCAATATATTGTTATAATTGTTTTATTTTATTATTAGTTATCATTGTTAACCTTTTACTGTACCTAATTTATAAATTCAACTTTATCACAGGTGTGTATGTATAGGAAAAAAAAGATAGTTTACAAGGTTTGGTACCATCCATGGCTACAGGCATCCACTGGGGGTCTTGGAACATACCCCCACAAGGATAAAGGAAGACTACTGTGTATATCTGCTGTGGCTAAAGTTCAGAATAAATCTAGCTGCCTTAGAGATACTCTCGGAGTCTCTCGGATTTGTAGCTCTTTCAGAGTAGACAGATTTAGCAAATAAAAATACAGGATGCTCATACTTTATCTGATGACCCTACGCTCTTGGCCCCCCTCTCCTAGTGCTTAAGTGGAAGCCATCTGATCTTTGAGACAGTGTTGGGGTTCTTTGTAGGGACCTTAGAAATCCACTGGTTTGGGATTTGCAAATGCCTAGCACATGTGTTGCCTTGAACCACCTCTACCCATTAGTGATAGATGTTTCTAATTGATTGTTGAGTCTCACGATTCTTTTCACTATAGCACTCTAGACAGCAACTTCCAATTGATCAGAGTTGGTGTGTAAGCTGGAATTAATTGCCCCCCTTGACGGAATCTGAATTTAAGCTTAAGGAGGAAAAGGTCAGATGATGAGTAGCAGTGCCAAGAACAGAACCAGGGCTGGGCTCATTGGCTCACACCACAACAAAGTGAGATACTATCTCTGCAAAATAAAACTTAGCCAGCTGTGGCGGCACACAGCTATACCCCCAGCTTCTTGGGAGAGTGAAGCAGGAGGATTGCTTGAGCCCAGGAGTTTGAGGTTACAATGAGCTTTGATTATTCCATTGCACTCCAGCCTAGGTGACAAAGCAAGACTCTGTTTCAAAAAAAAATTATTTAAAATGTTTTAAAACTTAAAAAAAGAACAAACCAAGTGCCTCTGCTCCCCAACTGGGAATGTTTTGCCAGAGCCACAGAGTTCTGTGTTGCTGTACCTATAACTTTTTTGTGGCCAGCACCACATCATGTGTGTACAAGACAGAGGGCACCAGAGATTCATCCCATGTGAATGTGGGTGTAGCATACCACCTGGGCTACACACAGGAGGGACAGGTCACTGCCACGTGGGCTGACATTCACAGGCAACAGAATATTTGCTCTGAAGCCCCCATCTTGAGTTCAAATTCTGGTCCCTGCATTTCCTGGCTGTGTGACCTTGGACCAGCTACTTTTCTTCTCTAAGCCTCAGTTTCCACATCTGGAAAATGCAGACTGTTAGTATTGACCTAGTTGGGTTATCGTAAGGATTCAATTAGATATGAAAAGCCCAACCCCTGGCACATCTTAGGGGCCCAGGAAATGATACTTGGTACCATTCTAGACTCCGCGAGACAATTCTTTTGCCACTAAAATCCTCTCTCTCAGCTGCTGTTAAGACATCATTCTTCACATGCAGCTCTCAGAGGAGAGCCTCACATTTCAAACTTTGTGAATGAGTCATTTGTACCTAAGAGCAAACAAGGAAAACAAATGGAGTAAAAGAAGGGACAATTGGCATTGCAAGAGACCTGGAATCAAACTCCAGTTGTCACTTTTCGCTCTGGGATGCTTTGCAAGAGACCCTGTCTATCCAAGCCTCAGTTTGTCATTTGGACTATGGGCCTAAGGACAGGTGTCCCCATGGGCTCCATGATGGCAGGGGAGAGGATGGGTATGTGAGTGTCTGCTCTCACTGGCACGATGAGCAGAGATTTCACACAGCATCAGTTTCTTTGCCAATAACACTCTGGCCTGGCACCTGGCCCATGGCTGGTGAGGCTCCCTCGGCAAGAGGAAATGAAGTTTGACTCAGGCTTTTGTTAATGCCTGGCTGTGGCTGGCCAGGCCTGCCTCCTCTGGGGTTAGAGCTGGCCTCACAGTTGAGCTTGGCTGGGTGCATGGGGTTACAGGGAAGCTGGCTCTGCCAGGCCAAGAATGGGAGACTCTTAACTTACACATGACTGCCGTTGGCAGTGGACCCAGGCCAGGAGGAGAGAAAGAGAGGCAGATCAAGACTCAGCATCCCTGTCCCTCATGTCTGTCATTTCCTCCGTCAGAGGACAAATGTTATACAAAGTGAAAAATGACCCCAGCTGCTCTCAACCTGAAATAGTTGAGGACACTGAGGCACAGAGAGGTGAGCAGTATGCCCAGGGTTTCACAGCCAACAAACCGAGGAACCAGGACCTAAATCGAGGACTATGAGCTTCCCAAACCCAAGCAGTTAACCAGCTAACCTGCCTTCTATGAGAAACCTGGAGAGTTTGCCCTGAGGAAAAGACGGAAAGAAACATTCATAGTAATTAGGCACATACCGTGGGTTGATCAAGATATTTGCCCCTTTTCACATGAATTTATCTACTACAACCCTGGTCATTTTCATTGTATTTTACTGATGAAGAAACTGAGGTTCAGATGTTTGAAGTGGCAGATCTAGTGTGGCATCATTGTGTCTTTAGAGTTCTTACTTTGGCATCCTCCTGCCCCAGAGGCAAATGACTTCCCCTCTCTGATCTTGTGCCCTCCTCTGTAAACTGAGGATGATCATAGCACTCACCTCACTGAGATGTCATAAAGACCAAATGAGTTTGTGATTATGAAGTACTTAGAATGGTGCTTGGTACATAGAAAGAGTATTGCAGGTATTTATTTCTGCCATTGTTGTTGTCATGATTATTACTACCCAAGACCAAGTTGCAACAAAGAGACAGGGTTACATTTAAAACCAGGATTGTAGAATTCAAAAGGAGGTTTAAGATGCTGCACGCCTACAGTCCTGGCCAATTTGAGAGGTGCAGACAGGAGGATTGCTTTAACCCAGGAGTTCAAGCCTGCAGTGAGCTATAATTGTGCCACTACACTGCAGCCTGGGCAACAGAGCAAGACCCTGTCTCTTTTTAAAAAGTAGATACCATCTCACACCAGTCAAAATGGCGATCATTAAAGTCAGGAAACAACAGGTGCTGGAGAGGATGTGGAGAAATAGGAACACTTTGACACTGTTGGTGGGACTGTAAACTAGTTCAACCATTGTGGAAGACAGTGTGGCGATTCCTCAAGGATCTAGAACTAGAAATACCATTTGACCCAGCCATCCCATTACTGGGTATATACCCAAAGGATTATAAATCATGCTGCTATAAAGACACATGCACACGTATGTTTTTTGCAGCACTATTCACAATAGCAAAGACTTGGAACCAACCCAAATGTCCATCAGTGACAGACTGGATTAAGAAACTGTGGCACATATACACCATGGAATACTAGGTAGCCATAAAAAAGGATGAGTTCATGTACTTTGTACGGACATGGATGCAGCTGGAAACCATTATTCTCAGCAAACTATCGCAAGGACCGAAAACCAAACACCACATGTTCTCATTCATAGGTGGGAATTGAACAGTGAGAACACTTAGACACAGGAAGAGGAACATCACACATGAGGGCCTATTGTGGAATGGGGGAGGGATAGCATTAGGAGATACACCTAATGTAAATGACGAGTTAATGGGAGCAGCATACCAACATGGCACATGTATACATATGGAACAAACCTGCACGTTGTGCACATGTACCCCAGAACAGAAAGTATAATATTAATTTTAAAAAGTAGATTTAATAATTTCTCTCCTATCCCCATGTTTTTGCTACCAAGACAGTGGCTCCTAGATGTTTGGACATCACTTAGCAGTTGAAAAAAATTAAATGATAGGTAGATAGACAGATAGATGATAGATAGATGATACATAGATAGATAGATAGATAGATAGATAGATATAGCATATTCCATTTTCTGTTTTACCAAAACAGACATTTTTAAAAAATTACTACCATCTTTTACCTCCATTATTTCAGAAGGTAAGGGCATTTTAACACCTAACGGTGGGGGGCAAGAATCACAGGATACAGGAAAGCCCTTTAAATTAAATAAATGTAGCTTTCTGAACACTCTCTCAACATTATTCTCCTCATTTCCACAAAGACCAGTGGAAACCTCATCAGAGGTCATCCCAGGTTTTCAGGCCAGCATTTTAAAAGCACTGCCTTACTCCCCTGCCAAGGCTCTGCAGGAGGGTGCACAGAGGTTTGGGGTGTCAGAACACATTTCTAAAATAATGTGTTTCCAGAAAAGTATTAGCTGATAAGTAGCTGGAGGAAAAAACATTATATATATATATATATACACACACACATACATATATATGTACATATACATATATACACATACACACACACACACATATACACACACATACACACACACACACACATACACATACAAAATATGTATTTTCTTCCCCAGGTAACAGCACAAATTCAGCAAACTTAAAAGAGGATTTTTTTATAACAACAAAGTAGTAACAGACTCTGATGAGCTTATCTTGCAATTTATAGTGTCTTAGTCCATTTTATTCTGGTAAAACAGAATACCACAGGCTAGGTAATTTGTAAAGAACAGAAATTTATTTGGCTCATGATTCTGGAGTCTGGGAAGTCCAAGATCAATGGACTGTATCTGGTGAAGTTCTTCCCATGGCAGAAGGCATCCTATGAGCAAGAGAGAGAGGGAAGGGGGCCAACTTTGATAAGGACCCCATTTCCAAGGTAACTAACTCACTTCCGGGGTTAATGACATTAATCCATTCATGAGAGCAGAGCTTCAGGACCTAATGACCTCTTAAATGTCCCATGTCTCAACGCTGTTGCATTGAGGATTGGGGATTCTTCTAATTGGGGATTCTTTCTAATATGCGAACTTTGGGGGACACAATCAAATCGTAGCATAGGGGATGCATTAAGTAGAAGCCAAAGAACTCCTTTTATAAATACTCTTCTGGGAATAAGCACATGGGGCTCAGACACACCCAAGCAAGCACTGATTTCCCTTGGCATCAGTTGTGTGGAGCAGCAGGCGTGAACGAGTTGTTTTTTTTGCAGTTGAGTCTAGGCTGCAAACCTGTAGGCCCAGCCAGCCTCCAGAGGGACTGAGAGATGGGTGGAAGGGGATCTGAGATTGGAGCATGCCTCTGTGGTGACTGGAACAGCAAGCCAGGGGCAAGGTTCCAATGAGAAAGGGAGGCAGACACACACAGCTCACAAAGCTTAGGTTTACATGACAGATCAATGCAAATTTGAATCAAATTTTCTTTCTCACCCAAGGGTCTCAGTCTCATATCCATGAAGTATGTATGGTAATATTCAGTTAAACTACACGAAATGCCATTTTTGTAAGTCAAAAACTGTTGATAATCGAAGGAACTGACAATAGCAAGTGTTGGTGAGTATGTAAAGAAGCTAAAACTCTCATCCATTGCTGGTGAGGGTGCAAAATGGTATAGCTACTTTGGAAAACAGTTTGGCAGATTCTCTCAAAGTTAAACATAAACTTGTCACACAACCCAACAATTCTACTCCAAGGAATCCATCCAAGAAAAGTGAAGGGATATGTACACATGAAGATTTGTACACAAATGTGTACGGCAACATTATTCAGAATTGCCAAGAAATGGAACCAATCCAAATGCCCATAGACTGGTGAATGGATAAACAAAATGTGATACATCCATATAATGGAATACTATTCAGCAATGAAAAGGAATTAAGTATTTGATATATGGAGCACCGGCATGAATGAACCTCAAAAACATGCTACGTGAAAGAAGCTAGACACAAAGACCATATATATTGTGGGATTCCATTTATATGAAATCTCCAGAAAAGGCAAATCTGTAGAATCAGAAAGCATATCAGTGGTTGCCTACAACTGGGAGTGGGAAGAGAGGACTGACTGCAAACAGGCAAAAGAGATCTTTCGGGAGTGATAAGAATGTGCTAAAACTGGATGATAGTGATGGTTGCCCAAGTTTCTAAATGTACTAAAAATCATTGGATTGCACACTTAAAATGGATGAATTTATGATATGTAAATTATACTGCAGTAAAGCTGTTTTCAAAAGTCAAATACAGGCAATTTTTATGGTTTAACCAAATACTTTGCTTATGGGGGTTTTGAGGTTTCAATCTACAAAAATACAGTTAAATTTCTGTTTGTGACCACAATGGTAGACAGGTGTATTGGATTGCTAAAAATGGTTCTAATTCTCTGTCCTTTCCCTTATCCATTCTCTTGGCAATGTGACTTTGCAGGTCCTACCATCAAGAAATGGGGAGTCAGGGCTCAGCACATGACTTGCTTTGACCAATAGAATGCAGTGGAGGAGGCTGGGCATGGTGGCTTATGCCTGCAATCCTAGCACTTTGAGAGGCTGAGGCAGGCAGATAGCCTGAGGTCAGGAGTTCAAGACAAGCCTGGCCAACATGATGAAACTCTGTCTCTACAAAAATACAAAAGTTAGCTGGGCATGATTGCATGTGCCTGTAATCCCAGCTATTCAGGAGGCTGAGGCGGGAGGATTGCTTGAACCTCGGAGGCAGAGGTTGCAGTGAGCCGAGATCACACCATTGCATTCCAGCCTGGGCAGCAGAGCGAGACTCCATCTCAAGAAAACAAAAGAAAAAAGAATGCAGCATAGATGATGGTGTGCCAGCTCTGAGTCCAAGCCTCATGAGACCTTGAATATTTACTCTTTTTTTCTCTGAATCTTGCCACAACTAAGAACAATTCCAAGTTTGCCACAACTAAGAGCAGCATAAGCTAGTTCACTGAAGCATGAAAAACACCTGATCCAGCTTATAGCCAGTCTGCTGCTGCATATGTGGATGTGGTCATCCTAGAACAGCCAGCCCTCAGCTGACTTGCCAGCTGATCACATATGCAACAGTAGGTCCGAAGTCATTTGACCTTGGCCCACATCAACAGAACCATCCAATTGACTTATAGATTCATGAGAAATAATAAATGCTTATTGTTTTAAGCCCCTAAGCTTTGAGGGGTAGTTTGTTATGCAGCAATAGATAACTGCAGCAATATGGTTTTTTTTGTTGTTGTTTCACCACTTTTGAAAGGTTTCTTTGGAATGGCTTGGCTTAAAATATAGGTGATACAAATGAAAGCTTCTCTGGGAGCATCATGAGTCACTGCAATCAGGAAGGGCATTGTATGTTCTAAGATGATGCAGTGGAGGAAATGGACAATGACCTCAAATATGAACTCAGGCCACAAACTGAGTTGCAGACGCTAATTTGTGATCTGGTTGCATCTCACACAGGTAACTCTTAGAGATACCTCCAGGGTGAGTTACAGTAAGGATTTATTTATTTAACAGTAGCTAATGGTTTTTCCAAGACATACCAGGGAACCAAGCTGGAATATTAAGTAAATGAATGGCATACAGGAGATACTCCATGTCTTTATACAATTTACAGAGAATGGAGAAGGATAGATTCTAGAAGCACCAGATGCATTAAAAGTCTTCATAACGGAGGTTAGAGGCTCAGAGTCCAAACTTCTTTGACTTCACAAGTTAATATAGAGGTTGGTTCAAACTTCTTCTTTGGCTTCTATGGCTGTGTTCAGGATGCCTAGTATTACCTAAGTAATGTATTCGTATGGATTTGTTTCCCAAGAAACCCTCACTTTTGATTTTTCACCACTTTGGGGTATTGAGAGAAGATCCCTAAAGGAGGGAGACAATGCTTTGGCTTGTCTGGTCCTAGATTGAGCTGCCTGGTGTGGCAGAGCCAGATATGGGTGTTGTCATTCTGGATGGCTGCTCTGTTCCTTCCCTATTATGGACCAAAAGCTTGTGGCCCTCCCAATTTATACCTTGAAGC
The DNA here is from genome assembly GCF_000951035.1 of Colobus angolensis palliatus. Lineage (NCBI taxonomy): Eukaryota > Metazoa > Chordata > Mammalia > Primates > Cercopithecidae > Colobus > Colobus angolensis. The sequence continues at coordinate 3,652,611 of NW_012114477.1, read as the reverse complement.
CCCAACCCCCAATGTGATGGTATTAGGAGAGTAATCAAGTCATAAGGGCGAAGCCTTCATGATGAGACTAATACCCTTACAATAAGAGGCACAAAGTGTGTGTGCTCTCTCTCTCTCTCTCTCCCTCCTTCACCCCGCTTGGCTCTACCATGTGAGGACACAGCAAGAAGATAACCATCTGCAAAACAGGAAAGTGGGCCTCATCAAGAACTGAATTGGCTGACACCTTGATCTTGGACTTTCCAGCCTCCAAAACTATAAGAAATAAACGTGTGTTGATGAAGCCACCCAGTCTATGATATTTCATTATAGCAGCCTCCATGGAATAAGACACTCTCGTGGCCCCATACTAGGGGAGCAAAGAGAAATGATGAGATTGTGTCTTTTCTAAGCCCTTGGGTACAGGTCTTTATTCTCTGGCTGGGAGAGGAGAATCTCCCTTACTTTTCCTGTGGGCAAGCTGACCAAAGACAAACCTAGGGGATTATCAGAAGGGAGCAATGGAGATGCTATCAACTCCTGTCTTTAACAGATGGAATTTTTTCACATCTCTGGTCAAAATAACTGTTTGGTATCATTAGAATTTTAGATGTGGGGGTGGATCATTGAATCACTACCTCCAGAACTGTGAAAAAAGAAACTGTAGGGAAAGGAATCTTATATGGACCCCATGCCCATACCAAATGACCAACCCAGGCTCAGAGAAGTGGACAAGAATTTATGTAATTCCTGAAAAGGGTGATGGATGAACCTCAAAAGACTTGCTTTAGATTGTTCTTTTCTGAAAACTGACTGCTGTGTGGCTTTGGGTGTGTCACTGTCCCTCTCTGGGCTGAGTTTCTTCATCAGTAATGTGGGGGCCATAAACCTGCCTTCCTCCTAGGCTTGATTTAAAAAAAAGTGAGATTAAGGTTGGGAACGCCCTTTTGCACAGTCTTTAAGGGGTAAGCTGTGAGGAATAGTGGTCACTATAGCTTCAAATCTTCTGCCCAAGAGAAGCCCAACCTTTGTTCAAGCCTTCTGAAAACTGCCCTGTCCTTCACCACCCATTATGGCTACCTTCTCTAGTTACCTAAAAGATTACTCTCCCTTTTGGAGCCTCTGAAGCTTGCAGTCTCCTGCTGGACTCTGTCTAAACCAATCTTCACCTGCTGAATGTCTATTACAGGTAAGACCCAGGAGAGATGGAACGAACAGCAGGATGCAGCTCTTATCCTCAGGGAGCTCAAAGTCTAACCAAGAAGGCAAGACGGCTACAGGTGAAGAGTTATTAGTTCTTGCTTCTGCATCCTCAGGGTTTTTCTCATTGAATTATTGTTTTGTAGCCTTCTTCTCTAGAGCAGTGGTTCTCGAGTATTGCTATGCATCACAATCACGCAGAGGGACTATTATTTACAGATTACAGGGTCCCACACCCAGAGTTTCTAAATCAGTAAGTGGAGCCTAAGAATCTGCATTACTAATTAGTTCCCTGGTAAGCTCATGCTGTTGGTCTGCAGACCACACTTTCAGAACCACTGGTCTGTATTCAGAGTTTTTGAAGACAGATGCTGTGTCTTAATTGTCTCAGGGGTCTTTGTCTAACATTTGTTTTAAACTCTACCTCTTGTTACAAGACCCTCCTCAAATATCTTCTCTTCCTGGAAGTCCAAAGTGACCCCCTACACAGAGGGGGTAGAACTGTCTTGTGGTTTCTCAAGCACAGCTCTCTATTTTAATGCATATAAGAAGCTGTCTTGCATCTGTGCAGATGTTTGCTCTGCCAGACTGTGAGCTCCTTGAAGGTGTGGATTGTGTCTGGTTGTTTTTTTCCCAGAACAAGAATTCTGGGTATATACATGTCTAGATAATGGTTTAGATGGATGGATAGATGGTGAATGAATCGATAAGTATATGTATGGATGGATAGATGGATGGACGGGTGAATGGATGGGTGAGTGGATGGATGGATGGATGGATGGATGGATGGATGGAAGTATATGTATGGATGGATAGATGGATGGACGGGTGAATGGATGGGTGAGTGGATGGATGGATGGATGGATGGATGGATGGATGGACGGATGAATGGGTGGATGGATGGAAGGATGGATGGATGGATGGATGGATGCATGGATGGACAGATAAGTGAATGGGTGAATGGATGGATGCATAGGTGGATGGATGGAGGGATGGGTGAGCAGATGGATGGATGGATGGATAGATGGATGGATGGTTGGTAGGTGGATGGATGGGTGGCTGGGTAGATTGGTGGATAGATTGATAAATGGCTATAGTACAAAGCCATAGATGGTAAGAAGTATATGTTAATAGAGAGAACTTGACCCCTAGACTTCAGTTGTTGCCTGTTTTGGGGAAGGTGGATAATGAAAGGCAAAACAACCTTTCCTGAAGGATGACTCTCTGCATTCCTACTCTGTGCCCTTTCCATTTGGACCTGAGCTCCCCCCTTGGGCAAAAGAGGGGAGATGGATGAGATGACCACTAAAAGTTTTTTACATTTTGAGCATTTTACATTTTACAATTTTTACATTTTTACATTTTGTGAAATGATTCTTTTTCATAAAATGAGAAATAATAGCAAAAGTCACCATGTAGTGAGACTATGAATGTGAAATAGCACATCAATCACTTGGTACAGTTCCTGGAAGGCAGTCAATCGTCAACACATGTCAGGTGTTTTCTTCTCCATTGTCATTATCGTCACTCCATAATGAATCTAGGTCTTTACCAACATGAATCCCTTCAGTGACTTCACCTCTGTGGTTTTGAGAAATAGCTGGTATGTTAACAAAGTCTATTTCAGAGTAAAGAACACTACCTAAGGATAGGGAGGGTCATTCCATAATGATAAAGGGGTCAATTCATTAGCAGGCTGTAACAATGATAAATATGTATTCACCTATTACAAAACTTCAAAATGCATGAACCCCAAACTGACAGAACTAGATGCAAAAGTAAGCAAATCCACAATTATAATCAGAGATTTCAGCATCCCATCTAAATAATTAATAGAACAGTAAACATAAAATTAACAAGGGTTTAGAGACCTGAAAAACATGGTCAACCAACCAGACCTAATTGACATTTGAGGAACACTCTACCTAACAACAGCAGAATATATATTCTTCAAATGCTCATAATATGAGCTCATATTATGAGTCTTACCTTAAAATATGGGCTATTTTACCAATACAGATGATATTATGAGCCATAAAGTATGCTGCAGTAAATATAAAATGACTCAAATTATACAAAGCATATTCTCTAACCACAATAGAGTCAAATTATAAGTCAATAACATATCTGGAAAATTTCTAATATTGAGAAACCAAAATCAAACTTCTAAATAACCAACGGGGCAAAGAAGAAATAAAAAAATTAAAACCTATTTGAAATAAATTTCAAAGTACAACATATCAAAATTTGTTGCATGCAACTGAAACAGTACTGAAAGGAAAATGTATAGCATTAAATGGTTATGTTAGAAAAATAGAAACATCTCAAATCAATGACCTCAGTTTCTACCTTAAGAAACCAAAAAGAAGAAGAATGTCAAATTAAACCCAAAAGTAAGCAAAATAAGGAAAATTATAAAGATCAGAGCATAAATCAATAAAATAGAAAAAAGTAATAGAATCAATGAAAGCAAAGCTAGTTCTTTGTGAAAAATTAATAAAAATGATAAACCTCTAGCCATAATTATGAGTAGAGGAAGAAGATATACATTACTAATGTCAGGAAGGAAAGTGATAACATTGCTACTGATGTTATAGATATTAAAAGGCTAATTAGGGAATGTTATTAGTAACATTATGCAAATAAATTCAACAACTTAGGTAAAAGGGACAAATTCCTTGGAAAATGCAAACTACAAAAACTCACTCAAGAAGAAATAGGTTGCCCAAATAGCCCTGTATCTTTAAAAACTTGAATTTGCAGGTAAACACATTCCAAAAAAGAAAATTTCAGATCCAAGTGAGTTCACTGGTAAATTCTACAAAGCATTTAAGGAAGAAATAATACAATCAAACACAAATATTTTCAAAGCGTAGGAGAAGAGGGAACTTCCCAATTTATTCTATGAAGCCAGCACTAGCCTGATACCAAAATCAGACAAAGGCATTACAAGAAAATTTTAGATCAATATTCCTCATAAACAGAGACACATAAACCTTTAACAAAGTTTTAGCAAATCAAATCCAACAATTCACAAAACAAAAAATTTCTTATGACTAAGTACAGAAATGCAGAGTTGGTTTACAACTTGAAAATCAGTAAATGGAATTTATCATATAAGAGACTTTCTTTGAAAAGGGAAACAAAATAATCTCAATAGATGCAGAGAAAGTATTCATTAGATGTTGAAAAAAATAAACATTTATTCCTGATTTATTTTTTTTAAAGTCATCAATCCAGGTGTAGAAAGGAACTTCCTCACTGGGTACAGTGGCTCAAGCTTGTAATCCCAGCACTTTGGGAAGCTGAGGCAGGAAGGTGGCTTGAGCTCAGGAGTTTGAGATCAGCTTGAGCAACATAGTAAGACTCTGTCTCCACAAAAATAAATAAGTAAATAAATAAATAATAAATAAATATTAGCCAGGCACGGTGGTGCATGCCAGTGGTCTCAGCTACACAGGAGGCTGAAACAAGAGGAATGCTGAACCCAGGAAGCTAAGGTTGCAGTGAGCCATGATCGCTCCAGTGCACTCCAGCCTGGGCAACAGAATGAGATCCTGTTTCAAACAACGGAACAACAACAACAACAACAACAACAAAGAACAGAACTTCCTCAGCTGGATAAGGGTATCTGTTAAAAACCAACCAACCGACCAAACAAACAAAAACCTATAGCTAACATCATCCTTGATGGCGACAGACTGAACGCTTTCTCCTTTAGATGAGGAATAATGCAAGATTGTTCAGTCTTATCATGTTAATTCAACATTGCCCAGGGCAACGAAGCAAAAACATATAAATTGAAAAGGAGAAAGTAAAACTAACGTTATTTGCAGAAGGCATAATCATCTCTAGAAAATCCTGAGAAATCTACAAAGATGCCACTAGAAGTAATAAGTGAGTTTTACAAGATCAGTACACAAAAATGAACTGCATTTCTATAAACTAGTAACACACTTTTGGAAGTTGAAGTAAAATGATCTACCACGATAGTATGAAGAATATGAAACACTTAGTGATGAACTTGCAGGAGTTATTCAAGATCTGTACTCTGAGAACTATAAAATGTTGCTGAGAGAAATTAAAGAAGACAGAAATAAATGGAGAGATGAATTGCATGTATGGGTCAGAACACTTAAGATTAAGATGCCAATGCACCTAAACACTGATCCACGGATTGAAGGCAATCCCAATCAAAAACTCTGCAGTCCTTTTTGCATAAATTTACAAGCAGATTATATAATTAATTTGGAAAAACAAAGAACCTAGAAGAGAAAAAAAAAAATTGAAAACAAAGAACAAAAAGGACCTACACTGCTTGATTTTAAGACGTATTATAAGGCTGCAGTAGTTAAGGCAGTATCAGTGTGGTATTGGCATAAAGATACACAGATCTGTGGAATAGAATAGAGTTGAGAAATAGACCCATGCATATATGATTAATTGATTTTCAACAAAAATACCAAGGCAATTTAATGGGGGAAAGGAAAATCTTTTCATTAGGTGATGCTGAAACAATCTGATGGTCATAGGCTGAAAAAAACCCACCATATACGAAAAAAATTACTCTAAATAGATTATAAACCTAAAAGTAAGAGTTAAAATTATAAAATGCCCAAAAGAAAACATACGAGAAAATCACTGTGGTCTTGGGCATGGCACAGGTTTTTAAAACATGAAACAAACACAAACTATAAAAGAAAATATCAGTTAGTTGGAGATCAAAATTTAAATATTTTGCCCTTTAAGAGACACTTAGGAAAATGAAAAAGCAAACCACAAACTTGGAGAAAATGTTTGTAAAACACATATCCGGCCGGGCGTGGTGGCTCATGCCTGTAATCCCAGCACTTTGGGAGGCCGAGGTGGGCAGATCACCTGATGTCAGGAGTTCGAGAGCAGCCTGGCCAACATTGTGAAACCCTGCCTCTACTGAAAATACAAAAAAATTAGCCAGGCTTGGTGGCAGGCACCTGTAATCCCAGCTACTCGGGAGGCTGAGGCAAGAGAATCGCTTGAACCCGGAAGGTGGAAGTTGCAGTGAGCTGGGATCACACCATTGCACTCCAGCCTGGGGGACAAGAGCGAGACTTCATCTCAAAAACAACAACAACAACAACAACAAAAAAAAACATATCCAACAAAGGTTTCTGTCTCAAGAATATACGAAGAACCCACACAACAGAAAAATTTAAAAATATGAAAAATGAAAAAAGAATTGAACATACTCGTTAGCAAAGAAAATATATGGATGGCAAATAAACACACGAAAAGCTAGTCAACATCATTAGTCATTAAGGAAATGAAAATGAAAAATGCAATGAGATGCTACCACCACAAGCCCAGTAGAATGGCTTAAACTTGTAAAACTGATTATCCCAAGTATTGGCAAGGATGTTAAGTGATTGACTCATACACTACTTGTGGAAATGCAACATAAAACAGCCAATTTGGATGACTATTAGGCAGTTCCTTAAGTAGTTACACATCCACCTGCCATATATATAACAATTTCACTCCTAGGTATTTACCTAAGAGAAGTAAAATATTCACCCTCACAAAGACTTGGACAAAACTCCTTGTAGCAGCTTTATTTGTAGTAACCAAAAAGTGGGAACACCCTGAATGCCCCACAATAGGTGAGAGGGAAGACGAATTGTGATACAGGCTTACGGTGAATACCACT
>NW_012114477.1:3628203-3645361 GCF_000951035.1 Colobus angolensis palliatus | reverse complement strand
TACTTTTAGTAGAGACAGGGTTTCACCGTGTTAGCCAGGATGGTCTCGATCTCCTGACCTCGTGATCCGCCCACCTCAGCCTCCCAAAGTGCAGGGATTACAGGCGTGAGCCACCGTGCCCAGCCAGTACCTGTTTTCTTTACAGCATCGGACTGTAGGGGAAATCTGTCTATATCAGAGAATTTAAAATGAAGCACTTCCAAAAGTAAGTACTGAGGTCTTTTCAGACCCACCTTTGTAATCCGCACACACAGAGTCCATATCTCCATTTTGATTGAGGGATTCAGTCTCATTTCCATAGATTTGTGTAGTTTTAAGGAATATACCATATTCCTTAAGAATGTAAATAAGTATAGTTACTTATCTGCACATCTCAAGCTTCATGTCTTTGCAAAATGGGGAAAAAGGGGGGCTCTTTGACGACACTCAGGGATTTAGGCTTGGGAAATATGGTCAGAAGGCTTGATTTGGTTTCCTACCCTGCCTTCTCTTCGTGTGTCTTTTTATTCATTTTGGATAAATAAATAAAAGAAGATGCTATCTCTTCTCTTTGACGTTATTTAAGGAGAAGTAGTGTATTCCTAAATTATAAGAAAATGTGGATTCAAAACTTAGTTCTTCCACTTACTAGCTGTGTGACCTTGAGCAGATTACTTAACCTCTCCGTACCTGTTTCCTCGTTTAGAAAATGGGAATAAGCAGAGTACTACCCCCTGGAGCTGTTGAAAGCATGCAAAGTTCTTAACATTGGGCCCACCTAAGTGGACAACAAATATTTGTTACTCTTAATAAATGAACCCAGTTTCAGGAGAGGGTCTGAAGGTCAGATGCATCTTATCACTCAGTATTATAATGGTCACTCTCAATAGATGACCACCCAGACAGAGGTTGCATTTTAACATGGTCTTGTTCCAGAAAATAGATTCTAACTGGGATTTGGGACATGATTAAATTGGGCTGGGGTAGAGGAAGGGCTGGGAGAAGGGCATTATTGTCTAAGACCAAATTGCGTCCTCATGACAATGAGGACTATATGAGAGACTCATTAAAATCAGCATTTTTTGCTAAAACAGAATAAAAATATAAAGTGTTTTAATAAAAATTTAAAAATTTTGAGTCTTTGAGCCAGGCTCAGTGGTACACCCCTATAATTCCAGCTACTCTGGAGGCTGAGGTGGGAGGATCACTTGAGCCTAGGAGTTCGAGACCAACCTGGGCAACACAGCAAGACCTTGCCTCAAAGAAATAAACAAAATAAGCAAAACCAGCGTCTCTGAGGGGCAACCTGGGAATCCACATTTTAAGAAACTCTCCAGACAATTCTCATTTTCAAGAAGGTTTCAGAATCCCAGTCTAAGGCATATGTATCAGAATATAATTTTTTTCACTCTCTCTTGCTATGACATTCTTATAGTTCTCTCTCCTCAATTTCCTTTTCCTATTTTTGTGTATGTTTGGGCAAGGGCTGAGAGTGGGGTGGGGACTGACCAAAAAAAATCCTTAATTACCTGAAAAATTTTTTCTTATTTTGTTCTTTTCAGGACTTGTATAGCTGCATTGTTTAAAAAAAAAATTGTTATACCTTAGCAATAATGTGTATGTAGACTTGTATATTCTGCATCAATTAACATTATCCAAATGTATCTCATCCTGAAACATTTTTTTCTCATGCCTTCTCTTCCTCAACCTTGCTTCTGCATTCAGGTAACTACTCAGTGTGGACAGATAGATGCATGCCTGTGTCCATGTTCATACCATCCTACTCAAATATAGATAGATAGCATGTTTGAAAATTTGACATATTTTGGTTTCTCTTACTGTATGTATTTTATAAGCACTCTGACATATTTTTCCTGAAAGCTAAATGAATGAATAAACAAAACTAAAAAAGATATGGTTGGCCTATGCCTGTGCTTAAAGCTTCACATGAGATTTCTATAGTGGAGAAGGTTGCTTTACATTAATGAGGATCATATTTACTCTTTTAGTCTTACCTGCAATTATTGGGTGAACTCAGGTCTCTTTAGTTCATTACCCCATTAGTGCCTGTCAATAACAGACAATGTGCCTGAAATGCTCAAGTAGCTGAGAGCTCTGGAAATCTCATCTCTTCTAGTGGAGGGCGGCTCTGGCTTGTGCCGTGGGGAGCTTGGATCCTGGTCCTGTGGGTCACTGCAACTCGGGTCTCTCCCTGAGCCTTAATTTCCCCATCTGTGAAAAATAGCCATTAGGCTAAAGCAGCATTTCTTTGAATTTGCCATGTGGACCATCTGCTTCAAAATCACTCACACACGAGTTAAAATGCAGATCCCCAGAGCTCACTCTAGACCCATTGAATCACAGTCTGGGGTGGGGCCCAGGAGCCTTCATGCTTAACAAGTCTCACAGGTGGTTCTCATGGATTATTACAGGCTGAGCAACACAGTTTTGTGGTTAAACATTCTGTGTGGTTGAACTCCAAACTCCTTTCTGTTCTTTCTCAGGCAGAAAGCGATTGACCCGGGCTAGTTAGCCTGGTTCTCATCTCCATGCTCAAAAGTTACGTCAGGCTCCTGGGAGGGGATGCTACCGACACCTGGCTACTTGCCTAGCTGCTGTGGCCTCCCACAGGTCATGGACAGGAGCCAGAGCAACCACAACTGGCCCGCCCCATGATAGCTCAGACCTCAGGAGGACACTCCAGCATTGACTGGGCATCCAGTCTGCAGAGGGTACACTGGGATCTATCCAGCCTCCTCTTGCCATCCCTAGGGGGACCTGCCTTTCATCCCAGAGCCTGAGATTAAAGCTGAAATGCTAGGCATCCAACATGTATCAGGAACCCAGTGCAAGTTTAATGAATGGATACAGAATACTGAGTGAGTGGTGTACTCTGGGGGGGGATAAAATAAGGAGTGTGGGGTGGGATCTTACGTGCAAGCCAGATAGTGGTGGCCGATAAATACTTGTTGAGCAAATGTATGTCACTAAGTGAAATTCAAATACCTGGTGCATAGTAGGTATTATCAATGCAGCTATAGTAAGTCAATTTAATACCTGCCCCTGCTCGTCCCCCATATGCTTTCAGCCCTTAACGTTGCATTGTGCTGACCCTTAGCTGTTATATTTACATGTCTTTGGCTGAAGGCTTTCACTACTGCTTGCAAGCATGGCAGCCCAGAAATCCTGGGGAATTAGCTCATGACCTCCAGCAGTCCTGGAACCAAGGACTGATTGAAGTTGGTGTATAAATACCTCAGCTCCCTCACTCCTCAGAAGGATAACTCTGAAACAAACATACTATACCGTCTGTAGGAGTCCCCCAATGGAGTGGAGCCCCAGATGCTCATGGAGGCCATTTCCTTGATAACATGTACTGTCTTTGGCTCCCTTCCTGTTTTCTCTCTCACTTCTCCACTCCCCTACTGATATTTCCCAAGATCACCTCGCAGATCAACCGCTTGCACTCAAGTCCTTGCCTTAGGGTCAGCTGCTGAGGGACCCCATGCTAGGATGACTGTTGAATTAATGAAAGGCTAAAGATTTAATGAACAGAGGTGGAGGGCTAGCATACTATATGCTTAAAACATAGGAAGCCTTTGTGAGAGGTTGCTGAATGAACAGCATTCAACAAATGCATAGAGTTCAAGGTAGATGCCTATAAATCTGGTACTTGAATTTCCGGTACAAAAAATGTGTTTTGAAAAAGTGAATGAATGAATGGTCATTGAAAAGAGTCAAAGGCTAGAAGTTTATGCTTTGGTACATAGTGTTCAATAAATGCTTTTTGTATGGATAGGGAAGAAAAAAGGAAGGAAGGAAGGAAAGAAGGGAGAAAGGGAGGAGGGAAGGAAGGAAGGAAAGAAGGAGGGAAGGAAGGAAGGAAGGAAGGAAGGAAGGAAGGAAGGCAGGCGTCTCAGAGGCTTGGGACTCGAAGTAGCCAGGCACTGAGCATTCATGAAGGGGCCTGTAAAACCCCCCTTGGTCTGGTCCTTGCTCAGACCACAGGTTCCCCTTGCACCACTCAATCCCTTTTTCGTAACATTTCACATCAGCCTCCTTTCAGCTCCATATCTTTACAAATTCTGTTTCCTTGGTCAGGAATGGTCTCCTTTTAAGATGTGTCTCCTTACACTTAACTAAGTCTCAGCCAAGAGTTTGCTTCCTCTAGGAAGCCCTCCCAGCGTTCTCTATTATGTCACACATATTTATAACTATAACACCTCCCATATCACCTGGTATTTCTCTTGTGTAGTTAGCTGCTTAATGACTGTTTCTTCCCAGTGAAATGAAAACTCTCTTCATATTCTTAGGGCTCATCACGGCACCTGGCACATAGTAAGTACTCAATAAATATTTGATGAAGGCTTATGTGAGTGATGCAGCCATAGTGCCTGGTCTAGCTTTAACCTTAGATCTAGGGCTTTCCTGGGAAGATCCAGGCTTCCAGAAGCTTTCATCTACAGGCATGCTGTTCCCACTCCCACAATACCCCAAACCAGCCAAAGGCAAAATGCACCTCGAATCTGGAAAAAGTCTTCAACAAATCATCTTAGAATAGTTACAGCTTCTGTCCCAGCCAGCACTGTCACAGGCAGCTTAATTATGGTCATTAGGACCCACATTAAAACATGATTATAACATAAAATTGAAATTAGCTGTATAACACATCCAAATTTTTCGGTATGCTTATTGATTTTCTTCCCCTGTTAATCAGAGGGCTACAGTAAATTCAGATAGATCTGGTATAATTAAAACCGAGCCTGTAAATTCTGGTGAAAACTCTAATTAGCATCTGTCTTTTGTTAAGGACAGTGAGGTGGGAATGTATATTTTTCCGTGAAACATAATCAGGGCTTTCATGTTTCTTTCCTGGATCTTTGGTGGGGCAAGTTGTCATTCCTTTTTCAGAGGAATTTAAAATTGGTTTAAAAAAAGATGCAAGTCATAAAGACATCTAAGAAATGCCAAAATAAGAAGTGGTTGGTTAAAAGAAAAATGATTAGCTGAACAGGGTGACTGGAGGCATGTGGATGAAACAATCAATTGAATTGCTCTCTTTTCAGTACAGTGGAGTGACTTTGAAATCAGACAACTTTGAGTTCAAGTCTGAACTCTGCTATTTACTACGTAGGTGATATTGAAAAAGTGTTGTTTTGTCTAGCTGAGCCTCGGTTTCTTCCCCTGTGAAATGGGGATAATGATAGAACCTACCCAATAGGGTGTTTGGAAGGATTAATGAGATTATAGTTTTTTCAGCTTGTAGTGAAATATTGATAATTAGGAGTTGCAGTCATCTTCATCATCATCACCACCATCATCCACACCACCACCATCATCTTCATCACTATTTACATCATCATTATTATTTTCACTTAATAAAGAGAAAACTCTTTCAGTGCTTGTCATGGCTCTAATGAGCTTCATGGCATAGTGAAAACATGACTTTGAATTCAGGTAGCCTTCCACTCTGTGCCACTCAGAAACTATGTGACCTCATACAAGTCATTACATTTCTCTAAATCTGTTTTCTCATTTGTAAAATGAGCACAGCTTTCAAGAGGATGTTGAAGATGTAATGAGGAATGTTGATTATGCCTGGCATGGAACAAGTCATTTAACCAATGTTGACTTCCCATCTCCCATATCCAGTCCTGTATCCTCAACAGACTGCTTAGTTGGTGGTATATCTCAGGCAAGTACAGAATATAAAGTAGTCTCTGGGTTTCTAATCACCAGACCTCGCTAAGAGGCATCCTGTTGGCTTTTCAGTACTGCCTCCTACAAGGCCAGCATTCCATTGTCATGGCTTTAGTTGCTGGGGAGTGTTTCTGTCATCATAGAAGGGATTGTAGAGCTCATCACACATTCCACCTGCTCCCCTGCATTTGTCACCTTTCTTTGTGGCTAGAATGAGGCCGTGTGACTACTTCTACCCAATAGATTATGAACACAAACATGGCATTTCCATTTGGAGAGAGGGAAAGAGCAGTGGTCAGAAAGCCACCACTAGAGATAACAAAACTGCAGAATGAGAGTGACTTAGATCAAGTCGCTGCAGGGTAGACAGTTGTCCCAGAAAGCAGCTGAAACCCCACAGGACTTTTGTGAGTGAAAAATAAACCATTGTTGCATTAAGCGACTCAAGTTTTGAAGTTTGTTACAGCAGCATACCCTAACCTGTACTGATTAAAACAATGATTAATCAATCAAGTCAATTTATCTGCTTGTGGTTCTTGCTCTGAATGCATTAGTGGGTTGGTGGATACTGCCCTTTCAGGGGCTGATGGACTTACTTCCAGAGCAGATTTTGGGTAGAGTAGATGGAACCTGGAACTCCTGAGTCCAGAGATCTGCCAAGACACTCATGCCCTTTTATGCAATCTGAAGCAGTTCCCTTACAGTTCAGACGCCTTAAATGGCTGAGAGGAAGGAACGTGGACAGCTGGAAACATCAGGGGCATCAACTGGCTCCTTTATAGTCACATAGCCCCCTGCGCCTATTGGGGTGCCCAGTGGAATTAACATGTGAAATGCCATGGGCATCTATTGTTTTCCCTGACCAGAATCCACACTCACCTTTATTTGGATACCAGTATCTTAACTTTGTTTTGAAAACCACTCATTGGATGCAAGCTTGGTGGGTTTTTCAGTCAAAAGGCACCATCCTCATTTTCCCAAAAGGGGGCACATGACTCACCCTCAGTAGTGATTCATGCCAAAATGCAACCACTTTGAAGAAGCGGGGAGGGTCCCTGCTTCCTAGATCCCCAGAACTGCTTTGGTGCTCTCCCGGGCCTACTTTTTCAACTGGCTTTGGTCTGCGAGATGCTCCTATCCTTCTAACAAAGCCCTCCCATCCTTTTCTGGTTGAATGTGGTCAGCATCAGGTCCTTTCCACCAAAGAACCCTAAGAAATGTGTAGTCATGAATGTCATCCCATATCAACAAAGCCCCTGTCATACGCTGGTGTCTTGCTGCACTCTGTTGTCTCGTTATTCTAACCTTGGAATGTATTTTATGTCTGATGTAAACATAATCATAAATGAAGTAAACATAACTCAGTAGATAAGGAAGATGTAGTTTTATGTATTCACTCAACAAACATACTGTGATTGCCAACTATAAGCAAATGCACTTCTAGGTACTAAGAATAAAGCAACAAATGAAACAGATTTTTTTAAAAAACACCACCCTCATGCAACTGACATACTAGTTGGAAGAAGCAGACATAAACTGCACAAATAAGTGGCAATATGATTGCACGCTGAGATGTGCAATGCGCAGATAAAATAGGGCAGGAGGACGGGGAGACCATGAAACAGGAACCAGGGGCAGATGAAAAGGGATTGCAATTTAAAACTCCTTGTTCAGGGAAGACTTTGCAGAGATTTGAGCAAAACCTGGATAATAGAGTTGTGTGTTCTCTTGTTCATGTCTCCAAATTCCATTTTGCAGGTGATTCGGCTTATAAGGTTGTTGTGGGAACAGGATCTGACACTTAATAAGTATGCAATAAACATCATCTGGTAAACAAGCTCGAAGGAGCCGCCATTCAGATGCCAAGTCAGTTCTGGGTGTGTGGGAGCATCAGCACTCACTCTCCAATCCCGAGCTGTCACCTTGAGGCTGTTGCATCCCAGAGGCCCCAGGCAGAGCCCCTTCTCCCTCAGGTCCTGGGAACTGCTAAGGCTGAGGCCTCAGATGCTTTTGGACCTTCAGATCACCAGACCCTGACCCAGACTGCTCTAATTAGGGGCATCCAACAGAGATGGGGAGAGGTGGGGGGAGAGAGAGAGAGGGAAAGGGAAAAGTGAGGAGAGGAAGAGAAAGAGGAAAGGGAGGGAGGAGAGGGAGAGGAAAGTGAGAGAGAGAAAGAGGAAGGAGGGGAGAAGAGAGAGGGAGAGAAAGGAGAAAGAGGAGGAAGAGAGAGATAGAGAAAAGAGAGATGGTGGAGAGAGAAGAGAGAGAAAGGGGGAGAGAGGAGACAGAGAGATAAAGAAGGGAGAGAGAGGTGAGAGACAGACAGAGAGAGAGAGAAAAGAGAAAGAGAGGGGAAGAGAGAGGAAAGAGGGACTAAGGGAAGTAAGAGATAGTGGAAGAGAGAGGGAGGAAAGAGAAGAGGAGAGACGGAAGGAGGGAGAGAGAGCAAAGAGGGAGAGAGAAAGTAGAAAGAGATAAGAAAAGAGAGAAAAGAGAAAGAGAGGGATAGAGGGAGAAAGAAAGGGGGAGATGGAGGGAGAAGAAGGAGAGGAAGTAGAGGGAAGGAGGGAGGGAGAGAGAACAGAAAAGTGGTGCACTAGAAGGGAGGGGAGTGTATAACCCTCGCTGCAGAGAAGCAGGTAGAACTGTGGGCCCTCTGCAGTGGGTTAGTGGCTTTGACCCAGGTGGCTAGGGTATAGTTCCTCTAACATCTGCAGCTCCTCCCTGCTGCCCTATCCTGCCTATATTCAAGAAATGGTGCAGGGCATGGATTTGGGATATAGATGAACCTGGGTTCACCTAGGTTCAAGCCCTGTCTCTGCCATTGCCTGGATAGGTGAACTTGGGCAATCTACCACTCTTTCATTCTCAACTGGATAATGTCAACTTACAGGTTAAAGTGAGGATCATGATGTGGTTTACGGAAGGCACGCTGGCATGTGCCAAGCACATAAGCAGTGCTTAGTCAACATTCTATGCTGCTGTTATCACTCTAACCAGGTTTGGGGATCACCTCTGTCCTGGCTCTGGGTTCTTGGACTCTGTGGTGAACTCAGCCCCTGAGGAGACCCCTGGTCTCTGCAACCTTCATGCAAAGTCCTGGTTAGGGTTCTGAACAGGAACTTTCTGCGCAGTGGCTCTTAGTCCCAGCTGAACACTGGAATCACCTCAGGGACTTTAAAAAAAATACAGATCCCTGGGCCCAGAGAATCTCACATGATTAACTCAGGGTGCAACCTAGGCATCCGAATTTCTAAAAGCTCCATGGATGATTCCAAAGTGCAGCCAAAGTTGAGAAGCACTGCCTAGGGCTTTGATTTAATCTTCCGTATTTATTTATAAAGAAGGAGATATACCCAGACACCATTTCCTTAGGCAGACTCACAGACCACCAGATTATTATTGTTTTTCAAATTTGGTTCCACAAGCATTTGTTAAGCATCTACTATGTTCCTGGAACATTGTTAGACACTGAATAAGCACTGTTCCTGCCCTCAAGCAGCTTGAAGTCTGGGTGGCCATACAGTGAATAAACGCAATGTTTGAGAAAGTCACAGAAGCGGTGAGGAAAGAAACATCACCCAAATGCAGGAATGCGTGGGAAAGAAGCAGGTGCAGGGTCACACCTAAAGCACAACGTGGAAAAATGAATAGCAGTTTTCTCTGGTAGAGAGGTTGGGGGAAGGTGGATAGCCCAGGTACCCTGAACAGCATGAACAAACGTGGGTTGGTGAAAAAATTCTAGGGAGAAGGGACAAAATGAGGAGGGAAATTGCCTATAGGCAGGGCTATATAGCAAAGAGAGAAAGGGTAGGAGAGGAAGCCAGGTAGCAAAGGTCTTACAGCCAGGCTCAGATCCATGGGGTTCATATTATGGGAACTGGGGAGCCATGGAAGGCTGTAGGTTAAGAGGAAAGCTTTATCCTGTGCTTAACACTTCAGGGTGTGGCTGCTGTTAACTGCTTGGTGTGGGGCATCTGAAGAAGAAAAAGTCTGTGCTTGGCAATTTCCTCTCAAGTAATTTTATTCCATTCCCTTCCATCATGCAGAAACCTGAAGTTATCCTGAGAACAAACGTCACTGCCATGGAAACAGTAAGAGAAACAAACAATGCGTGCACTGTATAAAATTGTCCATAAAGGCTGTTTATTTTTCATACCATTATTTTAATAGGTGGGGATGGCAGTGATGGGCTAGAGGAACAGCAGGCTTTAATGGTGCCGCTAACGTTGCCTGTTCTTAAAATGACTTTAAATGCTCACAGACATTCAGCCATTGGCACTTAGATCATGTCTCTGGCTGGGAACTCCTGCTGGTTTACAATCTCACTGCCAGGAAGCATCACCTGTTCCTGGAACTGAAAGGCAGTATGGCCAAGTGGTTATAGACTCAAGCCAGAGGTCAGACAGCCCTGGGTTCCAGTCCTACTTCTGTCATACTTACTGATTGGTGACTGTTGGCAAATTTCATCACCCCTCCGAGCCTCTGTTTACTCATCTGCGAAGTGGAAATAGAGTCGTTCATTTGAAAATTAACAAGACTTCACCGAAAACTTGCTATGTGCTTTGTTCTAAGGGTCCTGGCATTCATTGAGCTTAAAGTCTAGTGGGAGAACAGAGATAATATACCTGCAAACACATAAATAAGAGAGATCATTGTAGATAGTGATATAGGCTAAGAAAGATTTAAAGCCAAGGTTGTTCTCTCTGATGAGATGCCAGTCTAGCTGGCCACAGAAAGAGGAGAAAGAGCCAGCTGCTTATATATCAGAAGGAAAGGCCTTTCAGGCAGGGGTGCAGCAAGAGGAAAGTCCTGGAAAGATCTAAGATTAGAATCCTTGCAGCTGGGGCTTTATAAAAGGAGGTATGAGATAAGGCCAAATAGGGAGGAGAGACCAGATCAGACGGGTCCTATAGGATAAGGTAGGAGTCTGGGTTATAATAACACTAGCCTTCTAGAGTGGTTGTGAGGATTACATGAAATATCAAGTGGTAAACTCTAAGCAGCTGCTTAAAAAATGTCAGCTTTTACTTTCATCAAGACAACCATAGTAGAACTCACCATCTCTTGGGACCAGTTGCTGACATCATAGAATTACTGAATTTCAGAACTGAGAGATCATTTTTCCTAATTTTTCATATGGGTGAATTAAGGATCAGAGTGGGCAAGGGACTTACAGAAGTCACACAGGACTTAGTGGTAGAGGCTCTGGGCTTTCCAATTTCCGCCCACTGTCCATTGAGCTCAAGCCCATGCCATGATCTCTGTGGGGAGATTCCTTGGCTTGTGTTTCTGCTGGGTGGTACTTCCTTCTAGGGGACAGTGTGGGGTCATGAAAAATCACAGACCTGGTGCTGTGAGTGTGTGGCTCCTCCCTGTGAGCCCCGGAGGGTCCGCAGACATTAGTCCTTCTTCCCTCCTCTGACACAGAGGCTGTGTCTGTCCTCTTTTGTCCTCCCTGGCACAGAGGCTGGGCTTTGACTGGAGAGCTGAGAGAAAGGACAGGCTATTGATCAGTAGGGACCTGACCCAGTCTGGCCTTTTCAATATTCCATACTAAGAGAGTGGTGAGATTTGAGAGGAAGTCGAAGGGCTGGAGAATGTTCCTGTAATTGAACAGAACAGTGCTGCCTCAGTTAATTTCGAGTGAGGAGGCTCACACAAAAAAATGGGTCAGATTGACCAAGCCCCTGATGGATTTGGAAGTTTTACTTATTCTGCACCCTTAACCCCAGGTGGACTTTCCTCTGGGTCTAGACATCCATGAAGACACCTAATAAACCCTATGAGAGAAGAGATTTTTCTAGTATTTGGGTTCCATTTTTCATGTACAATTTATATAATCCTTGATCGTTGCTCCTGTTTATTGAGCACCTACTACAGGCTGGGTAATCAGTTCAGCACCGAACATGCATCCCCTCTTTTACTCCCATAACAACCCTAAGAACTAGTTACTAATATTCTTCACCTTAAACGACACATAAATCGACTTTTAAAAGTTACTCACATAGGAGAGAGCTCTGATACGTCTGACTCCAAATAAACCTGCTGATTCCAAAGGGCACATGGACTTGTGGGGGCCCCAAACACAAAAGTCTTAGAAAAACCCATAGATGTGTGTCGCTGTGCTGATGCAGCCTGTTCTTTATGGACTGAAAAATGTATGTGTCACAGTTTCTAATGCCAACAGAGTGTATAAATATACGCAGTATCTTTAATTGATTTTTCTTCTCACCTTTGAGGCCCAAGAACATAACCCTTAGTCAGGAAAATATCCCAGCTGGGTTTGCAGGAACTTGACTGTGGGGGCCCGATCCAATCCAATATGTTTGTCCCTCTCTTTCAGTCTCCTCCACGTTCCTGATGGTGCACTGGTTTTCCTTCCTGTCTGGCCAACAAGCCTCTGGAGAATGGCCATCCATCTTATAGGCTCACTTTGTATTCTGTAAACTTTCAGTTTGAAAATAAATGCATTGTTTCCCTGTCAAAGCTCTACTGTGCATGGGTATTTCTCAAGAGCCAGAGCGGATGGTACAGACAGACCGAGCATTTCCAAGTAAACCAAAGGGGCATAATTGCTTCTTTCCAGGTAGTGTGGATGCACTGGATGGGGTCAGCTGCGTCACAGTGGATCATTTTCTTGTTAGCATCTGGCCAAAGTGATGTGACTACCACGGGCTTCCTGAATGACGCTGCACAGGCCCATCTGCAAGTTACAAGGACCAAATTGAAAACAGATCATGGAGACACTGGTTGGGTACTCTGCCTTCCCTTGAAAGATCCACGGTGGGTTTGTCTCCTGAGACACACTATTGTTGGGACTTTTTTTTTCTTTTAATTTTTTTCTTATCTTTTTTTTCTTCTTATCTTTTAAGATGTCCTTTTTTTGTATTTCATTTTTACCCTAAGACAAAATATTTTTCTCTTTTTTTCTCTCAGTGATTAAAATCTTCCCATCAACCAGATGTTCCTAAGGGAGATACATGCTGCAAGGTTTGGCAGGGCGGGGGTGTGAATAAATGTACGTTGATGGAGGAAGTAGTCACTAAGCACAGGCTGTCTGATGACCTCAAAATCACTTCCCTGATTAATTATGATCCGAGTAGACAAAGACATGGGATCACACACACGATGACAATGACTTCCATTAATTGCAATGACCCTGTTTTAGCCTCAGGACCTTGCACTGGCTGTGTTCCCCACCAGGAACGTGCTGCAATCTGCGCTTGGTGTCTGTCTCATCGTTCCTTTCTCTACTTGAATGTCTCCTATTCTAGGGACCCATCCCTGATCATTCAAAAAGAACTTGTCTCTTTTACTTCCAAATCACCTTGCTTTATCTTCCTCATTGAATTAGAGCTTTCTCAAATTCCCATGTATTAATGACTTTATGGTCTATTTCTCATCTGTACAGAATAAGCTCCAGAGAGCAAGAACTTTGTGTTGTTCACTGCTGTATCATCAGAGCCCAGGACAGCGCCTGACATAGGCACTATCCTAAGTGCTTTATAATGATTGTGTCATTGATTGCTAAATGATAGCCTTTTGTTGAAATCATTACTGGAAGGTTAATTCAGTTGTTCAAAATCATAGCACTGTTAGTAGTAGATCAACCATTCAAATTGAGGCTGGTTGGGTTTGAAGGCCCAGGCTTTTAACCACTCTGCTAAACTGCCTCCCCTGGCATACAGCATTAATTTTGGAAGTGGTCTGGGCCCTTGTGTTGCCAGACTTCACTAGACTGTCAGCCCTGGAGAGCCAGAGACAGAGTCTGTTGCATCCACAGCACTCAGCACTGTTTGCCACATGGTAGCCATTCAATAAATAGTAAATGCTCAAACAGTATTTGTAGATAGATGGACAGATGGGTGAGTGGGTAGGTGGTTGAGTGGATGGATGGGTGGATGAATGGATGAATGGAAGGGAGGAAGGAAGAAAAGAAGATAGAAAGGGAGGAAAGAAGGAAGGGTAGGTAGAGGGATAGATGAATTGTTGGATGGATGCATGGGCTAGTGACTATATGGATAAATAGGTGGGTGTGAGGATAGGTGGGTAGATGAATAGGGAAACAGAGTCCCAGAGAGACTGGTGACTCACTTAATATCACACAGCACTAGTCTTTAGTCCATCAGTTCATGGGATCTTCTCTATAACCCTAGGAAACAAGTGCCATAATACCCCCTCATCCATGAAGATATTATTACCCATTTATGTCGATCACTCCATGTGATAAATGTTATTTTTATCCCTACTTCTCAGAAGAGGAAAATAAAGCTCAGAGAGGTTAAGTAACTTACCCTTGTCATCCTGTAAGGAAGAGGTGAGGCTAGGATATAACCCTTTGTCACCATTGTACTAATTTTAACCACATAAGAGCTGATGCTCTGTTTATCACATGACAAAATATAAGGTGAATAGAATTGTAGGCACACATCATCTAATCAGCAGAGAAGCTAAAATTATCTCCCCAGCAGCTTTGGGTAGCAGGAAGCTCACCCTGACACTAGAATCTAGGCAGGAAGTGCCCTGTTAGACCACAAACGTCACTGCCATGGAAAGAGTAAAAGGTAAAATGTAAACCAAGTGTATGATATCGAGCAAGTTACTTTGCCTCCCTGGACCTCAATTTTCTCATCTGTAAAATGGCTGTCAAAATTATGATTGCAGATTTTCATCTGCAAACTGTTCTAGTCCCTTTCAGAATTCTATTTCTGTTATGCTATTTCTTCTTCCAAAAATAGTCTTGATATTGCTCCTAAATAATCACTTTACATTCCCAACATCACAATCTCAGATAATCAGGTCTGTGTCCCATTTTCTCAAGACTTTTCTCTGTGCCTTGTTTCAGCCAGCAAATGGAATGAGTAAATCTCTGCCCATATGTTCCGTGGGTTAATGGTTTACAGTGTCACTTCTTCTACATAAGACACCTGCGTGCAAGCAATGATCTAGAAGTTCAATGTACTTACCAAAGTGAGTAACCCCAATGATGGACTTTTAGTGATTGTGGCCCTTCTGGTAGTGAGGAGGGGTTGAAGCTTCAGGAGGCAGCAACCAAATCATAGCACAGAGGCAGCCACCAAATTTCTGGGAAGTAGCCTGTGAAAGTTCTGGCTCTGTAGTCAGGGCTGGCCTTGAATCTGCCAAATCCCACTGCTGCCTAACTGAGTGACCTTGGCTGGGTTGGGACCCTCCACAAAAAATCAGACACTTATCTGTCAGATGGCAATAACCATATCTCATTATCAGGATGATTATGAAATTGAAATGAGAGACCGTGCTCAGTGTGGGATAGCACCTGGCAAACAGTGGATTCTTTATACAATAGTTTCCTTTTCAGTTGGGTTGTTTGGTTTTATTTTCTTGTAAATTTGTTTAAGTTCCTTATAGATGCTGGATATTAGACTTTTGCAGATGCATAGTTTGCAAAAATTTTCTCCCATTCTGTAGGTTGTCTGACATTACTGGGTATATACCCAAAGGAATATAAATTATTCTGTTATAAAGACACATGCACACGTATGTTCATTGCAGCACTATTCACAAGAGCAGAGACATGGAATCAACTTAAATGCTCATCAATGAATGAGCATATACATATGGTACATATACACCACGGAATACTATGCAGCCATAAAAAAGAATGAGAGCACGTTCTTTGCAAAAACATGAATGGAACTGAAGACCATTATCCTTAGCACACTAATGCAGGAACTGAAAACCAAATGTCACAAGTTCTCACTTATAGATGGGAGCTAAATGATGAGAGCACACAGACACATAGAGAGGAACAATACACACAGGGGCCTACTAGAGGGTGGACAGCAGGAGAAGGGAGAGAATCAGAAAAAAATAACTATTTTTAGGCTTAATACCTGGGTGATGAAATCACCTGTACAACAAACTCCCGTGACACAAGTTTGCACACATAACAAACCTGCACACGTACCCCTGAACCTAAGAATTAAAAATAGTTTCCTTGCCTCCAAGTATGGAGCTAACCTATCTCTTTGTTTTTCTCTCGTTCACTTTCTTCCCTTTCACCTCTTCCTCCATCTTCCTTGCTTCTTTATGTTTCCATTGAACAAGTCTCACTGAGCACCCACTGCATGCTAGCACTATACTATACAGAGCCTGAGTGTATAGCCACAAACAAACAGGCAAGGTCACTCCACAGAGAGCTGGCAGCTTCATACAGTAAAGCAAAGAGTGCTTCATCTTCTCCAAAGGAGAAATCAGCCCTCCTGCACCCCTGCCTCAGCCACCTTCTTTATAAAAACCAGTTAGGTTTACTGCAGGAATGGAAACCTCTTGCAGCCAAGGATAGGATTTTATGGGGGATTCTCTGTCCCCCAAAGCCTGAGGCAGATCTGGGCCTATAGTGAGTGGCCTGTAAAAGAGCATTGTTTCAGTGAGTAAATGGGGAAGCTCTGGGTGTGGAGAGTCTTCTGAAACCCTGGGCCAGAGTGCCCCCCCCTTCCTCCTCCATCCAGTGTTCACCTCCCCCACCCATTCTTTCTAGGGACTCCCGGCTCCACCACGCTGCTAAAGACATATTCCTCCCCCTGTTGCTGCCTGCAACCTTCTCTCCATCTGCTCTCTCTGCCTGTTCAGGCTGCAGTGTGTAGATAGTATGGCAAGGTAGGGTAGGGGGAGGAGGACAGCTTCTAAATTGGGTGAGAGGCCTGCAAAGCCTGACCGGTCTGCCAAGGCTAGGCAGGGAGAGACAGTCAGTCTCCAGGACTATGCATAAGCTTGTCCCCACCTAGCTCTCCGCCAATGTCTGTCCCCAAGTATCTGCTTGTCTCCCTCATTGATTGTCCCTCACTATCTCTCTTTGTGGAGAAAAGACAGGTTGCTTGAGAATCAGGCCTGGGCAAGAGTGCAGCAGAGGTGGGCCTTGCAGTCCTGCTCAGATGGGGAAGCAGGTACAGGAAGAGGTAAGGGGCTGACCTGAGAGGAAGCCTCTCAGCTCTAGTGGCCTGCCGGCAGTGGAGTTATGGGAGACCGGGCTCAGATTAAAAAGTAGAGATGGATCTTAATTTAGAGTTCGTGATTGGGCTTCAGAGGGGTCCAGACCCCCTCGTGTTAGGTTGCTGCCACAATTTTGTGGCTATGTGTAATGTTCTAGTAGATTCACAGATCTCACCAGATCCACAGAGTTAGAGACTTTCTAGGTTATGGGGACTCACTTTGGAAGCAGCGGGGCCCTGGCGGGGAAGCAGGCTGGCTGGATCCCAGAGGGGCCTGGAGAGAACTGGAACTGGGATGTATCTGGAAGGCTGGGCAGGCAATGGAAAGCTCCGGGCTGCTCATAAGCTCGGTTTCCAGGCCTCCATCTCACGGTCTGGAAAATGGTCCGGGTGCTCTCCAGCCTGGCCTGGCCAGGCAGGGCTGCTGGGAGTGTCAGCAGAGAGAGAAAACGCTCGGCTCCCAGGACGCAAAGGGAATTGGCGTTAAACTTTGCAGGGCCGAC